>NW_026251394.1:0-600000 GCF_025118155.1 Cokeromyces recurvatus
AATACTGCTTCCAAAAGAAATAATGTCAACAAACCAAAAATAATGGTACCTGAAAAAGCATTGGATACTGATAATGTTCCTATTGGTCTAATAATTTCTTCAGAGAATAATGATTTATATTCATTAAATAATAATATGTTGCTATCACCTAAATTACACAATCCATTAAGTAAGGCATATTACGTAACACATATATATCACTAACTTAATATTGTAGTTAATAATAATAGTATTAGCATTAAATCACCATCAACTTCAACGCCTAGTAATATCAAGTTGAAAAAGGAGAATGATATTTTGTCAAAGCCGACTATTTTAAGCCCTTCAATTACACCTTCTCCATCTATCACTGCTTCTAAGACTTATACAGGTGGTATATTACAACCTAACAATAGTCTAGACAATAGTAATAATAATAATACGATTAACTTATCAGCAAAATCCTCTTCATCAAATGACTTATATGCAGCCTTACGCAATCTGTCAATTGGAAATAATAATACCACGACAGTTAAGAATAAGGACTTGATATCCTTTGAAGGTAATAATAAGCTAGTAACTGTAATAATCATACTAACTTTGGCTAATGCAATAGGAACATTTAATAAGTCAAAAAATACTGTTGCATTGCTTCGTGATTTGGACCCTTTATTCAATAAGCAATCTAATGATAGTTAATAAATATATACCTGATTTTTTTTTATTATTATTATGTAAAACAAAAAGAGTATTATGTATGTATTTTTATTTATTTAATCCAGCGTTTTACCATTCGAAGTCACCATTAGCACGATGGAATAAATAATCTCTTCCATTGACTAGCATAATACCGTCCTTTAATATACACTTCCATTTGTTTTTTGTTCTTGTAACTTTGTCATATAAACAAAGAATAATATGTTCAATTTCTTCCCCTCCATCTCCATCCTCATCCTCATCATCGGAATCATCTAAATCAGAATTAATATCTTCATCATCTTTTGTATTATTATTTGCTTCATCTCGCTTTTCTTTTTCATCAGCATTGTCTCCATCCAATTGTGATATATAACGTTGAGCTGCTTTTCTTTTCATAGAATTTTCTTTGACTTGTTTCATCAATACTTTTATATTATCTGGTAACGAATCTAAATCAATAGTTTTTCCAGACTTGGTAGACGCTGTAAATGATATATTATTATCTTCGTGACTGGATTCCATTATAATATTTTCAATATATTCATCAATTTCCTATGTACGTAATAGTAAAAATATTTAACTCAGTTTATTTACTTTTTTTTCTTCTTAATACTTACTTTGGTTGTTTGTAACAAGTTTTCAACGTCATTTGCACCATCATTTTGTGGAAGATGATTGTTATCAATATTATTATTAGGCCTTTGAATTCCAGGTAAATATAAATCTGGGTAATTATTTTGATTCTGTTGTGGTCTTTGGGGTTGCATCATTGGATACTGATTAACAATTTCAGACATCATACCTCTATTACTAGATGTTTGTGTCAAACCATATTGCTGTTGTGGTGGTAGTGGCGGCAATTGCTGTTGTTGTCGTTGCTGTTCTATTTGGGAGGACCTTTCATTACTTTGAGCATTAGCAGTATTAGCAGCATTAGCGGCATTAGCAGCAGCATTAGCAGCAGCAGCAGAAACTGCCAAATTAGGTAAACTTGCTGCTGAAGGTGGAGCACCTCCATTATTTGCTGGGTTATATTCTGTATACTGTAATGGAGCTTGTTGATGGTCATTACTTTGAGAAACATCAACTCCTCCTTCATCTTCATAGTATCCATCTTCTTTAAAACCGAAATTAGCAACACGAGATCTAGCTACTTTTGATTCCCAAGACTATAAAACAAGTGTTTTAGCTTATATTCTTTTGCAATTGCTTGTTATGCATGTTACCCTTTGTAATTCCTGTAAAATAGAATCATCAATACCCATATCTTCGAAATCACCACGAACTTGATTGATAACATCGTCAATCACATAACGATATACATTTGACTATATAGAGAATAACCAATTTAATATAACAATGAGAAAAACAAGCAAACAAAAAAAAAAAAGAGCATTACCACAATGGCGTTGGACATTATATTTGTGATTCGTTTATAATAATATACTTTATTTACTTTGTGTATGTGTATATTCTTTTTTTTATAAATCAATAATTTCAAAATAACTGATTTGATTATGCCTTTAAATTCAAACAAGTTAACATTAATACGAAATAAAATAAACAGAAAAAGATTGGATTAAACCAATTATACCTTTTATATATGTTTTTTCTTTCTCTTAAAGAGAAAATGTTGAACAAAAAAGACGAAAAATGAAAATTTTAAAAAAAAAATCTGAATATTTATAGTGACGACATAATCCGAGCCGGATAAAATGTGAATCATGTTTCCTTTTATAAAATAACTTTTATTTTCTCCTTTCCTGATGTAACCTTTTTCAGATAATATTTTGTTTTCTTTATTTTCATTAGATTCTGAAATCGAATAATCATTTAAAAAAAATAAAAATTTCATTGTTGTAATCAAATTTATCGCTCTTTAATAATAGTTGTTATAGCAAATCGAAATTAACTAAACAAGGCTCTTAAAAAAAAATGGCAAAAAGAAAATTGCTGTCGTAAATATTTCTGATCATGTATTTGTCGTATGTTTTCTTTGGTTTTGATTCTGCCTTTTCAAAAGAATATTCAACTCACTCATGTGCTCTCCATCAATTAATTAAAGGAGACATTAAATCCAGATATGGAGGATTTAATTGATTGCCAACTGAAAATAAAGCAGTTGTACATAGAATGATTAACACAGACGATTAATGAATACAATACTTCAGATTTAATATAATTTGTAACAAAGTATCTTGATAGAAAAAACAAAAATTGTTATAGTATCTATGATAATGATTAAATAATAGTTAAGAATAGAGATATAACAGAAACAAAAAATGGGTCTTTTATGGTGAACAGACAATAGAAAACACATTATTTTTTTTTTTTTACTACACAGCAGCAGCCATAATGTTACTGTTCACAAATAAATGAGATAGTTTTGTTACCACAAAGAATAGTAATCTTCCTATATTTTACAAGCTCTCATAAGTGGAATGCTTCTTTTATCTTCACATGTTCATTTACTATTTTATAAGCCTTCCTATTTATTTAGCTTTATTGTTTAAATTTACCACTTTACATCATCGAAAACAATATCCTTAATTAATTTCGTCGAGTAAATAAATAAAAAACCAAACCGTCTGTGTTTATTATTTCTAATCATATCTAACTTTAAGATCAGATAAATCAACTTGGTTACCAGCAGTAAGTCCACGAGGACTAGCACGTTCAAAAGCTCTATTATATACATTTAGTTAAAAGTACAATTTCTTTTGTATTCTTGTTAAACTTACTCAGGATATCTCAGACGATAAATAGGTGGACGCTGAGAATCTTGAACGAACAACCTAATATACATCAAATATTAAATATGTATAAATCTGTGATATTATTCTTATTATTATTACATACTTATACTGAGCAGCAGCTTCGGCAGCGGCTATTTGGGCTTGATTAATTGCATCTTTTTCTTCAGCAGTAGACATATGGTACTCAATCCATCTTGTAAAGGGATGTTTTTCCTATAATAAAATAATAAATATAAAATACTTCATTTTCGTTGTATTATATATATATATATATATACATCGCCTGAATGAGTAATGTGTTGATCAACTCTATACCAAACAATACCAGCAATAACAGCAATTAGGCCATTTCTCCAAGCATTATTACCAAAAGCTTAATAACAAAAATAAAATAAGGATCAATTATAAATTGTTAGAATAAATAAAATCTCATTACACTCTTTAGGGAAATTCTCAGTAGTAGCTTGTTTTGATTCAGAAGCATAGTTACGAATTGTTTGACGAATTGGTGTATTCTTTAATAGTTGTGCTTTTTGGAGTATGCGAGATGCCATTTTTAATGTAACTATATGATTCAAAAATAAATTATATCTTCGAACTTATACAAAAGTGTGGAGTAACAAATCCATCCCCAGACTTGTAATTTTGTTGACGTCATCGATAAGCAGAGAGTGTTTGTAGTTTTTTTCTTTTTTTTTTTTTTTTTTTTTGGAAGAAATTAAAACACTTTTTTTTTTTAAACGAAAAAAAAAAAAATAACTAAAAGAATTATGTCAGCTCATTCTGGAGACGAACTTGAAGTTGATATTAAAGAACAAGATCGCTTTCTTCCTATAGCAAAGTAAATTCAGTAGAGTACATTGTTATATGATGTGTCTTATATTTTTCTTATAGTGTTGCACGTATAATGAAGAAGGCACTTCCTGAGAACGCAAAAATCGCAAAAGAAGCAAAGGAATGTGTACAAGAATGTGTGTCTGAATTTATTTCGTTTATTACAAGTGAAGGTAAGTAATATCATTTATCAAACTATGCCTTATTCATTTATATTTTATAGCAAGCGATCGTTGTCAACAAGAAAAGAGAAAGACAATTAATGGCGAAGATATTTTATGGGCAATGCAATCACTTGGTTTTGAAAATTATACAGAAGCATTAAAAATTTACCTTGCTAAATATCGTGAAGTAAGTTCAAAGGAATTATGTATTACAATTAAAGATTTCTCAACAAAATCTATATGATAGACTACAAAGATTGAAAGAACAAGTTCAAGTAATAAAGATAAAGAAGAAGGATTAGAACAACAACATCCAATTCAAGTTCAACAAACACAGATATATGCTACTAATGAGCAACAAACACAACAACCTCAGCAACAATTACCTACTTATTATAATGGAAATATACAATAAATAAATGACTTTATTCCACAGTTTTTTAATATCATAACTATTTCTCCTCGTATTATTATATAATTGTATATTACATACATTTGTATCACGAATAAGGAAATATATTAAATTTACCAGTAATTAAGTTTTCTTTAACAAATCTTTTAATAAAGTATTAGTGAATGACGATTCATGCTTGTCACTTGTATTCCAAGTATTTAACTATTACACGATATAAGAAATAGATACATTAGATTATATACGTACATAAATAGCTTCATTGCTTTTTTTTTCTTCTTCTTCTTTCTTTTTATATATAAACTACTGATAAGACAATAAAAATGATAAATAAATAATTTAGTTGATTACTGATACTATTTTTTCAACTTTTTTTGAATAAGGATGTATAATCATTTATTATCTTTTTTTTTTCTCAACTGTCACCTATACAGCAGAAAGTAAAAATACGCCTAAAAACAAGAATATACAATATTTCATTAATGCTACATTTGTAAAGAAATACATGCAAAAACGATTATAGATACTGAAAGATGATGACTGTCTTGTTTCACAAGATATGATAGTAAATTTAATTACGATTTTTATAAACGTAACAGATTAGTGAATGGAGGCATCAATGTGAAGTTCAAGGAACATACTCTGCATCCAATTAAAGATGATATAACGAAATAGATAATACAATTTTATTATGATGCTAGAAAATAATCCCATAAATGTATTTTGGTGTCAGTTTTGAGGTCGTATGTAAAGTTGGGATTTTAAGTATCCAAGTAATTCGAAATTCCAAGACTGGCTGTTTGAATGATGACGATGGTGTCCAGAGCAGTTGCCTTCAAGAATAAAGAATAGTAGAAGAATTTTGACTGGTTTTATCCGTTGACATAAATAGCTAAAAGCGATAGATCTCACAGCAGTTCTACTCCGTTTAGTAAAGAAAAAACAGAAAGAAATAATGAAGCAGCTCTGTTTTAAGCAGAATAGTATGCTTGATGTTCAGGGTAATTCGAGGCTACAATCAGTGCTTATTAAATTTATATTCCTACATTTAATATTCATGCAAATCAGATTTTTTTTTGTATAGATATGGCGGATTTTCGAAAATTTGTTATATGCTTCACTTTTTTATTGTGTTTCTGGAAATGGAGTCTTCTTGAGAAAAGCAACGAATGAACAACATCAACAACAACAAAAAAAGATGCGTTCAGAGGAATTTTCCAATGTAATAAATGAAACTGTAAACTATGATGAATAAAAGTTTAAAAAGTGAAAGGTAAGATTTCTAAATGGAATAACTGTAATGGAGAGAAGCGACTAATCGACATAGATAGACTGAATTAATCGTATTGAGAGAGAGAGAGAGTGAGTGTGTGTGTGTGAGTGTGTGTGTGTGTGTGTGTGTGTGTGTGAGGATATGATTACAGTAATTTTGGTTGAACAACCAGTACGCTTGTGTTTCGAAGTTCTTCTTGTAATAAAATTTGGGCTCCTAATATACCAAAGACAAATTCATAATCTCGTCTATTATCTGATTGTTGAGAAATGTTCAGGGATGAGGAAGATAATGAATGATTGTTAATACACATTGGCACTTGCTTTCTTTTTTCTTGATGACGATCCACAATAATTAAATCATGTGGATTTGGACATTGTCTAGTAATCGCACTACCTATAGATTCGATCTGATCCAAGACGTAATATTGTGATACACAGTTCTTTTCCTCGGAAGTCATCCATGTATCAGATTCTTCATTACTTAAAATAATCAATTTAGCTTTCTTTTTATTCTGTTTTAAAAGTTGTATTGCAAACGAATATGTTGTCGTTAGAGTATCTCTGGGGAATAGTACAATAGCAATGATCTGCATTTCTTCAGGACACTGTCCAAACGATCCTCGATCAATCCATATACCTAAATCACAAAATTTAATGGTCGAAAATGCCTCTTGTATCCATTCATACGGGGGACTTTGAGTGTCCCACAATATAGGTACCAAGATAATATCTGCATGTACATCTAGACTATAATTTGCCAAGGTTTTTATTTCTTCCCCTAAATTAGAAAAATCCAAATGAGTATGCAAGGCACATCCAAGTATCATGTTGGAAAAGGCGCGAAGAATATTTAGGATAATATCATCTTCTCTCAGTTCCTTTCGCTTAAAAGTCATAACGGTTGATGTGCGTTGAGTAAGTTTGAGGAGTCGTAAAGAATAAATTTGAATGGGACAAAGGAGTCTGATAAGTGCCATTATAGAAGGTATAGATTCAATATAATTAATGAATAAAACAAGACGGTGGGAGGACTGATAATTCAAGCTATTGACATTAATTCCTTTTTCATCAATAATAGTATCAACAGTATTACTAGATATAGAAGTAGTGTCTTGTTGTCTTTGCTGTTGTTGTTGTTGTTGCCGCTTTTGATACCATTCAGGGTAAAGATAAATGACAGCTGGAGTGGTCATAAAAGTTGTAATTAATGCCATCATTACCATAATAACAAAAACTAAAAGAACGTTATTAATAGAAAAAAAAAAAGGACAAAACTACTCAATATGTAATCTTACTTTGATCACTTAAGATACCAGCATCATGTCCAATATTAAGTACAATAAGCTCTACTAAACTGTGCACAACGTAAACGATCATATACGTTTATTAGTTTTAAGGCATTAGCTTACCCTTTACAATTCATTAAGAAACCTACAGCGAATGATTCACGATAGGTCATACCACATACTTTGGCAGCTACAGCACAACCTATGATTTTACCAAAACAAGCTAAAAAGATAATAAGAATCACATATCCCCAAACTGCACCTGAATCTAATAATCCAATTTGAGTTTTCAAACCAGACAAAGTAAAATACTAGAAGGATAAATAAGTAAATTATATAGATGGGAACATAACACAATTATTACTTACTAAAGGTAAGAATATGATGTTTACTATGTCTTCTATTTTCTCTGTAATTTTTATTGACAAATTATTCTCATGAGGTACAATTACACCTGCTAAAAATCCACCAAAAATAGCATGAATACCTGTATATATATGTTCAAATAGAAATGAATTAGTATAATATAGATAGATAGATATAGATATACCTAAAATATTTGTTACAAAAGCAGATATCATAACAATTATCAAGGTAGCAGCCATTAAAAGAGGTGAGGGACCATGTTCAAAAGATTGTGTATAATGACATAACTTTCGATATAATGGTCTTACAATAAACAAGACAAAAAATGTAAATCCCACAGCTGTCAAAAATACATAAAGGGCTTTAATTCCACCCGATGAATTCATTAATGCAACCACTAACGCCAATAAAACCCAAGCTGTACAATCATTGATCAATCCACTTGCCATCGTAATTGCCCCGACATTGGTACGTAGTAATTTCAATTCTGCTAAAATACGTGCTAATACAGGAAAGGCCTAGTCATGCAGATTGTGAATTTCTGAGTAGGATAATAATTATGAAGATATGTATTAAATAATGACTTACAGTAATCGACATAGTGACACCTAAAAATAATAGAAAGCTACTAAATGAAACATAGGGTCGATTTTGTAGTTTATAGAGACCTACACTGACAGCAGCACCTAGACCGAATGGTAAGACCATACCTGCTATCGCCACTGATAAACTTTTATAAAAGCCTCTACGAATGACTGCCAAATCAACTTCAAGACCAATTTGAAACAAGAAAAATATGAGACCCAAAGTTGCAATCAAATTAATAAACGGTAAGGATTCTGATGGAAAAATTGTTTCTTGAAAGCCAGGAATTCTTCCCATTACGGTAGGGCCTAGAATAATACCTGCAATAACTAGAGCATATACGTATACATATATATATATATTTAATTTATGCAAGTCTTACATTTATTTCATTTATATATGTATATTATTATATATATAAATAAATACCTTCAGATATAACTCTAGGTTGTTTTAGATAGCCTAAAGGTATAGCGATCAATCTACAAAAGATAAGAATAATTGTAGCCTATTAAATTGTTACTATCTATAATGGCATAGAAAAAAAAATTACATACTTGTATAATAAATAATACAACTGGATCTGACGAATTGAATTCAACTGGATTTAAGCCTGAAAATACACCTGCTTGTGGTGCTGTAGTTGTTGTGTTATTAGAAGCCATTTTATTAAATATAGCATAAAAAAATGAAGAAAAAATCAGTAATTAAATATGTCAAATTATTTAAAAATTTATTTTATAACCTGAACCAATAGACGACAAATTTGTTTAGTTCTCTCTCTCTCTTTTTTTTAATCAAGACAGCTCCACAATAATGTCGTAATCTACTTTATTACATAAGCGATAGCTAATATACTCTGTTAGAAAAAAAAAGCTATATTAAAGATAATTTATTGTATTAATCGAAGTCTAGAATTTTTCTTTACGTCTAGGAAATCATTACTCCGATTTTTGCAATATAAGGTTAACATTGCACAAATGAAAACAATGTTATGTTTGATTCAATTTACTATTTTATTCAAAGGTCTTTAAAAGTTAAATCATTTCGTTAAGTATAAATGTATGTACATAATGTGATTTCGTTTCTAATAAGATAATGAATTATTGGCTTTAAATCAAGAAGTAGATATAATGAATAGTAGCAATCTGCTTTCATACTTTTTTTTTTCTTTAAAAACACACACACACATATATATATTAGGGAACTACCGAAACATTGCTAAACATAAAAAGTATTCAATAAGTATACATGATAATAAGTTTACTCTACTTTATTAAAGCAAGTATATTTTGTGCCGAAAAATATTTGATGTTTACATTTGTTAAAAATACTCATAGACGCAAATCTCTCCCTTTTTTTTTTTTTTTTTTTTTTTTTTTTTTTGACGAAAAGCATAGTTTTAATGAAATGTAGGATAAAATAGTTGCTTAAATTGACGTAGGGGTTTTTTTTTATTATAGTATTCAATTATTTCTTAGAGCGGTAATTAAGCTTAGTTTTTCAAGCAATAATAATTTTTAATATCATTTTCAAGCTTTAGAAGACATAATAAATAGGGTTTCTATAGTCTGGCCATTAGGGGAAAAAATTTCTACTCGTTTCTTTCTTTATAATGATTAAGTTAACCTTAGCATAATAATATTTAATATGAATTCCTTTAAATCATAATTATAACTTAAAATAAAAGAATATGTACTATATTCACTGCTTAAAAAAAAGAAGAATACAGTCTCTTTATCACATTAGTATTGTAAGCAGAAAAAACTAATGGTTCTGTATATGTATTCTTAGAATTATTTATTATCTTATGACTAGAACTATTATAGTAAAAAAAAAAAAAATTAATAGTTTAAAATGATTGTTATAATATATAAATAAATGTTATGATTAATTCAAATAATATAACAGTATTCTTTTACAAAAACACCTCTTTTTTTTTAATAATCTTTGTATATGTGCATTATTTGTTAATAGCATACTCAGGTTTTTATATAATATTATATTTTGGACACTTGAATTAAAACTTTCAAATGTTTCCATTTTAATAAAACAGTTCTATACATTATACAGCTTAATGTATTTACTATATTATTTTCTATTTGATAACTTCAACAATATAATCGAATTAATGATATTCATCAAACTCATGCATTAGAAAAAAAAATTACATAGTGTAAAATGATCTAGAATATTGATAATCTTACTGTTTCGACTAAGTTTTATGCGATAAATTATATACACATATTTATATAAAATAGACAACAGTAGGTGAAAGAAAGGGGGTGTGATTGAATAAACAAACAACCCTAAACAGTATATATTAAATAAGAGCAAATGCTGCTAACATAAAAAAAAAAAAAAAAAAAGAATTATCTCAAAATATATTAACTGTAATAAATAACAATAAAAAAAAAATCTAGAATACTTTTTTTTATTATTATTCGTCCAAAAAAGTATTAGTAATAGTCAAGATACGACGAGTTTGTGGAGTAGGGGGTTATTTTTTTTTTAAAAAAAAAAAAAAAAAAAAGAAAGGAACAATATAACAAAATCAATAATCTCTGAATGATATAAAAAATAAAGCTAATAAAATAATACACATGTATAGATAGATAAATATATAAGAGTAATCATTTTCTAACATCACTTAAAGTCTAGGTTTCTCTGGATCTATTCATAATTTCTCACCATTTTCAGCTTCAAGTTCACTTAAGTAACGTTCAGCATCAAGAGCAGCCATACAGCCGGAACCTGCGGAAGTAATGGCTTGACGATAACGTTTATCTTGAACATCACCAGCAGCAAAGAGACCAGGAACACTGGTGAGAGAAGAACCAGGAACGGTCTTAATATATCCATCTTCATCCAAATCAACTTGACCCTTAACAAGACTGTTGGCAGGGTCATGTCCAATAGCATAGAATAAGCCAGATGCATCAATCTTACCAGTTTCTCCTGTCTTATTATTAATTGTAGCAACAGCTGTCAAAAGTGAACCATCACCAATAGCTTCAGTAGGTGATGTATTAAAATGTACCTCAATCTTAGGATGGTTTAATAAACGTGCAGCCATGACTTTGGATGCTCTAAGCTGATCACGACGAACAAGAACGTGAACCTTTGAGCCATCTAAAAGGAAAAAAAAAAGATCTATTAGGAATTTTCCTTTTCTTTCTTCTTCTTTTTCTTCTTTCTCTTTCCCCTTCCCCTTCCCCTTCCCCTTAACTATTATATACATTACATTTTGTAAGGTAAATAGCTTCTTCAGCAGCAGAATCACCACCACCAATTACAACCAAAGGCTTATCTCTAAAGATGGGAACAGCACCATCACAGACAGCACAAGCAGAGATACCACTTTGCCAATATTTATCTTCACCAGGTAAATGCATACGTCTAGCAGAGGCACCAGTGGCAATGACAACGGCATCAGCAGTATCAGTAGGTTCTTCTTCAGCTTCATAACCTTCACGCCAAATCTTGAAAGGACGAGAAGAACAATCGAGTTTAGTAATCGTTTCTGTTTCAATGGTTGTACCACAGTTTTCAGATTGTTCACGCATCAAATCCATCAATCCACCACCCATAATACCCTTAGGGAAACCGGGAAAGTTTTCAATATCAGTGGTAGTCGTAAGTTGACCCCCTGGAGCAAAGCCATTTGCCATCATACCTTCAAACATAATAGGATTTAATTTTGCACGCGCAAGATAAATAGCAGCAGTATGACCTAACAAAAAAAAAAAAAAAAAAAAAAAAAAAAAAAAAAAAAAAAAGAGAGAGAGAGAGAGAGGAAAGTTAGTTTTCTTTTCTTTAATCAAATCGTACGCTATTCTATTTTACCTGCAGGTCCAGAACCAATAATTGCAACAGGACGATGTTGAGGTGCCATTTTATAAAACGAAGTACTAAAGTTTCTACGAGAAAAAGAAAGAAATCGCGAGGAAAAAGACATTTTTTTTTTTTTTTTTGTTATTGTCTTAAAAAAATAATTTTTTTTTTCTTTTTTTTTTTTGCTTTTATTATAAATACTAATTTAAACTTTTTTGGTTGGATAGGACTTTAATTGGTGTTTTAAAATAGCAAAAATAAAAACAAAAAACCTTAATATTTCCTTAGTAATCGGCATATACAGGAGTATCATTGGATAAAGACTGAGATGATCTATCCAATTATAAGAACATCGAATATTCCCGATTAATTAATAAATTGAACTGCAATATTTGTGTATTTTTTTTTTATTCATTAAATAGTAATAAAAAGGAGAGGAAAAAAAAAAAAGAAAAGTAAAGAGGATAGGATAGGATAGGATAGAAGGGGGAATATTTGTTAATTACATGATAATACAATCTTCTTGTGATCCATTCTTCTTTTTTGTCTTTGGTTCAACCTGTTTACCTTGTAGACGTTGAATAGCTCGTTTATCACCATGCTCAGCTGCTTTTTTATACCATTCCATAGCTTCTGTTGGGTTCTTTGTGACACCAATACCCACTTCTGTGAAATAACCAACAGCATATTCAGCCTTGGGCAATTCTTTTTCAGCAGCACGACGTGCCCAAATGTAGGCATCTTCATCAGATTGAGGCAGGACATTGGGTGATCCGACAAGATACCATGCTGTCAAAGCAAAGCAAGCTTCACGATGACCCTGTTGTGCAGCAATTGTATAGAAATGTATAGAAAGAGCTGGGTCTGGTTGGCATTCTAATTTGCCATATTCATAACATTCACCGAGTCGAAATGCAGAAGGAGCGTAACCAAAATCATCAGCTGCCTGTGTATAGAGGGAAATAGCATAAGCGAGATCGACAAAGACGACATTAGGAATGCCCTTTTCATGAAGAAGGGCTAGTTCATGTATAGCATGAGGGTATTCATTTGTAGCGGCTTCTGCAGATCGCTTTAACCATTTCACACCATCTCTTGGATTTTTTGAAATTCCTAACTCACCGTTGACCTCTGCTACACCTAGTCTATACATGGCACCAGGATGACTTAATGTAGCTGCTTTTCTAAAAAAAAAAAAGGAACAATAATTAGTATTTTTGCATAAAAAAAAACTATTAGTATATTTATTATATCCTTACTTGTAAAATTGAACTGCTTTAGCATAATCTTTTCTACAGCCTAGACCGTCCTCATAGCATTTTGCAGCCCTAAAAAAAAAGACTATACATCAACTGATTTTCTTAAGAAAAAAAAAAAACTTTACTTTTTTTTTATTAAATTTTTACCTATAAGCAGCATCAGCATGGTGATGCTTTGTAGCTTGAACAAATAGTGGGAAAGCTTTATCAAATTCATTTTTCCCTTTTTTCCTATTTAATAGACCAGACGCATAGAGGTTCCCTAGATAATACTGTGATTCAGCATGCCCACGAGCTGCCAACTGTTTTAATAGCTTTTCTGCTTCATTTAAATATTCCCAGCGGGTCTCATCATGGTCTTGTATTGGCTTTGCTGCCTCAACCATAAAGATAGCAAAATCACATTGAATGTCAGGACTGTTTGTCTTTTTCGCATTTTCCCGATACATGTTGATGGTCTGATTGTATGAGAGAAGAGAAGCTTTAGTACCTGGTTTCAGATGAGAATGATCAAGGAGCTGATCAGTGTTGGAAAGATTCATGACGGAGCTCGTGCGTGTGCCTGGAGGTGTGTCGCTATTGGAGGGCATCGGACTTGAGGATGATAAGGAAGGGGCGGAATTATTTGTTGTATTAGAATAATGATATGGCCTGTTTATTAGATTGTTGTTGTAATGTGTAGGAATCGGTGTTCCAACAATTACACCTTCTACATGCTTTGGTGGGGGTGGCGGATTATTATTATTAGTTTGAATATATTGTTGTTGTGCCATACTTATAGAATTTTTTTTATATTCGTTAAATAAATAAAGAGAGAGAGAGAGAGAAAAGAGAAAAACAAAATAATAGTAATAGGAGAGGAAAGAGAGAAAACAGTGAGGGGGAGGTGGGGGGCGCTTAGAGTATATTATAGGGGGGAAAGAAAGAATAATTGAACCAAAAAAAAAGGGTGCAACCATACTATGTGTTTGCACCAAAAATAGAAGACGGGCTTCAAAAAAAGGTTAATTAATCAGAAAATCTATCATAGTATAAACGGTTTTATTTAGGTTGCTATAGCAAGGAATTACTATGGTAACCAGGTACATTAGTATTTTTTTTTGTCTTTCAAAATTTATAGATACACTTCTCTAAATCACAGTTTTGATGATATCATCAATATGTATACATAGTTGATTTAAAACCAATTTTGTGTCAGATAAATCTCTATTATTACAAAATCTCTACTAATATATTATAAATTGATCAACAAATAAAAATATCTAGTCTAAATGACTTACTATAAGATAATTATAATAACAAAATATATACTATTTATAACGTTGAAAAAAGAGCTAAACGTTTTATTTATTTTATTTTTTTTAGCTATGATCTAATTTAATTAGCTAAAAAGAGGAAGTCCATCATAAAAAGGGGTGATGGTACGTACCGGATAAAATATATCAGTTTCTATAAGACCTCTTTCTGATTCTGATTTAAAAAAAAAAATCTATTTATCCATTACTTTCTTCCATTATCCGTATTTTCACTCGCATCAAAACAGTAATAAGTCATTATAATATTTTTATTTTTTTTTTTTTTTTTTTTTTTTTTTTTGATTATTGTCGTTAGTTTGTTATTTTTTTTTATTTTTTTAAAAAAAAATTAAAAAGTTTAATTACATGGTTATATTAAACTATTACAAATAACATGTAATGTAAACTATTTATATTCATAATTTTAGAGCTGATTTATAAAAAAAATAAATAAATATATAAGATTAACATGATTGATTCTCGATCTAAAATGCACGGAACTTAAAATAGAATAACCCATGTATGAATGTATTGTGTATATTATAAAGAAAAAAAAATACGTATATATAACAAGCAATTATATTATGAATACATATTATTACTCTTTCTAAGAAATTAAGTATACCCGTAAATACTTTAAACAATCGGATAAGAAGACAGAGCATATTTAATACAGAAATTTATCTAAAACTGATCTTTAACAATATTTATAATAAAATAGTTTTATAAAAAAAATAAAGACGCGTATAAAGCATTGTATTGATAAATTTATTTTATTTCTTTTGCTTTGTTACTTGAATGTGATCTTTATTATGTTTAATTTTTATATTGATTTTTTTTTTTGGGGGGGAGGAGGAGGAAAAGGAGGAAAGGGAAATGAGAGGGAGAAAATAAAGCGGGTCACGAAACATTTATATGTAAAATTACTCGCTTGATCCGCTATATTTAATTTCTTTTTGTTTGAAATGTCTCAGCCATAATTTTCTATATAAAAAAAGAAATCCGAAGTTATCCGAATTTTCTTTTTCTCTTTCTCTTTCTCTCTCTCTCTCTTTTTTTTTTCTTGTCTTGTTTGTATAAACATTATATCTTTATATAAAAGTTTCTTTTTTTTTGTTTTATTCTCACTCTGTCTTTATTACATATCTGTAAATCCATATAAATATAATGAGTGTTTCATTAGAATATCAACATTTTCAGGAACAACAACGTCTTCCAACAATAAAACGTATATTAGAAACTATTGATCCACATTCTAATTCGGTTGCTCGATCTAATATGATCAGTCAACCACCTTCTCCCCCTGATCTATTACATGATTCTGAAGAGGATGATGAAGATTCTCTTTCAACACCTTCATTATTTTCATTATCACCCAAACAAGGGTTCTTATCAAAACAAAAGCAACAACAACAGCAACAACAACAACAGCAACATCAACATCAACATCAGCATCAGCATGGTCGTCGTAAATCTGTACCTCATAAATCACCTTCAGTTATCCAAGATGCCCTCCAAGCCTCACTTATAGATAAAAGTGTCGTGTTCCAGTTAGATATGCATCCTGATTATGATCTATCATATGACGTGCTACCATCTTGTCCCGATTGCGGTGATTTTAAATGTACCTCAAAGGTCATTTGTGGTCAGTCGCTTTTATCTGCTCTTCGTAAACGTGTCACGGATGCTCGTAATAATGAACAACAGCTTTCTACTCTATCATCAGTAGCGGCAACAACAACAGCAGCAGCAGCGGCAGCGGCAGCAATAGCAACAACGACAACAGCAACAGCAACAGCGACAACAACAACAGCAACAACAACAACAACAACAACAACATCATCATCATCAACAGCAGCCTCTTCATCAGTTCGTTTAAATCGTCGTAAACGTGCACGTACTGCAAGTATTATTGAACTACCTCGATCCAATTTACGGAATGAAAATATGGAATCCGTAGTCGAAGAAGAGTCAGAAAATCAATTGAATCCTTCCTGGGAACAAATTACATCATTTGAATCTGATGAAGTAGCAAAACGAGTCACTAAAAAGCCCACTGTTCGTCGTCAATCCTCATCTTCGGGCCGACCTTCTCGTGTCAAAGGACCCTGTCAAGCATGTCAAGAGGCTTCTGATGGTTGTATGCGTAAAGCTTTCAATTGGCCATTCCCTGCTAGTCAAATATTTAATGATAAAGGGAAACCCTTTGTCTATCTTTGTAACAAATGTGGTCTACGATATAATAAAAGTGGTGGATGTGTCTGTCGTCATTGTCGTTGGGTATTCTGTAAAGAAGAAAAAAGAAAGGCTTTACAACATATTGAAGCTATGCGTCGACGTCGTCCCGATGGTCATGTAGATCCTAATGAAGATATTGAAAACTTTGTTTGTAGTCCCAAATATTGGACCTGTGGTAAACCCTGGAAAGTTGGTTGGGTATTAAACGATCATATCATTGATGAAGAAGAACTTGATTCCAATCTATCTTCCCCTCATGCATTATAAATAAATATATTCCCATTTCTCACTCTCCTCTTTCTCTCTCCCCCCCCCTCACTCCCATTCCACACACACACACACACATATATACTCTCTTTTTTTTTTTCTTCAATGTAAATATGTATTATGAACATTTGTATATTCCTTTTTTTTTGTTATTTTTTTCTTTTCAATAAACAAATTTTAGCAGCAGGTAGTTTCATATCAAGGCAAATATTAATCCCTTCCTTCCCATTTCCGCAATGTATTTTTTTTTCCGAGATTTGTTGTATGTTTTAATGACAGCTTCAAGAAACATAAAATTTTCTTTATTTATTTTCTTCTTTTTTTTTATGTGTTGATTCATATTATATCTTGGTATTATTAAAATATGAATAGAAGACATTTGTTTTTTTTTTAAACTTTATTATATTTATCTATAGCATGCGTCATTCTTGTGTGTGTGTGTGTGTGTGTGTATGTTTATTCTTCTTTAGATGGTAATCTATGTGTATTTTACAATTTTTGATTTACAGCAATGAACCCCGCACTGTAATTTTCTTTTATTAATGTAATATATATGTATATAAATCAAGCTAAAATTATTCATAACAGGGCTTTAAGCACATGCGAAAAAAATATATTTCATTGCTGTTGCCTGAATTAAAAAAAAAAGAGGGGAGAGAGAGAGAGAGAGGGAAAAGATGGGGGAAAGAGGAAGAGAAAAATTAAAGCCACTTCTCTCTTAAAAAATACATATTTATCTTAAATCTATTACAGTTATCTTCTTTTTTTTTTTAACTCTACTATTTTTCATGCAATTCATTAGAAAAATGTATAAAATTGATCTAAAAAAAAGAAAGATTATTTGATGATAATTACTATATTTGTCATTTAGGTCTCATTTCAAAGATAAACCAAATATAAACAGAAAGTCCCGCGAATGATAAATTGTTTATCCTATAATATTCCGCGTATAATAGATCGGGAAGGCAAAATAGAGACCGATAGTAGCAGCAAATAATGCGCATTTTTATGAATTTGCATGCATAAAAAAGTAGAATGCTTTTTTTGGTTTTATAATAAACAATCATATTACTACTACTATTACTATTACAGTCTAGAATAAATCGTCGGTCAATACTGTTTGGGACAATCTGGTTTTCAAAAATAAAAATAAAAATAAAAAGACGATTTTATATCTTTATTTTACAATAAACATTATACTCGAATATTTCCTTATTATTAGTGAATTACTCTCAATAAGATCGAAAATGTCGGGCCTAATTCTGGTTTTTTCTGGTTTTTTTTTCTGGTTTTTTTTTTTTTTTTTTGACAGTGTTAAAGTATTATAGCAACCTATTCTACATATTTTAACCATTCTAAAGGTAAGCTTATCTTTCTGATCTAAAGACTTTATGAAAGAAGAGTGTGGCGGCATAAAAATTGAAAGTTGTTGATTGATCTCCAATTGTATTTTATATCCGAGTTGAAAGAAAACAAACATACATTTATTATTTGTATTATACTGTATTTCTTAATATAAAAAAAAATAGAATATGTTATTTGGTAATCTTATGTTTCAATAAAGTGGTAAAATAATAATGATGATAGGCTAGCATCAAAAAGCTTATCCATCATAAATGCAGAATATTCTGAACAAAAAAAAAAAAGTATAAATTTATTATGTTTCGTCTTTCTTTGAGTTGTGCATCACCTGATAATATTCTATTACGATCACTAGCACTATGGATGAACTTATAGTTAGTAAATGTTACTACGGGATAGCATACATGCAGTAGTAATCACTTTAGGTACTAAACTTCTGTACAATCTTCTGCTTGGTAGTATTAAATATATGTTATTATTATTATTATGGTAAAAAAAAAAGGATGGCTTATTGATATTTTTTTTTATTTCTAAACTTAACATGATCGAAATCAAATTATTTTTTTTTTCAATACTATTCTATTGTAGTAGGACAATAAACTTTAAGTCATTGACTCCTCATAAGCCCCATTATTCTGTTGCTGGATTAAATAATAAAGTTAATTTTGTTGTGCTTGAATGAACATATGAGGTGGTTTTTTCTTTCTTTCTTTCTTTCTTTCCCCCCCCCCCCGCCCTCCTCCTCCTCCTCTTCTTCCTCTTCCTTCTTTTTCTTATTTTCAATTTCAGACTGCACCTATCCACAGCAGTTTATTTGAATTCAATTATATGCTTCATTATCCCAATTTGGCAACAACACTTTTCCATTAAAAAGAACCACGAATTCTTATTATCCCTATTTATTTTTGATTTATTTGAATAATCTGATAATCCTCCTAATTACTGCATGTTATCATTTTTCTATAAATATCACAAAACGTGGTATTCTATGCTAATTTTATCAAACTCTGGGGGGTTTACTATTATTTGAAAGTTTACATTATTAATAAATATATAAATAAATAATGGGTCAATTCTCCCTACTACTACTTCACTTTCTCTGAACCATTCAATGGAGCAAATGAATATTTACCTTAAGCAGTAAGGATCCAACTAAAAGGGATAAACAGATATGATCAACATGAATATAAATCTATCTTTATAAACTGTAATCGGGATAAACAATATAGAATTGATCTTCTAGTGAGTAGTTGTAGATCAATAAATCCTATAGTAAGATATATCTTCTATACTTGTGTATTAAAAGGAGAGGAAGTGTGAAATATCAGTCAAATATTAAACTCATTTTTAATTGCAACATGGATTCTTATCCATTTTTAGCTCTCATAGTTTAGACAAATGATCAACTGTGAAAAAATGTTGTTTACTGTTTGCTAGAAGGTAGTACACCTCCTTTTTTTTTTTCTTCTCTCCTCAAAAGAGATGATTTAAGCTATAAACTAGTCTGGATCAAAAAAAGTAAATTTTAACTCTATTAGTATTGTCTATTCCCCAATCGATAAATGTTTGACATTTTTAAGCGTAACACATGATTGTATCGAATAACAAAGAAGAGAGCTTATATATCTCAAGTCCATTCTCTTCACTCTACGACAAAGAAGGTGATGATGACCCATTTCTTTCCTCAGTGTCGTAGAGCATAAACTATTCACAATTAACCAAAAAAAAAAAAAAAAAAAAAAAACGGTGTGAAACTTCTTTTGGATCTTCAAGAATTGGGGGGGGGAGGTTACATTACCTTGATGAGATATTTTTTAAAACTCACTTAGACTTGTAATCTATTTATTATTTCTAGTAGTAGATAACAAAACGGCATTATATCATAATTTAATTATTCTTAGTTTATTCTGACAAAATATGTAACATGAAGAATAATTTAGAAAGTTCTAATCTACTCTTTATTAAGAATCATTATTTCATAAAATCGATTTTTTTTTTGAGTTTTTATCATCATTGTTATTACTAATTATTCTTTGAAGAAATAGTGGTTGGGCAGATATATATAAAAATAAAATTTAAAATTTTTGGTCGAACCAGAAACTGGGTTAAACATATTTATCAATTCTATTATAAGAAGTAGTGTATGACAAATTGTCCCTGAGTCAAACAAACAAAAAAAAAAAAAAAAAAGAAAAAAGATAAATAAACTTTAATACTATACAAACAAAATTAAGCAAAACAAAAATAAAATAAAATAAAATAAAATAGATATAGATGTTATTTATAATTTTAACCCTTCCTTCTCTCTTTTAAGGTGATGATAAAAAGGTAGAAATATGCATACAGTTGAAATTATCATTGTTATTTGTAGCTTCTTTGTTCTTGTCTTGATCTTCTTTAGTGTCATTTTTATTAATAACAGTGTCTTGATCGGCAGAAATAAAATCTTCCTTGTTAACCAAACGTTGAACTCTTCGGCCTTTTCTTATCGATATTTTAATACCTTGTTGAGCAAAACATTGTGAAAGTAATGTAGAGTCTACCAATATGTATATATATAAATAATATGTATAAACAATTTCCTTGCTTTTTTTTTTCTTTTCTTTCTTTTGTTTTTACCTGTCATTCCCGGGAAATTCTTTGCAGAATAAACAGTAAATGGTTCTGAAAAGACATAATCGGATACTTGTGTGCTCATTGTTAATGGATCTCTATACAAATAGTATGAACTAAAAAAAAAAAAAAAAAAAAAAAAAATTGGGGGGAGGGGGAGGGGCTTCGTTTTTCTTTTCTTTTTTATTATTATTGTTATTATTATAATTATTTCTTACCCAGCAGATAGATTAATAAACATAAACTTTAAACAAAATCGACCTTCTATACGGACAGAAAGGTCCTGAAAGATGAAAAAGATACCAGGTTCCTTATTTAAATCAAATAATGGATACGCATTTGATGTAATTGCTCCTAAAAGAGATCGAGTAGGGATTGGATCTTGAAAGGAAACTAACATTCCTGTTGTAGATGACATTCTTTTTTCTGCTGTTGACGATGATTCTGCTTAATTTTTACGTAATAATATATATCAGAAAACAGAAATACAATGTAATCATTTTTATGTTTATACCATAATTGGATGCTGCTAATAATGAAGGATTATATACATGTATACGTTGTTCTTTACCGTCTTCTGAATAAAGATCACATTGAACAATAAATAATGATAATTTACTACTATAATCATCATCACTAAAAAAAAAACCCCCAAAATTAAAGAATTATGTATGTTGCAGATTTTCTTTCTTTCTTTCGTACCTAGTCACATTCTGTAAACTTCCATCAGGATTTTCGATAAACAATTGCAAAATAGGTGGTGGATCAATTGGCCTTCTATCTTTTTCACCAAATCCACAACATCTAGCTCGGACTGGATTCTGTACCATAACTATTTTTATTTTTTTTATTTTTTTTTTTAAGAAAAAAAAACAAACAAATGAACAAACAGAATGATAATGAGAAAAGGAAGGTAAAAAAAAAAGGGAGAAAGGGAGAAAGAGAGAGAGAGGGAAGGGTAATTTCTTCCGCTATAATTTTGTATACATACTTAGTTTATATTTCTTGTTCTTTTGACTTGGACGTCCTAATCCAAGAGGCGGTGGAATCATAGACGACATTATTATTCATATAAATACAATGAAATAGGTATATATTTAGTTATAATTCGATTTTTTTTTTTTTTTTTTTTTTTTTTTTTTTTTTTTTTTTTTTTTTTTTTTTTTTTTAATTAAAAAAAATTAAAAATAAATACATGTATGACTTAATACGGAATTATGTAAATGAAAAAAAAAAATTCTATTCTAGAAGGATTAAAGAAATTTAAAGGGAAAAAAAAAAAGAAAACAAGAAAATAAGTATAATTGTTTATCTTTAAAAAAAAGGTACTAAAAAAACATGGTCACTTCTTTTTTTTTTAAAAGTCAATTACACATTTTATTTGTATTTTATATTTGATGGGATGGGAGACAGTTAAAGTTTAAAGTTTGTTTTCTAAACTTTTAGTTTGCTTCAATTTTTGAAGACTAGCAAGAACATCATCCAAGGGAATGGTTTGTCCTTTAGTCTTGGATCCAACATCATCTCTATTACGAACATTAACTGAACGTGTATTTTGCTCAACTTCACCAACAACAAAGATAAAGTTATATTGAGCAAGCTCAGCATTTCTAATCTTCTTGTTGAGGGTATTATCACTCAAGTCAGCGTCAGCATGCATACCAAGTGTGACTAACTTGTCTGTAATTTCCTTGGCATAATCGAAGAAGGCTGCAGCAACGGGAATAACTTGAACTTGACGAGGTGATAACCAGAAGGGGAACTTACCAGCAAAATGTTCAATAATAATACCCATCATACGTTCAACTGAACCAAGAATGGCACGGTGAATAATGACAGGACGGGCCATAGCATTGTTATTTTCAGATCCATCCGTACGGTATTCCAACTTGAAACGTTCAGGTAATTGGAAATCAAGTTGAATAGTAGCACATTGATGCTTACGACGAAGTGCATCAGAAATGACAATGTCAATCTTAGGTCCATAAAAGGCACCATCTCCAGGATCAACTTCCCAGGTAGTTCCCTTTTCAGCTGCGAAACGATTCAAGGAAGCTTCCAACATCTATTAAATAGATACACATGTGGGTAAATCAAAAAAGAGGGAAGATATTATATGTCAATCTACTTTACCTTTTCGGCGTTATCCCAAACACTAAGTTCACCAATATAATTTTCAGGTCGAGTAGAAAGTTTCAAGTGGAAATCAAAACCAAAGATACCATAGATGTGATTTAAGAAATCGAAACAACCAGCCATTTCTTGTTCAATCTAAAACAATGAAAATAAAAATAGTCTGAATACAAACACAAGTTTTTTTTTTTTTTTTATTTTTTTTTTTACCTGATCAACACGACAGAAAATATGTGCATCGTCTTGTTGGAAACGACGAACACGAGTCAAACCAGAAAGAGCACCGGAGAATTCGTTACGATGAAGGACACCAAAATCAGCAAAACGAATAGGAAGATCACGGTAACTTCTTTCTTTATGAGCAAACATTAAACAATGACCAGGACAGTTCATAGGCTTTAATGCAAATTCTTCCTTATCAACTTCAAAACAGAACATATTCTCCTTATACTTGGCTGCATGTCCTGATTGATTCCAAAGCTTCAAATTAAACATGTTGGGAGTAACGACTTCAGTGAAACCTCTTACTTGATATTCTTCCTAATAATGAAAAAGAAAAAAGAGTTTTTAATATTCATCTTTTTATTTTTATAATAAGCTATTTTATTACCTTCATTAAATTAACCAAGGAGTTATAGATACGAGCACCATGAGGAAGCATAAAGGCAGAACCAGGTGATAATTCATGGAAAAAGAAAAGTTCTTGTTCCTTACCAATCTTACGATGATCACGCTTAGCAGCTTCTTCAATAAACTTCTTATATTCGGTCATAAGCTTCTTGTCAGGGAAGGAAATACCATAAATACGTTGAAGAGAGTCATTCTTGGCATCACCCAAGAAGTAAGAAGCGGAATTCTATAACAACAAGTTGAACAAACCCATTTTTTTTTTTTTTTTTTTTTTTTTTTTTACTTTATGATCTTACTTTAGTAACAGCAAAGGCCTTAACACGACCAGTGTGGGGAACATGAGGACCTCTACACAAATCAATTAAGGGACCACATCTGTAAACAGTAGTAGAAGTACCATCAGGAATCTTATCGTTGATAATATGAACCTTATAAGCATTATGCTTGAACATCTCTAAAAGATCTTCCTTGGACATCACAAGACGTTCAAACTTTTGCTTATCTTTAGCAACTTGAGTAACCAACTTTTCAAGATTAGGATAGTCTTGTTGAGAAACGACACTAAGAATAAAGTAAAATAAGTTTCCATTATCAACTCTTAATACAAGATACTCTAATTTACCGATCCTTAACACCCATTTCATAATAGAAACCACCTTCCTTTAATGGAGGACCAATACAAAGGTGACAGCCATAATGACGTTCACAAGCTTCACCCAACATGTGAGCAGAAGAGTGCCAGAAAACCATCTTACCTTCATCATTATCAAAATCAAGTAATTGTAAATCACAAGAACTTTCGAGAGGACGAGTCAAATCCCAAAGTTCACCATTAACCTTGGCAATCACAACGCGGTCAGCAAGAGACTTGGAAATTTCAATAGCAATTGACATAGGTGTTGTTTCCCAAGAAGTACCTTCTTTCTTTGAACCATCAGGCAAAGTAATCGTGATAGGTTCACGGGGCTTCTCTATATATTAAAAAAAAAGCATTTTGGTTCTTAGTTGATATTTATGCTTCTATCTTTTTTTTTCTTTTTTGTTAATATTTACTGGCAATTTCAGCATCGGCGGCAGCCTTTAATCTGTCAAACATTTCCATACGATGTTGAAGATACTCAGGAGCGGGTGTCATCTAGAACATGTTAAGAAAATAAATTAAAAAAAATAAATAAAAAGGTCAAATTAAATAAAAACTCAAGTTTACCTCAAGAGGATAAGCACTAGCAGCACTTTCTTTAGCTTTAGGTGCTTTTGCCTTCTTCTCAACCTTAGGTTTAGTCTCGGGAGCTGACATTTTGACAAAAAAAAAGTATTGTTACAAAAGAAGAAAGTAGACTTTTGCTTTAAAAAAAAAAAAAAAAAAAAAAAAAGGAGGAGTTTATTTAAAATTTTTGGTATAAGCCACCACTGCAGCTCATTTTGTGGATTTTCTCACTAAATAAAAACTAAAGGAGTATAAAAAAAATCAAATACATCTAATTTGTTGTAAGTGTACTAGACCTGGTTATTACTAGGTGTACTAAAATTCATGCTGATAAACTTAAAAGCTGCTCGGAAGACTTATATCTGTCATATCTTTGGTAGTTCTTCTCGTTCATCAACGACCCTAAGGCTTTATATCTTGAAACGTCCAATCATGCATAAACGTATTCATGTCCTTCAAAGCCAGGTTTTTGCTTCAATCATATAGCTTACCAGACATCCCTTACCAACACTTTCAACAGCGAAATAGTTGCTCTCCTTAGTTTGTATTGACCTCAATTCCCAATTTGGAAACAATACCTCCACCCGCTCCAGTCCTAGATCAAGTTATTCGTGAATATTTGTCAAGAGAATCTGAATCATCTGCCCTCAAAAAAAAAAAAAAAAAAAAGGCTGATCTTACAGTGTTGTCCCTCTGTTCCTCTTGAACCTGCTTGATAGATGCTTTATGTCTTTTGTCGAATAGAATCGTTGTATCTGGTGATGTCTTGGTTGGTTTCCCAGCAACTATTCCACTTTTTGCATTCGACACTTCACTCATATTCTCACTAAAACTCACATCAATATGCGTTGCTGCCTTCAATGGCTTTCTACCATACCTGATCCTATTTCATTTTTATTAAACAGGCTACTGACCCACCCTACTAAGTATCGTGGCGATTATTACAGTCAATGGAATATACGTTGGCCAACTATCCAACTTTTGTTATATAAAGTTGAATACCTTCAACATGATAAACAATTGCCACCACCATTAATAGCCTTAGATCAGCAGATCCTGAATTGAATGTATGAGCCTTCAGTAGTCAATGACTGATAGTCTCATAAATTCTCATCCTACTATTTAGATCTCCTCACCCCCCTCCCTTTTTTTTTCTCCCTTTAAGCTCATTAAGGATCTTTTAATTCTTTCACTTATTAAAAGAATTTTCTCCTGGCAATTTTGATATATGTATTTTATCAGTGTGCTTATTGGGTTTAAATATTCCTATATAATCCGAAACCAATAGAAGAAAAAAAAACTAGTATTATATGCTTGTGATAGAAAGATATAAAAAGAAAAGAGAGCATTTAATTACTATTACTATATATTATATGACAATTAAGAAAAATAACATATGGTCCATAGAATATTTAACACATTTTCAGTCTTTGTTTCGTCAATACTAGTATTTTTAAGAACAGTAAAGTAGATATCTATACGTATAAGAAATGTCAAGAAAGATGCTATTTTAGATCTCAATGAAATCGCCCAAAATTGATTTTAGTCAAGCTTACTAATTGAAATGTAAAATACAAGCCAATTGAGGTTTAAGTTTAGAGATTTTCTGATTGAGAGTTAAAACCATTTGGCACGGTGAGCACTGTAGGTAAAGTATACCTACGTATAATAAGGCCATTTCCATTTATATATATATATATATTTTTATACATAAATATGTGCTTCTGAAACCTAACTTCATTGATTTATACGAAATAACCCATTGTTCTCTAATGTCAAAAGCTAGCATATTGTCTTTTTATGTATATAATTTGTTGTCTAATAATTGTATATAGGGTATATATATATTTTTTTCTTCTGTTTGATTGTCTATCAATTCCTTATAAATAAATAGAACAAGAGTCAACAATACTTTTTTTTTTTTTAAAAAAAAAAGAAAAGAAAATAGATGAATCCTTTTAAATTACATTACTTGATATGTTAATCTTATTCTCGTTCTTTCTTTATACCTTTTGCTTGACTCAAACTAGTTCAGAAAGATTATATTTGTGGGCGTCTTCTTTTATCTTTTCTAGAACAAGCAAAACAGAATGTGAAGGTTTCCTTGAGGCTGTGAGTTGTGGAAACACTATTTGGAAACCATTTGAAGCCTTCTCGACCCAGAATATAAAGGATGATTTAGACATAGAAACTGCCTCCTTTAGTACACCGATTCAAGCCTATTATCCTATCTTTCTGCCAGCTTTGAGTGAAAAAATGTCTTCATCTCAAGAATTACTAACAGTCAGCAATAAACTAAATTCTAATCAACAACAATATAAAAATACTTCTAAAACAGAACCACTTCAATCAAAGAAACAAACACTCTCAATAACAAAGCGCATTGCTAAATTGTTTATATTTCAAAAATATGTCAACAAGAAGAGATATGCATCATCAATGACTAAAGGTGATGATCATCGTTTATCCTCTGACATTTTATTCCCTGGAGATCAAAGGACATCTTTAGAAACTTCGGTAGCTAAGGAACAAAATAAAGTGTTGGTCACGCATCCCATATCTTGTGCCACTCAAGAAAGCTTAGCTACTACTTTAAAAAAGAAGCCGAAGCCAAAAAAGAAATCAGAGTCCTTCGTATTTAGAGGAGGAGGAGAAAAGCTTTCGAAATTCAAAAAGTTTTTTAAATACAAAAAGCTTTCGTGTCTTGACAATTCCTTCTTCAAATCTCTTTCAAGTAATAATAAAGAAAAAAAGAGGCGGCAAGTATCGTTAAAGAGAGAAATACAGAGAGTAAACAGAGAGACAAGCGAGCATATGGCAATGCAAAAGATTATAGGTCAAATCAATGAAAGAGAAAAGCTTATGTCAGAGATGTGGAAAGAGCAACAATTAAAAGATAAAATAATGGAAAAAGAAAAAAAAAGATCTCATAATTTGTTAGATAAATTTTATCATGAAGGAGAAAGTGTATAGAAACAAAAAAAAAATCTTCCTCTATTATAATTTATTGCCGTTTAATAATAAACTATTTTTTAACTTTGTAAAGTTGAAAATGCCATACCAAACTCATAAGGCATTGATATATCTTGTTCAATACAGATAGCTTTGATTGAGGCATAATGATGAATCTACAAGAAAATAGAGTTACTATTCATGTATATTATCTTTTATGATCCATAATACTTTTTTTTTCTTTTACCGCATGAATGCAACAATACAATAATTCTCTTCCAAACGATGAATTAAACGTATATTTTTGTTTATCATTTGAGTCAATAACGGCTAACAAAGTCAATTCTTTTTCTAAAGGAACGAGGAAACTTTGTTCTTTAATTTTTTTTTGTAACTCTTTAAGGTTATTTATGGCAATACGTCGTTCTGTTTCTGACGGATTCTATATAGGAGTAATTACAATGAACAACTTGAGGTCTAATAAATATAAATATGTAACTTACATTAGGTTTTCGCAAATCATAGTTTACTATCGATAGATCTTCAGGTTGCTTATACAATAACTTGAAATGATCGTAAACATGTCTATAGTGTTAAGACTCACATTAATAATGATCACTATACTAGCATTCTATCTAAAATGCAATACCTAATATGTTTACCAATAGTTCCGCCAGCCATTACCTTTGAAATAAAAGTATATTGCTTATCATTCAATCTATTTATTAAATCAATTGATTGTTGTATAACGTCAACAGCCATATGAACTATTTGTTCATTTTGTTGTTGTTGTTGTTGCTGCTGCTGCTGATGTCCTTCTTCTAGAGTGGATGAATTAGAATTGAGCATAGTGGACATGATAATTATGTATATATATAAAAAAAAAAAAAGTAAAAGAAAGAGAAAAAAAGGAAGGGAAATCGATATTAGAAATATAGCTGAATTTATCATCACATAATAATGATTCTGAAATAATTCATCTGATATTTATTTAGTATAGCTTTCATGTCTTTTTTTTTTTCTTGCATAAATATTATACATAATGGTCATCATCATATTACGTAATAATAGAATATTACATAATACAAAAGGGTTATAATAATAGTAGTATGTTGTCTTGATTGTCCATGTTCTTCAATTAAATAGTCATCATTTTATTTTTGTATGTGCTTAACATTAGCCAATCAAATTTAACGACGTAGAATTTTAGCAGGACTCCTGTTTTGGCTATTTCTTTTCTACTAATTTCTTTCTATTTTATTTTATTTTATTTTATCATTTTTTTTTTTTTTTTTTTTTTTAACAAAGAAATAGAACAATGAAGTTTAGTTTAGGAAGACATTTACCTAAACTAACCATAACAGTGGTGTTTTTAACTTCGATAGCTTTTGCTATGAAGTTTGAAGACTTCAAGACATGTTCTCAATCTGGATTCTGTAGACGAAACCGAGCCTATGCAGATGAGGCTACTTTAGAAACATCCCCTTATACCTTAATCAAAGATTCCGTTAAATTATTAAACAATAAAATCTCTGCAGATATCAAAAATACAGAAACAGATATTATTCTGACTTTAGATTTGACTGTCCTTCAAGATAATACAGCACGCGTTCGTATCAATGAAAAACTACCCATTAAACCTCGTTATGATGAACATGCTCTCTATACACTTGTAAAGGAGCCTCAAGCTGGAAAGGTGATGCTATTTGATAAGGCTGATGATGGTGTTGTATCAATTCAAATGGATGCAACACGTAAAATTATTATCTTTCCTCACCCTGTTCGTATTCAATTCCTTGTAAACGACGAGCCTGTCATTACTTTTAACGACCGTGGTTTCTTTAATTTCGAGCATTTGCGTACAAAAGAGTCCTATAAGCCAAAGATGATTGAAAAGAAGAACGATGATGGTACTGTAGAAATGGTGGAGGCTGAAACAGAAAAGGATTTATGGGAAGAGACATTTAAGACTTGGACAGATCCTAAACCTAATGGTCCTGAATCAATTGGTTTAGATATCACTTTTCACAATTTTCCTCATGTTTATGGTATTCCTGAACATGCTACAAGTCTTTCTTTGAAGGAAACTCGTGGTAATCATGATGGTGCTTACACAGATCCTTATCGACTTTATAATACAGATGTTTTTGAGTACGCTTTAGATAGTCCTACTTCACTTTACGGAGCTGTGCCTCTTATGGTTGCTCATCGTAAAGGTTTATCAACTGGTATTTTTTGGATGAACCCCTCTGAGACATGGATTGACATTGTAAAAACTAATACTGAAGGTTTAAAGGTATTTTTTTTTTCATTGTTAAACATAAAATGATAGCCTTTTTTAAATCTTTTTTTTTTTTTTTTTTTTTTTTTTTTTTTTTTCAGGGCGCTGTTCAAAAGGTATTTAGTTCAAACAAAAACCAAGCAACTTCAACTCAGACTCATTGGATCTCAGAAGCTGGTGTACTTGATGTCTTTGTCTTCTTCGGTCCCTCTACTAAAGATGTACTTCACCAATACAGCACATTAACAGGTAAACCAGCTATGCCTCAAATGTTTGCCGTTGGTTATCATCAATGCCGTTGGAATTACATCAATCAAAGAGATGTTTTAGAGGTTGATAGACAATTTGATGAGAATGACATGCCTTATGATGTGATTTGGCTCGATATTGAATATACTGATGATAAAAAATATTTTACTTGGGACTTGCCTAAATTTCCCAACTCAATTGAAATGGAAGAAGTCCTTGATAACAAGGGCCGTAAGTTGGTAACCATTATTGATCCTCACATCAAACGAGCTCCCAACTATTATGTTTGTGACGAAGCTAAAGACAAGGGCTTATTTGTTAAAAGACCTGATGGATCTGATTATGAAGCCTGGTGTTGGCCAGGACAATCGTCATGGGTTGATTTTGTTCACAAAGAATCTTACGACTGGTGGAAAAAGCAATTTCGCTTTGATAAATTTAAAGGAACTCGTGGTAACGTTCATATTTGGAACGATATGAACGAACCTTCTGTTTTCAATGGACCTGAGATCACTATACAAAAAGAAATGATTCATGATGGTCGCTGGGAAAATCGTGTCCTTCATAATTTGTATGCCTTTTTATCTCATTCTGCTACTGCTGATGGTGTACGTGAGCGTATTACTGATACTGAATCGCAAAAGCGTCCATTTGTTTTATCACGCGGTTTTTATGCTGGTGTTCAACGTGTGGGTCCTATCTGGACAGGTGATAATATAGCTAACTGGGAGTCTCTTCGCTATACAAACCCTATGATTTTAGGTAATAGTATGGGTGGTGTTCCCTTTACAGGTGCAGATGTTCCTGGTTTCTTCAATAACCCTACACCTGAACTTTTGACACGTTGGTATCAAGCAGGTGCTTATCAACCTTTCTTCCGTGGTCATGCTCATATTGATACTAAACGACGTGAACCTTATTTGTCAGCTGAGCCATACAAATCCATCACACGCGATGCTCTCCGTGAACGTTATGCACTCTTATCCTACTGGTATACCCTATTTTATGACGCCTACAAAAATAGTACACCTATGATGCGTCCCATGTTTATGGAATTCCCTGATGATGAAACTGTATTTGATATGGATGACCAATTTATGGTAGGTGAATCCATTCTTGTTAAGCCGGTAACTACTGAAGGTACTGACAAGGTTGAGATTTATTTCCCTGGAAATGAACCCTGGTATAATACCAAGACCTTCATCACAGTTGCTGCTACTAATGGATGGCAGACTGTAGATGCGCCTTTGGACACCATTCCTGCTTATTACCAAGGCGGTCACATCATACCTCGTCGTGAACGTATTCGTCGCAGTTCTCCAGCTATGCGTTTAGATCCCTTTACCTTAATTGTAGCTAAGAGCCAAAAAGGGGATGCAGTGGGTACACTCTATATGGATGATGAAGAGACTTATGCTTTTGAAAAGGGAGCTTATACGCATACTCAATTTGTATTTGATGGTCAAACATTACAATGTAGTAGTTTACATGAGGATCCTACCTCTTCTAAAGCGAAAGAATTTGCTCAGTCAATTAGTAAAGTACGTGTTGAGCGTATTCGTATCTTGGGACAAAAGCAAAAGCCTTCAAGTATCACAATCAAGAATTCACATGGTACTACTCCAGGTGAATTTGAATATGATGAAGAAAACAAGGTTGTTGTCATTAAGGATCCTAAGGTATCTGTTACTCAATGTGACTGGTCTATTATTATCAACTAAACAAACATAATAATAAAAATAAGAAGAAAGAAAGTGTTTTGTTTTTGTTTTTTTTTTTATTGTTAGCTTGAATATCATTACCTATTTTTTTTTTTTTTTTGATCTCATGCTTTGATTTATTAATTTCTTTCAAACAGTATGAAAATCCTAATTTAAAACGCCGTTATGATCGTGACTCTTAATTGGATTAAATTTTTTAAAGAAATGTGGCTTAGCAGTTGGACCCTAAACACCATTCTGCTCTGTAAAAAAAATTTTGCTCCTTCTCTTTTTTTCTTACTGAATTTCAAGCATGTCTACTTTCGAAAAGGTATTAATCGTCAAATGACATTATACTGTTCATTACAATTTATGAACAAAGAATATATATACACATACATACATACATACATATTTATATATGGCAAGTTTATTGAATGATATTTTATCTCTTACAAAAAAAAAAAAAAATAGACTCTCGTTATTGATGGTAAAGGTCACTTGTTGGGTCGCTTGGCTAGCATTGTCGCTAAGCAAGCCCTCAATGGTCAAAAGATTGTCGTCGTTAGATGTGAAGCCTTGAATGTTTCCGGTGAATTCTTCCGTAACAAGTGTACGTATTTTTTTTTTCTTTTAAAAAAATTGACAGAAGCGTAATATATACACGTAAACATAATTACATTTGCCAATGCACACAAATGCACAATTATATACATGTAATTCGGTAATGATGTCAATTTCAAAGTTACTAAAAAAATAGAGGAGAGTAAAAAAAAAAAGGAGACACAACAAGCAAAAACAATTCAACCTGATATATAATGAAGAAAAAAAGGCAACACAATGAAAGGAATCATGAGTGATAGTCGATTTTATATTTCTACTTTTATTGGTTAAAATAAGCAACAGAAAAAAAATATGTGTATAAATGTGTGCATGTGTATTTGTGTTGTATATATTACGTGATAAAGATATTGAAAAAAATGGATATGATAAACTAATTTTTTCTTTTGAAATATTATAGTGAAGTACCACGCTTACCTTAACAAGCGTTGTGTCGTCAACCCCCGTCGTGGTGCTTTCCACTTCCGTGCTCCTTCTCGCATCTTGTACAAGGCCATCCGTGGTATGATCCCCCACAAGACTGCTCGTGGTGCTGCTGCCTTGGACCGTATCAAGCTTTTCGAAGGTGTTCCTGCTCCCTATGACCGCATGAAGCGTATGGTTATTCCTGATGCTCTTCGTGTCCTCCGTCTTAAGCCCGGACGTAAGTACACCACCATTGGCCGTATTTCTCACGAAGTTGGCTGGAAATACCAAGATGTTGTTGCCAAGCTTGAAGAGAAGCGTAAGGCTAAGTCTGCTGCTTACTACCAACGCAAGACTGCCCTTGCTGCTATCCAAAAGAAGGCTGTTGAATCTAAGGCTGATGCCCTCAAGGATGTTAACTCTGCCATTGCTGCTCTCGGTCACTAAATATCATTAAAAAAAAAAAGAAAGAAAAGACTTTCATTATGTTATAAACAAATAAATTTTTTTTTTTTGATATTGTAAAAGGAAATAATTATTTATGTAAAAATGATAAACAATAACTAAAGATTTCATAAACCCATTGAAATAATGTTTGGTGTTCAGATGTTGATTGCTTTCTGGGTATATCGGTTACTTTGTAGCCATGTTTTTGAACATCTTTTATATTTGGTAGAGATTTCAAAATGTCCCGAATTAGCTTATCATCTAATTCAGGACTCATTCTCCAAATAAGTATCGATTCCGGTTGCTCACATACTGTGTCAATATCAATTGCTACAGTATCATTAATATCATCTTGATAGATGTTTTGCATACATAAAACACCACGTAAAAGTCGAATATAGGCATCCATGGCATCTTCATTATTCTGAGTTAGGAGGAATTCGTTCATTGACCATTCTGCAATTGACTGAGGATGCTCAAGTTGGTATTTTAATAATCCTGTAAGCCCACGCAAGAATGGTACAGAACCTAAATCAGAACCATAATCTTCAACAAATTGCTTCACAAGGGCTAATCGATGTTTACTATTAAGCGTAAGCAATGTCAAGGGCTGTTGTAAAAGTTTATTCAAGTGTTCTTTAAGGGCCTTTTGACGATTGCTATGCCATTTGGTTCGAATTTTACTTTTTTCATTGAATAATAATGTTAATTCTTCAGAAGATAAAGTGAACTGTAGCTCATCAGGTTTTGATTGTTGAATTGCACAACCTAATTGTTGGAGTTTTTGTTGATAGTCTTCACGTAGTGTGGTCCAAGAATACAAAATAAGACCTGTGTCATCGTGCTGAGGTATTTTGCAGCCCTCGAAAAATAAAACAAAGTCGTTAGCATCAGGATCGTTGTTGAAGGCCTTTGTGCAAATGTCATTCCAAAATTGAATAGATGAAGATGATAAGGAAGACATTTTTCTCTGTATAAATTCTTAAAAAAAAAAAAAAGAAAAGAAAAAAAAAAAGGAGTATGACATTGCACAAAAGTAAAAAATCATGTGAAAATTAGTTACTAAACAAAACAAAGTTGATAATATTTGTTCTATTTATGATCGATTCATATATGCAAAATACCATTTATTTTCAATACTTCAAACATTATTTTAAACAAGTTTATAAAGTAATTTCTTTCATAACTGCTACATGTAATTTGTCCATAAAAAAGTATCCCTTTTGAGCGAAAATTACACACGCATAACCACTCGAACTATATAGGAATAGATCTCTGCAATTATTTTGAAGAAACGATTTTTCATGAGAGTTGAATATAGTATTTGGAACTAATTTATTGTTTTCTTCTTGGTGAAATATGTGTATATCTCCCATTTCCCATTTGTAAATAAGAAAATAAAAAGAATTCCCAATATTTTCTTGGTTTACTATATTTTAAAAATTATAGTGAGAATACACTTATTACGAATCAAGTACTTTGTTAGTTCGAAGATATTGCAATATATGCTTCACTTCAACCAATATTTGCATAGTCAACTTTTTGTATTTTATATCTCACTCTCAATAAGATTTTGGAACCACTTTGACTTGTCTAAAAGCCCTAAATCGAGTCATAACGTACATTTAGTCCTATGAGTCTTTTGTCTCTCTTTTCTTCTTCTTCTTTTTTGAAGGAAAAGGGTTTTGATAAATAACAATATTTCGGTTTAAATATACATCTCATTTATGATACATTTGCTGCTATCTATCTCAGATATATATGATAGAGAATATAAATTTCATTTACTCATTTATTCATTTTTGAAATTCTTATGTCAACAAAGAGTCAAAGAATCAGAAAGCTTAATATAGAAGCGATATCCTTTCATACATATTATAATATTCTTGAACAATCTGAATATTTTTGAAAGATTTCTTAGTGATAATGATAGAGTTAATTACTGTAGTTACAAAAAAAAAAAAAAAAAAAAAAAAAAAAATGGCGTACATAATTGAAAAAGATTAGCGTAATTTTTTTTTAACTCTCTTTCTTTACAACATTTAAGAAGATGAACATTATTTTTGAAGACGGTTTAGGAAATCAACATGACATGGAAGGAAATGAAGTGATAGAGTTTCAAATGGAGGTTGATAATGAGATGTATCCAGTCGAAAGCGTAACTGATTACGACCGTTATACAGGGTTGAAGCCTCCCGAGAAAAAAAAAATAAAAACGAAAACTGAAACATCATCAAACGACAAAAAGCAAACGAATAAGGGAACAAAAGTATATAAACACTATAAGGATACGGAGAAAGAGAAGCTTTTTTATCTTGTCGAGGAAAAAGGGATGAGCATTTGTGCTGCTGTGATGTTTCTTAATATCAATGTTTGCACAGCACAGGGCTGGGCGACCAAGAACAACAAAGCTCCTCAAGAGCACATTCAAAGAGCTACGGGCAGCGGAAGACCAGTGGGTAGACCACCAATCTTAACTGACGAGCATAAGAACTTCATGATTGAATGGGCAGACGAAAACACCGACTCCATTACATTAGACGATATATTTAATGTATTGACTGATAGGTTTGGCAAACTCAATATCAGTAAAAGCGGCTTTAACAAATTTGTAAAGGAGAAATGTAGAATTACATTCAAGCAGGCACGTTTACAATCAGTAGAGAGAAACAGTCCTGAAAAAAATTGAAGAGTGTCCTCAGTAGGTAAAAAAAAAGGGTGGAAATAGATATAGACTTTACCAGCAATTGTGTGTTTATTGATGAAGCTGCTTTTCATATCAATCTTAGAAGAAACTTCTCTTGGTCCAAAGAAGGTAATCATGCGATTGTGAAAGTACCCAAAACGAGAGCAAAGACCACTATCATTTTAGGTGTAAATTCCTCCTTCTGGTACCGTGAATATCTGTGTAAGAAGACCACGAGCGTTGCCTCCATCAAAAAAAGAGAAAAGCAGTAGGAGAATTCACTTCAAAAGTGAGCAGTAACAATGGTGCAGTTACTGGGCATTACTTTAATTTTATCAATAGTGTTTTGGATGTAATGGACCGTCATGAGGAATTTAAAGGTCATTATCTGATAATGGACAATGCTCCTATTCATAAACACCAAGGCATTCAAAACCTTATTGAGAGCCGAGGCTATAAGTGCGTATATCTGCCCCCTTATTCGCCTGAGCTTAACCCCATCGAGCAATTTTGATCGGTTTGTAAAAGCAAACTTAAAAGAGAGCAGCTTTTGGAAGAAACATTGACTTTAAAAATTGCAGACGCTTGCAATAGAATATTGTATAGTGATCTTTGAGAATTTTGTAATTATTCTGCTTCCAAGTTTGAAGATTGTCTTAATCGTAAACCTATCTAATAAATTTGTGCATTTTACGTATGCTTGACTAGTGCTATTTTTTTTTTTTTTTTTTTTTTTTTTTTTTTTTTTTTTTTACAGATGTGCTAAGCTTTTTTTTTGAAAAAATGCGCGAATAATTTTTCCGTTTGGTGTACACAAGATTGTTCTGAGACATGTATAAAATTTTATGCAAATACTAAAGAGCTGTGATTGGCTTAAAGTTGGGACTGTTGTAGCCCCTTTTTTGCATCATGTTTTTGATTTTTTTTTATCTCATTCTTGAACGTCATGAATGATGACAAGCTTACATATGGCCAGGCATGTTGCCTTACTCTTGGTCTGCCACCTAGTAATGAAAACCGGAAGAAAGCTAAAGCTTACTTTGAAACAAGTCTATTAGACGTTTGCTATATTAGTTCCTTAGGTGCGAGGCATCCAATTGCGATTGGTAAAGACGTCATGGACCGCGATCCTTTCACCTTTCAATCATTTATCGACACCCGTCCTTCAAGCCCTACACATATGCTTGGAGATTCATAAAATTATCCAGCCGACGACCAAATTGACTACGTTACTGAAATGCCAGCTTGTGATCTTTTACCTGTATCCAAAGCTAGCGTTTTGCATGTTCTCAAGCAAAACATGTCTACCATTGAACCAGAAAACAAGGAACGATATGAAAAACTGTTTGTATGTAGGGATGTATTGAAAGAGATCTTGAAAAAATACTTTGAAGAAGCCCGTATCTCGCTTCCTCAAGTGGATCAATGGCTTGGAAGTGATGAATCGTTTGGCAGAAGTATTCAATTATCATTAGAAGGTATTAAAAAGCGTGGTCGCTGGCTCTGGGTACTAAAAAAAGAATATCGTATCTCGATGAATGTGCATTCTTCTTATAAACTCCACGTTCAAGGACCAGCAATCGTGGCAATTGGATATGTGCGAAAATCTTATAGTAACGAATCTCACACTACTCAGGTACAACTTTTACAACAAATGATAAATAAATTGCGCTCTCGATGTTTGGCTTGGAAGGTGTTCGTGTCACCTCGTTGTAATGCGTCAGTGAACTTGGAAAAACGCGACGTGGGTAGTTCTATTGACAACATGTATAAAGAATTGGACCACTGTGCTGGAACAATGCAAGACTTGATTCATCTCCTACGCACAAACACAGAGCCTATCCGTTTAATTATTATTGATTACGCCGGCCTTTCTACTGATTTCGCTGATATTCAAGCATTATTTGAAAAGTACAAGCAACTTGTTGAAATTATGGTTGATTTAGATTTCGGATTTGATTTAATATCACGACAAGACATCTTGAATGATAATGGCGTATCTTCAAAGTTCAATTACCATGTTGGTTCTAAAAAACGAAGTCATAGCATAATTTGATTTGATCTGTGATCCACTTTTTAGAGTATAATATTTTTTTTTTCTCTTCCATTAAATATCGAACTTCTATTTATCGATTATTCCCAAGGAATAAAATACATCTTTTTTAAATTATACTATTGAACAGAATAATTTTAAAATTTATATGCATCTTTATAAAAAGCTTTTGGCTACTTCTTGATCAACGACGATTTTTAAAGCAGTATTCAGAAAATCAAGAAATGTCCTAAAATTAAACAATTTTTTTTTTATTTTTCTTTCTATTCTCATATTTTAATTGGTCACTGTCTGAAATTCTAATTTATTTAAAAGATTTGGTGGTAACTATAGCGAACAAAGCATATAAATTATACGAATACATATTTGTATATATATTATTTGTTGGTATAAAGGGAAGCTGGATATCATGCGTACATTTTAAAATACTTATTCATTTTACATTTTTATTCTGATTTTTACGCTAATTAAATATGAATATTCATTCATTTAGTAGATACGTAGGAAAATAATAGTTAAATAAAAATAAATCAAATTTTATTTTGAGTTCTTTATATAGTCTTTTAACTGTTTTTTTATTATTTCCTTTTATGTGTATTTTTTTTTATAAAAGTGGCTTATTCTTTACATCAATTTATACAGTAGTAATTAGTGGCTTATACACAAATTTCAAATTAACTATTTGTTTATTTTTAACAAGTCACAAACAACTTCCGAGGTTTCTGTTGAAAAAAAAATAATTGACAAATTATTCTTTCATTTTTTTTTTCTTGTTTTTACAACACTATTTACATACGTTTTAAACACTTCTTCTTGTTGTTGTCAGAGAAGAAGATATAGATACTTATATACATAACTAATTGAAAATAAGGAATATCATGACTAAATATATTGTTGTATCAGGTGGTGTTATTTCTGGTATTGGTAAAGGTGTTATCGCTTCCAGTACTGGTACTCTTTTGAAGAGTTTAGGTCTTCGTGTGACAGCTATTAAGATCGACCCTTATCTTAACATTGATGCTGGTTTAATGAGCCCTTTAGATCATGGTAATTAAACAAAAAAAAAGAAGTAAGGATAGTGTTGATCATATATATTGATTGATATACCTTTTCATTAGGTGAGGTTTTTGTATTGAATGACGGTGGTGAAGTAGATTTGGATTTGGGTAACTATGAGCGTTTCTTAGACGTCGAATTAAGCCGTATCAACAACATTACAACTGGTAAAATTTACAGCGAAGTTATTGAAAAGGAACGCAAGGGTGATTATCTCGGTAAAACCGTTCAAGTCGTCCCCCACATTACAGATGCTATTCAAAGCTGGGTTGAGCGTGTTGCCAGTTTACCTATTGATGGCTCTGGTGAGAAACCCGATGTTTGTATCATTGAATTAGGTGGTACTGTGGGTGATATCGAATCTGCTCCTTTTGTCGAAGCCATGCGTCAATTCCAATTCCGTGTGGGTCATGAAAACTTTTGCTTAATTCATGTCTCTCTTGTGCCTGTTGTGGGTTCTGTTGGTGAACAAAAGACGAAGCCTACACAAATGAGTGTTCGTGATCTTCGTGGTGCTGGTTTAACCCCCGATTTAATCGCTTGTCGTTCCTCTAAAATTTTGGATCCTAGTGTGGCTAGTAAGATCTCTATGTTCTGTCATGTTGCTCCTGAGCAAGTCTTAGCCGTACATGATGTTTCTTCTGTTTATCATGTTCCTATCTTGATGCGTGAAAATGGTGTTATCGATTTCTTCCGTCGTCGTCTTAACTTGGATGCTCTTAAGATTAGTGATGAAAGACGTTTAGCCGGTGAAGAATTATGGAACAAATGGACTACCTTGGCTGGTAGCTATGAACATTTGCATGAAACTGTCACTATTGCTCTTGTTGGTAAATACACTAATCTTCATGATTCTTATATCTCTGTTTACAAGGCTCTTGAACATGCTGCTTTGGCCTGTCAACGTAAGTTGGAAATTAAATGGATTGAAGCTACTGATTTAGAATCTGCTGCTCTCAAGACTGACCCTATCAAATTCCATGAATCATGGCAAAACTTATGCTCTGCTGACGGTATTCTTGTTCCCGGCGGTTTTGGTGGTCGTGGTATTGAAGGTATGATCATGGCTGCTAAATGGGCTCGTGAAAACAAGATTCCTTACTTGGGTATTTGTCTCGGTATGCAAATCTCTGTCATTGAATTTGCTCGTAATGTCTGTGGTATGACTGATGCTGACTCTGCTGAAATGAATCCTGATACACCTACTCCTGTTGTTGTTTATATGCCTGAAATTTCCAAGACTCATATGGGTGGTACCATGCGTCTTGGTTTACGTGCTACTGTCTTCCAAGAAGGTACCGAGAACTCTCGTGTTCGTAAATTGTATGGTAACAAGACTTCAATTGACGAACGTCATCGTCATCGTTATGAAGTAAATCCCGAGTTAGTAGATCAAATCGAAGCTAAGGGTCTTAAGTTTGTTGGTAAAGATGAAACTGGTCAACGTATGGAAATTGTTGAATTGGATGATCATCCTTACTTTGTTGGTTGTCAATATCATCCTGAATATTTAACTCGTCCTTTGAACCCATCTCCTCTCTTCAAGGGTCTCATTTTGGCTGCTGTTGGTGAACTTGATGCTTCTTTGTAAATAAATATAACATTTTAGAGTTTTTTATTATTATAACCCCTCCTCCTTCTCCTCCCCCTTCTCCTCCTTCTCCTCTCCCTTTACACACATAATATGTATATGCGTTGCACATAAAAACCAGAAAAAAAAAAGAAAAGAAAAAAGAAAAGAAAAGAAAAGGAAAAAAAACTTATTTTAATATTATTTTAGACTTTCTTTTTTGTATATTTTTTTTAAAAAAAAATAAAGTATACACACTTATTAACTATTTATATTAATATATTTACACACTATTATTCCATAACAATATCGCAGTTAACTGATGGGGTAACAAACGTTAATGCTTGTTCTATATTCTTCTGTTGAATTTCCGTTAAATTTTGTTTTAAAGCTAAAAGCCCTGCTTTTCGAATGACAGCTTTAAGATCAGCACCAGTGTAACCTTCTGTCTGATCAGCTATGAGATCCAATTGAATGTCACTGTTCAACCTAGTTTTCTGTTTTAATACTTTTAAGATTGCTAGTCGCTCTTCACGATCTGGCGGGCCCACATAGACTAGACGATCTAATCGCCCCGGTCTTAATATGGATCGATCAATCATTTCTGGATGATTGGTTGCACCTAATAAAATCACTTGCTGATCCACTAACTTATCAAGATGATCCATCTCGATTAAAAATTGTGAAATAAGCTAGAATAATAATACTAAAGTATAAATACATAGTTTAAATACGAATATATGAATACTTTACCTTTCTTCCAACATCTCCAGTACTTTCTCTTGATGAAAAAATTGCTTCAAGTTCATCTAAAAAGATAACACAAGGACTACATCGTATAGCAGTCTTAAAAATAGTTGAGACAGCTTTTTCAGATTCTCCTACTTCGCCTTTGATGAGGTCAGGAATATGGACAGGTAAGAAGTTAGCAGAAGATTCAGTAGCTACTGCTTTTGCCAGAAGAGTCTTTCCTGTTCCTGGTGGACCATACAATAATATCCCTTTAGAGGGTGAAATCCCTAGACGTTGATAAGCATCTGCATGTTGGTATATCCAAATTGCTGATTCCTCTAATGCAGCTTTAGCTTCTTTTAAGCCACCAATATCATTCCATCGCACTGGATCAGGCTTTTCTGCCATATTAATTCCTCCACTACTGGTGAGTTTAACATGTTTTAATGTCCTTTCAAAATTATCCTGTCCAACTTAACATAGTAAATTAAGTACTATTATTATTTTTTTTTTTTGGCATATATTATATTTACATGAGTATACCTTTTTGTTGTTTATTTTTTATGGCATCCTCTTCTGCTAACCGACACCAATGTGCAAGATCAGCAGCAACAAATGCATGGGCTTGATTTGATAATTGTCGAATAAGTTTATCATCGCCTATCATACTAAAATGTGATTGCTTAATAATATGTTGCATAATTTTATATCTTTCTTCAGGTATAGGAATATCTAATTGAATTTCATCTTTAAATAAATGAAAAGCATGCGTACTTATTCGTTCAGGATGACGTGTTGTTGCAATAAATCCTACTTGATGATGAATAGTTTGTAGCCAAGTCTGAAGCATCTTGATTAATACTCCATTGTCAATCTCTCCGTGTCCAGGGAAAAAACTATCAATATCTTCCATCAGAATAAGACTATTAGGAGCCTTTGCCTTCCATAAAATGCGTTTTAGTCCATGATTGAGTTGCCCTCGATAATTAGCAGCAAGATCGCCTAACATAGCAGTATAGACTGTGACATTATATTTTTTGGCTAATTGGTGAACAATATAGGATTTGCCTAAATTTCAATATTTGTTATTAGTTTAAGAAAAGTATATTTCTTACAATTGATTAAAAAAAAAAACAAAAACGATGATTCTTTTTATAACTTTTTGATATACCTATTCCTGAATCGCCTTTAAGTAAGATGGAAAGAGGAGACTCGTTTTCAATAAATGCTAACTGAAAAGCTTGATCTAATCTGCAAACATTCCAAATTTATTAATTTTAGACTATTTTAACCTTTTCCCAGGGAACTTTACCGTATTACCTTGCACCTTCTTCTCCATAAAAAAGCGCTGCAAAATTCATAATTACCAAACAATCAATCAATCAAAAAAAAAAAAAGAATAGATCTTTATTATAAAATTTCCAAGTAAAAGGCAATTGATATCGGGGTTTTATTTTATTACAGTAATTTATTATGGACAAGCAACAGGTTCATGAAGGAGATCAACTGTATCATCGTCAGCTACACTTGTTGAATACATGTAATCATTCATGACATCATCCAACTCATACTGAACACGCTCCTTTCTTCTTAATCGCCCTTTAGATTTGTGTTTATCTTTTTGTTTACTAATAAATTTAGGTGCCGTGATTCCCTTTAATAAAGGATTATAGGCATATGTTCCTGCCGAAGTAGTATCTTCAGGATTAGAAGGCCTTTTATTCTTAATATCAACTGGGTTTTCTTCATTGTCTTCGTCTTCTGATGATGATGATGGTTGAGTTGCATCCTCAACTTTCACTTGCTTTGTTTGTATATCAATAGTCATCACTTTATGTCTATTAGCATTTCCACGTTGTTCTAATCTTTTCAAATTAGCCTGTTGCTTTTTCAATGCTAACGCCCTCTCTTGTGGCGTCAACCATGGATTTGATTGGTCTGTTGGTAACTCAAAATCTGTAGCTTGATCAATCACCGTACTGCGTTGAGCACTTGTTCTTTGAAATTCTAATAATTTATCTTTATGTTGCTCTGCCTTCAATCGATTTTGCATCATTATGTCATCTTCATCACTACTTTGATAGGGCGATAACATACTTCCTCCAAGTTTTGAGGCATAGGCAGCCATACCACTCTTTTGCGGTGTCGATAATACTCGTTTTGGTTGATTTTTGGCCCTTTTTTCTTCTGCACGCTTCCTCTTTGCTTGTGCAATCAGAGCAATTTGCTGTTCCTTTGAAAGGACAGGCGAGCCACAGAATGTACAAGGCCCTACACCCTCCGCCGTACAAATAATTTTCCCACAGCTGAGACAATTGGGCGCCACAATTAATAAGGGATGCTTCGTAGCTTGACAGTTACATGTTTTTCGTTTTTTGCCTATTTCAGATGATTTAATATCAAGTTCCTTGAGAGCGGCTTCTAACGTCATTTCCTTATTCTTTTTGTTAGACTCCTTCTTTTTACTCGTTTCCTTTTTCTGTTCCGAAGGGAATGCAGTAGCTCTTAATTCCTTTGTTGCTGAGGATTGTTGGGATCGATTTTTAGATCGTTTAGATTTACGTAGTCTAGCATAAAGATATCAATATCAATATCAATATATATACAAAGTGTTGCTTCTTATTCTTAACTTACCCAGCAAAATATTCATCTTCCTTTTTTTGATGTACGTTAATATTTGCTGGCCAAACTGTTTCATATGATTGTGAGGGCAAAGAAGGGAATGCATTCTCTACTGTTGTATCCAAAATAGGTGCTGATGACTCTTCTACGATACTAACAGGAGGCATCTTGTTTGTAACTGGCGTTAATGGTTGCTTTTTTGTTTCTTTTTGAAATCGACGTGCTGTGAATTCTTGAATAAAATTTAAAGCATCATCACTTGTGCCTACCATATCCTAATATATATTTATATCTATAAGTTGACACAAAACTCGTAAAGTGTATATTTGTATATAAATGTATATGTTTTACCATTAATTGGTCTGCAAAAGCATCAGGTGAATTTGATGACATTAAATAAGGTATAATTTGTGTTTGTAAAGTCTCTGGGTCGAATCCCAAAAATACACTAAGTTTATCAATAGCCCAACTTTCGAGTGATGACATTTTGAAAATGATGTGTCAGTTAATGATTAAGCAAAATGCTTATTTCTTTTCTTGACTCAAGAAGAAATAGCTGCGGTGAACGTGACTTTTAAAAATGCAAAATCTTTATTGGCTGTTATGCATTTACTTATATACTTTATAAAAATGACTCTTAGATAAAGTATGCCAGTATATTAATATTTCAATAACAATGTACAATTATTACATGATTATAGTATATATTATTTTTATTTATAACACTCCTTTTCCTTTTCTTTTCTTTTCTCTTCTTTTTTTTTTTAAAAAAAAAAACTCCATCCCTTATTTCTTTTCATTCTCTTTCTTATTTTTATCCATGTCTTCTAAAGCCTTTTGAATACGCTCATCATTCTTATCAACACCAGGTAAAGAACCCAATACAGCTGACATCATCTCTTCATCATCATTATTATTATCATCTTGCATAGACATCTCTAGTGCTCTTTGAAGTGCTTCATCTTCATTTAAATCTTCCATTTGCTCATCTTCATCTTGGACCATATTATTATCATTCATCGACATAGCTAAAGCAGCTTGAAGTTCAGCATCTTCATCATTATCCACCGTTGAATCTATTGCCACAGAAGATGATTCCTGTGTATTCTCTTTATTGCTGCTGCCTCCATTCTTTGCCTTTTCAGCTTCTTGACGTGCCTTCTCTTCTTCAAGAGAAATACGTAATGCCTAGCAAAAAAAAATTAACTTACAACGATTATCACAGTTACTTTTATTTATTACCAAAGCAAGTTCAGGATCAAGACTAGGATCAATTCCAAATTCAAAATCATTTGCACCACCAGCACCACTAACACCAGGAATACCATCTTCTCCAGATACAATAGGTGTAGAAATCAGCATATCACTTAAGAGATGAGGCCCAGGTGGAATAGTAATAAGATGACTATTATCGCTATTATTCACATTATTAATGAATGCTTCCAATCGAGATGTATTCTCGGCTTCTTCACCAAAGTTAATTACATCAACAGCAACATTATTCTTTTTTAACTTTTTGGCTAACTTGACGAGTGCTTTTTCATCGGCGTCGATAGGACTGGCGACAAACACAATGATGCGTTGACGTTGATTTCTATTTTGTCTATGTTTCAAAGCAAGCTATAAACATAATAAATAATTGTGTATGTGTAGTATAGGGTACGAGAAAACTTACTTGGGCGATTTGCACACTAGTCAAAAAATTAGGCTTTCCACCTGCCTTTACAGAATGTAAAGCAGAAAGAATTTTACCGACATCGCTGGTAAGAGTGACAAGAACTTCAGGCCCTTTACCAGCAGCTGTCATTAATCCAACTGTATTTTCTGGATTAGACTGTGTCTTGGAAGAAAAAATGAGATTGACGGCTTCATTCTGTGCTACTAATCGAGTAGGTGAATAGTCGCCGTTACGCATCCACTCGGAATTGTCAACGCTTTATTTTTTTTTTAAAAAAAAAAAAGAAAAAAGAAAATATAAAGGAAAAAAAAAAATAAAAGTTAGCTTTTGGATACAATGCCAGATTTTGTTTTGTTTACTAACACAATCATAGACGCTTCCATAACCATTTTATTTATATATGCGTGTATAAGTTTTTATAATAAGTAAAAAGAGGAAAAAAAAAAAGGAATAGAAAATTAAAATTTATCTAGTGAGTGGAAATGTTCAATAATAATTCCATTAATAAAAACGCGTATGAACCTAAAAAAAATACGTCATCTAGAATGTGACTTACATTTTATGCTAGTGAAAGACTTGACGCTTTCGCCCTTCTCCTGCCAAATAATCTTGCTTAAAGAGCAAAACTAACTTTCTTATTTCAGCAAGATCTTTATAAACATGTATTTACTTGAAAAGAATTCGAAACATATTACAAATATACTGTTTCTTCCTTTTTTTTTTGACAATATTTTAAGCGAGCTATAAAACCCCCCAAGAAAATGCTAATATGAATTATTCCTTTCACGTTTAAATTTCATATCTTTTTCTCCCAAATAATTTATAAAATAAGCTCAAGCTAGCTGGATAAAAAGAGATTGTATTCTAATTACAGTTAAAGAAGCAAACAGTTAGTGTTAAAAGCAGGCTTCTATTATTATTTTTTTTAAAAAATGAATTTTATATAAATTTATACGAAAATGGCTTTATTAAAAAAAAATAAATAAAAAAAATAAAAAACAAAATATAAACAAGATCTATTATCTTCTGATCCCTGTTTATAGATCTACATTATACATAAATTATGAAATGAGAAAAAATAACACCGTCTTCAGTTAAGAGGATTACTAATGGTGATAACATACTAGCTGTATATTTCAAGTACCGAATTTGTATTTGTGGAAGTTTTTCAAGGGAGGGGGGTGGGTGGGTGAGTGAGTGCATACTATTAAATAAAAAAGCTCTCTTTCTTTACTCTTTCGTCAATGTCACTTATTAGATTAGCCACAAAAACAGTAGGTCGACGTTTTTATAACACTTCAACGCCTAAAAGTGGAGCAAGTCGATTCTATTATCAATATGGGACTCCCTTAGTGAAATGTATTGTGTTAGCGACAGGTACAACAATGGCATACCAATTACTTTGGGAACATTTAGAATATAAAGAATACCGTGATGAAACTGAAGCTTATACTGCTAAACTAGAAGAAAGATTAAAAGCTTTAGAGGAACAACAAAAGCAAAAATAATGATTAATCTCAAATTAAGAAAGAAAAAAAAACCTCCTCAAATATGTATATAAATATATAAAAAATAACAAAATAAACCCGAGATTCCACAATATGAAGATTTATAAAAAGATGAGGGAATGAATTATATTTTTATTATAAAATTTTTATTTTATAATAATTTAGTTCTTTTGAGCACGAGGACCCTTAGCTTCCTTCTTGGCACGAACCTTCTTGGGTTGTTGAGAAGAAAGGATAGCAGAAGCACGAGCAACAGCGGCCTACACAAATATTTAAGATATATAAATATGTATGTTTACATAATTCACGCTTTTAAATACTTACAGCACGAAGATCGGGTCTGTAGTGGCTGCGAGCAATCAAGTTAGCAACGGACTTGGAGGTTTGACGACGAGTCTTGGCAATAACAACAGAGTTGGTAGACTTGGCAGGGAAGTTTTGCTTGTTAGCCTTGCGAGTAGTAACACGAACACCACGAGCAGTAGGGAGAATGGCAACATTCTAATGAATCATCAATAAAATTTTAAAAGTTTTAATTAATGCCAATCGTCTCTCTAATCCTCAAGAGTAATTTTTTTTTATTTTACCTTGTAGTTGGCAAGACCAGAGTACTTGAAGGAGTTGATGTTCTTCAAGTTAGAGGGTTCAGAAGAGAATTGAACACCTTGACGCTTAACAAGGAAGGAGTTGTTGTTCTTGATAATAGCCCAGACCAATTCGGAACTCATTGTTGTCTAATGAACATTACATAATTTAGTTTTGTTGGCAATCTCTGTAGTTTATAGTTACTTACGATATACTAGGGAAAAGAGAAGGAAGTATCAAAAAAAAATTTGTACGTAAATGGATATAAGCTTAGTTCCAGGCTGATTGAGAAAAAAAAAATTTGCTGTAATAGAATTTTATTGGCTAATTTAAAAAGTGGCTTATACTCAATACAGTTTTTTCATTTTTCATGAAGAATGATGTTGTTGTTTTTTTTTTTCTTCTGGACAAAGTAAAATTTAAATTCAGATGATATGCCTACCTTTTTTTGGACGAAATAAAAAGGAATAGAGCTTACCTGTAATAATTAATCTGAAGCCTTCTAGAAGACAACTGTATTTGTTATAACGATTATGAGTTCTATGTTTAATTTTTACTGTAGGCTTTTAGCCTACTGTTGCCTTTCCAGACGAACGTAGAGATTTTCATTATAGATTTTTTTTGTGGTAATATGTCTTGCTGACAGAGTGTATTACATTTTGTACAGACAGGTATACACTTTAACCTTTGGCATTTGCTCTCGGTTAAAAATGTATGTGACACATTAATTACAAACCTTTTATGTGTTAAGTTCATCGATTGATTCTGCCAGAAAGATCCCTAGTAACTTCTCCCTTGTTTAAGCATCATCACAATATTTTCAGTAGCATCACGGCATAATTCTTTTGATTTGACAGTATCCTTTTGAAACATACCATTACTAAAAAACAACCAGAGGAACTTTTGATTTGTCTTGGTTTATAAACTTACTTGGCTTCCACTTGCCTTTCCTATAAAGTGCTCATAGAATTAGAAATGAATACATCAGTCTATAGTTTTCAACTTATTTTCGATGCCACTGCTGCCTATATTTGCTTTTTTTTTTTTTTTTTTTTTTTTTTTTTTTTTTTTTTTTTTTTTTTTTGCTTTTAAACCTCTTCTTTTTTCCATTTTTTTCCCTTTATTTCTTTTATCATTTTTCTTCTTCTTGCTTCTTTAGTTTCTATTATATTTCGATGTACCATGCAATAACATGTTCACCATGATTTCAAGGACTCGTTGTCTTCTTTGATATAAGTTAAATTTATCGATGGAAGTGTGATATTTATAAAAAGAAAACAATACGTCGAGATTAGACAACTTGTAATTGGCATACTGAAAATACGTATTACTTTTTGTCGTTTTTTTTTTCTTTAAGAAAAAAAAAAACGAAAATTAAAGCCATCAAGGAACGTCGAAGATGTAATGTTTGAAGCTTTAAAAGAGGTCAACTACGAGCAATAGGTAGTTTGGCTTTTAAAATTAATATATATATACATTGTGGTATAGTGTATACCCCTAACCCTTCCCACTCAATGATTCTAGACATTAGGGATCCGATATAGAAAGAGTATTTTTCTAACAGCAAAGGATTTTGATGAGATTGGAGAGCAAGTATATAATTCCTTTAGTAAAGATTTTTCCCCTAGAGCTACAAAGATTTCTTCAGAAACTAAGCAAGATGGTAGAATAGACTTAATTTCATTGAATCATATGCAATATCGTATATGTACTTTATTTTTATTAAACTAACTTTAGACATATTTTTAATAAGATTGACTACGTAAAAACAGATTCAATTAACGATAAAGACATGTATTTGTTTAAAGAGAGTATATCAAACTACACCATGTTATTCGTTGATGATTACAAGCTAGTATCCTTTCAAACAGAGGAGAAGAAGAAAAAGATCTCTTAGATAAAGTATATAAATTCATAAAAACAAGTCAAAGGTTGAACTGTACAACAACTGGATTATAAGATGTATTGCTCGCAGTAAAATTAGCTCATTTAGCTAACTTAACTCTTTGACGTGGGAGCACTGAAAGTAATGCTTTTCTTAAAAATAGAAATCTGTAAATCAGTATAGATAATAAGCAAGCTTACTTTTAAATTTTTAACACATGAACTAGACGTAGTGAAAATAGGTCTTATTGATCATGAATCCAAGGGGACAAAAGAACTAAACAGATGGTGGTATGAAAGTACCTATAATGCTAGAAAAGAAAAAAAAACACTCGTAGTCAATTGATAAATCAGTATAATATAGTTCCTATTACTATTAGAATAGCTGGAATTAATAATAGTAATAACAATAATAATAAAAACTGTTAATAAATCTTGATTATATCAAACTTTCCTTTCAATAAGTATAAGCATTTATGCTTTATCAACGAGTTCTCAAAAGAGAGCTTTATTTCATTGTCTTTGAGCTTTGCTTGTTATTCAATGTCTAAGCCAGCTAAGATGTAAGGTAGTTTTCTAAGCTACTGGTGAATTTTTTAAATATTTAAATTGCGGACTCCTAAAATAAAATGGCCATTTTTTTTTTTGCCCCACCCCCTTTCATATAGCCCTGCCAAAATTAGCTTTCTTTCTAACGATAAAATTATAATGGCCAACGCACGTCAGTTCATTACCCAATTTAGCCGACAAAGAGGTCTCAGTTCAACAAAGCTACCTGTGATTCAACCACTTGTATCAGTCCAGCGTTCATCGTTTTATACTACGCTAGCTGATTCTGAACAACAACCACAATCACAACCACAACCACAACCACAATCGCAACCACAACCACAACAACCACAACAACAAAGAAACAATACCAACTTCGCTGAGACACTCGCAAGAAAGTTCCTTGGACAAGTACGAATGCAGCGTCAAATTGGAGGTGGCGCCAATTCAGATCACAAGGAGCCTTCAAGATTTGTTAGAATTAGATATTTACCTCGTACTGTAACTACAGAAGATATATACAAGTTAGCAAGAGAAGCCTTTCCTAAAGGAGATAAAAATATCCTTGACGGTATTATAGAATAATACACTATTTGTAAGGATATCTTATTTATTTTATATCCTTTATAGTCATATTTGAACGGACAGATGAATTTAATATGACGGGTCGCTGTATTGTATGTATGTCAAGTCCTGAGGATGCACGTCAATTAGTAGAATATGGACATCAACGTACAGTGGGTGGCAATCTAATTGACATGGATTATGTAAGTATGCATAAAAGGAAAGAATATTATATTAAATAAGGAGATAGACTTATTATTATTATCACTGATAAAAAAAAAAGTATGGTTCAAAAAAGACAGAAATAGCTAAAATATTAAACGAATTTCGACGTCCAGAATTAGTGTCCGTACATGATGCTGGTAATTTTTCAGGTCGCTCTGTGATTATATCAGGATTCCCATTAAAAACTAGAACAGATAATGTACTCGGATATTTGAGAAGTAGGAACTTTTTTCCTATAGAAGGTTCACCTGATAACGTGATTCAATTAAAGACGTAGGTTTAAATTTTACTCATTCTTATTTTGTCATTTTACTGATTTTATCTTTAGTAAGAATCAAGCAACAGTCTCTAAATTTTTAGTTAAATTTGAGTCAGAAAGTGAAGCATGGCGTTGTGTTCGCGCTTTTCATAATACCGATTTTTTGTTAGGGTTAGGGTCTACAAAGACAAAGTTTCCATTACAATTATTTGTAGCTTATTAGAGAAAAATAAAATAAAATAAATATTCTTTATTTTGGTCTTGTATTGGGCTGTGATGAATAAATATCATTAAACACAGATGCAATACTTGATTTAAGTTCTTTATAACTGATAATCATCGTTGTTTGATCATCTCTTGATGTCAATAAAATTTTTTCATCTGATCCAACATCCAACTAACAAAAAAAAAAAAAGAAAAACGGTTAGAATAGTATGCTTTGATATTTCACATTTATCTTACCTTATTTAAACAAGAGATGACATGCGTCATGTCCACAATGGGTAATCCAACCTCATTCACTTGATGAAATAAATAATCTCTAAATAGTTTGATCATGTATCGATCTCCACTTTCTGACCATCTTGGATCGTTATCAAATCTAATTTAAATACCCTTTAAGTATTCTAATGCATTCTATATATCTATTAAAAGCCTTACTCTGGTCTTTCATTAATAAATCCAAGCTTTGTTAATAATCGAACCAAACGACTATTCTCTAGTTCATTTCCTAAATTGGCTTCCAACGTATCCGTGTAGCTGTGGAATATAAAGTTAGATCTACAACATCCTATTATTATTATTCAAGTACTTACTGGTGATGATGATTTAATTCAGTTAATAAGCGAGGACCAATGATATTAAATACTTCATCGATTGACTTGACTAAAGAAGGCTTTCCTAGTAAATAATATGCAACACTTTTCAAATCAGGTGAATAAAATCGTGACATGTATTCAAATGATTGAATCAAGCCATTCACATTATTTTCAGATGTGTTTTGTTGTTGAATAGTTGTATTATGACAAGCTAAAGATAATATTAATTTTCCAAAATTTAATAAATCTTCTTGTTGACGAATGGCAATCTTTTGTTCATTTAGAGTATCATATTGAAGGACATCCATTATAGAAGCGTGATTAATGCGTAATCTATTCTTGCTTGTCATGATGATCCTATTTGGTCCAAGTGATCTTGCAGATAATCCATTATGATGTATTGCTTTTAAAGCAGAGGCAATTTGAATAATAAAACTCCATAATGTTGTTTCAGGTACAGGCATTACACTCATTCCAGTTGCTTGGAACCTAGCTAATAAAAGTGCTTGTGCTTGAGGTGAAAAATAAGCTTCATATAAAGTAATTGAACAAGGATAATAATCAAATATAAAAACCAATGCTATATATAAAGATATGTATAAGCAAACTAATGATATATATATATATACATATATACTTTTTTTTTTCTTACATGAATCATTAAATGCTCTTGTTGTAAATGCTTCATGAATGGAAACAATATTAGCATGCTTAACTTTCTTCCATCTTTTAACTACCGTCATTGCTTGTTCATTAACTAATCGAAAGCCTATATTATGAATTTAGTATGTCTATACAACAGCTATTATATATTATTTTATTGTACCTTCAATTCGAATCATTGTATATTGTTTACCATCTGTACGACATGTACATTTATAGAGCCATGATGAGTGACCTAATATGTTACCTGGTTTATCATCTAAAGGATATAAAGAATGATACACATCGACCTCATCAGGCACTTTTACTAAATAAACAAAATTTAGTATTCATTAAATATAATTTGTGATTAGTACATTTACAATCCACGTTTTTATTAGTGTATGTAGCTGTAGCTACTTCATTCCTTTTTACAAGTTTTTCTCTCAAATTATCAGGAATAAAAAATGACTGAACAAGTCTTTGATGATTCAATAAATTACCAACATGGGGTAATGTTGGTGCATTTTGATGATATTGAGGCTATATAAAGAAATATAAGCATGCGTATTACGTAAACTAGAAATAATTTTATCCTACTTGATTAAGAGAAGTTGAATGCATATAAAAATAAGGATCTGTATTAGACGTTATTGATTGTTGCTGTTGCTGTTGTTGTTGTTGTTGGTGGGAATAATGAGGAATAAATGTACCAAACTGTTGACCATATGAAGCATTGACTCTTTGTGCTTGATAGCTATTACATTTGAATTATTGTCATTATTATTTTTAATTTATTTTTTACCATGTATTAGTTTTTTTATTTTATTTTTTTTTTCTCCTTTTCTTACATTGCTTTTGACATTGAGTTATCTAATGCAATAGGTATTAATTATATATACCAAAAAATTGGATATCTTCCACAATATACCTTGTAATGTTGTTAAAGAAGCTGATTTTGGTACAAATATAGAAGCATTCATATTATCTATTGACGTATTGTTTTGAGAAGAACTACAACTATTATTATGAATATACAACTTATTCAAATATACAAAGTAATTACTTTTCTAAAGTCTTTGTACTAGTGCCCATACTCATTTGTTGAGGCAGCACAAAAGATTTTTCCTAAAATATACATGTCAACTACATGTCTATTTTTTTTATATATATTGCCACAAGTATATTTTACTGTTTCATGCTTAAATTCACATCCTTTGTCTTGAAATTTACAAAATCCATGAATAATAACATTTCTACATAGTCTTTTAAAATTGGTATTATTTAATGTTGATTCTGTAGTTGTACTTGATGAAGCTATGTTTTACATGGTAAACAATCCAGTTATATACATGATTATTTAAAATTAAATTACATTTGTTTTCTTCTTTTTCTGTAGTATTGTTAATTGGCGCGACGATAGGAATTGCAGAGGGTGTTTGTGGTGGAGGAACAAAAGGAGGAGTTGATGAGTTGTTCATTTTATAATGAATAAGTAAATGAATTAAAATTAAAAAAAAAAAAATAATTATTACTGAAAATAAAAACTTTTATTATTATTAACAAAAATCATAAAGATATTTATCAATCTCAAATTTAACTGACTTGGCTACTGCACGTACAAATTCAAAATTTACATTACATTTATATTTAGCTCCATCTAATCTATCCATACTTGTTGTTCGTACTAAGAGTCTTAAAGTCACTAAACTTGTAATCTGTAACTGAATGTCAACCGTGTCCTCTAAGGTATCATCATCAATAATGCTGTAAAAGATAGCCAACATACGCTCCACAGGGAAAGCTTTAGGACCTAATAGTTGTTGCCGCATTTTACCTCCCAGTTTATCTGTAGTCTTGCGTGTGCCTCCTCCTCTCTTCTTTTTACGTTCCTCTGATGCCGTCTTTGAAAAATAACGAATATCAAATCGAGGTGGATTATATGAAGCCAAATAAGCTGCAATTAATAGAAAACGGGTATAATAGGGAAGCTCAAGAGAGACTGAGACATCATTTGCCAACTTTTTTTGCTTCTTATTCCATTCTGCACTGGATATCTCTCGTAAATAAAGTTGCTCTGTAGCCTCTGCAAAGTAAGGTTGTGCATATTTGAATAATTTAGCTCTTTCATGCCTTTCGACAAGACCCTCTTGAAGTGGTTTAATATAGATAGGAAATAAAAGAGAGCTGAAATATCGTAACTCATTCAAATCTTTACAGTTATGACAGAAGATGGAATAAATGACTTCTAAAAAGCCCTCGTAGAATTCATTATTTAGTTCAATGATTGAATCAATAGTAGTTGGCTTGAAGTCAAGCTGTAAGATACGCAATGTATCTTCTCGTGTATAATCTGGAAATCGTATTAAATATGGGTCAACACCACCCCCTTTCACTCGAAACTTTTCAAAAACAATGTTGGAAATCAGCACAACACAAATATTACGCTCTGTAAGCTCTGAAAGTCTTAAAAGAACAGGCAAAATAGTTCCTGGCATATCACGAATCCTTTCTGCTTTATCCAATATCTACAAACGAGTGTTAATCATTCACATTGTGTCATCTGTAAATACATTGTTTTTTTTTTCTTTTTCCTTTACCAGGTATTTTGTTCTTGTTATAGCTGAAACATTCTCTTGAACAGCCTTTACAAACTGTTGGACATTATCTATCTTTCTACTCGTTGTATATCCATTTGTAAATGTCGGCTTGTGTTTAATAAGTCGATCAAGTGAATGTTCAAATAAAAGACGTGGCGTAAAACATTCAACACAATTAACATAGGCTCCATTATGTTTAAAGAATTCAGTAATGACTGTTGTTTTACCAGTCGATGGTGGTCCATAAATGAATAAACTTTGTGGTGTATGATTTAAAATTTGAAGCTAAAAGAAAATAGTCTCAATATTTACTGGATTATGACTTATATACTTCTTACGCTTTGAGAAGTTGCATAATCAAGTTGATCAATTTGTTTTTCTCTTCCAGGAAACTTTTTTTTTAATTCATCCATCTTTGATCAAGGAGAAAAATAAAATAAAATAAAATAAAGATCAACTTTTTTTTTTTTTTTTTTCCTAGTGTAGTCTAGTCAATGCATAGGTCCGAAACATAATTATAACTCAACTTTTAACCCGGACCGGAACTTCGACTGATGTTTTAGTAGAAAAAAAAAAAAACACACACACACACACACACAACAAAGAGACAAGCGAGCTGAGGGGTGAATTAAAGAAGCAAAATACAATCCAAAAAGTCTTCTTCCTCTATTCATCATAAAGGTAAAAAAAAAAAAAAAAAAATCGATGACGCTCATCATCATCCATCCATAGACTAAATCACTTTTATTTAGTTTTTACAAAATGCAAATCTTCGTAAAGACTTTGACTGGTAAGACCATCACTTTGGAGGTCGAAAGGTAATGATAAATGTCAAGAATAATAACATAGATAGTGTTAGTTCATTATATTTATTGTATTCAATGATGGCAAACTTTAAATTAGTTCCGACACCATTGATAACGTTAAGCAAAAGATTCAAGATAAGGAAGGTATTCCTCCTGATCAACAACGTCTTATCTTCGCTGGTAAGCAACTTGAAGATGGTCGTTCCTTGAGTGATTACAACATCCAAAAGGAATCTACTCTTCACTTGGTTCTCCGTCTTCGTGGTGGTATTATTGAACCCTCTCTCAAGGCCTTGGCTTCCAAGTACAACTGTGACAAGATGATCTGTCGTAAGTGTTACGCCCGTCTTCCTCCTCGTGCTACTAACTGCCGTAAGAGAAAGTGCGGTCACTCCAACCAACTTCGTCCCAAGAAGAAGCTCAAATAAGCGATTCGAGTCTTTGTTGGGGGTTTATTTTTTCATTTTTGCGCTTGTATAAAAAAAAGTTAAATAAACCATTGACATGTACCTTTTTTTATATATTTGTGTAAAAAGCTATCCAAATCGATTTTATCAATTTGAATTTTCTCACTTTTTTTTTTCTATTATTACACATGACATTCATAAGCAGTCAAAATTTCAGTCTTTCTATAATAACAATCATGACAAACGAAATCATAAGGCAAAAAAAAAACAAAACACAAGAACAAACAAAACAAAAAAAAACAAATATATCCAAAATGCTTTTAATTAAAAAGAATTCAAAATTAAAGTAGTTAAAAAAGTAGCCCTCCCTATTACACTTATATTTTTTTTATATATTTCTTTATATATATTTAACAAACACACAGAATTTACAAATCATCATCTTCCTCAGGAAGAGGTTGAGCAGCAGCTTCTTCCATTTCATTGTTGTATTGTTGCATCAATTGAGCATCAACTTGAACTTCAGGAGGAGCAAGAGCAGGTGCAGCAACGAACTCCAAGTTAGGGTTACCAATCAACTTACGAGCCAACCAAAGGAAAGGCTTTTCAAAGTTGTAGTTAGACTTGGCAGAAATATCGTAGTATTGGAGGTTCTTCTTTCTATGGAAGGTGATAGTCTTGGCCTTGACTTTACGTTCCTGTATATAAAAAGATGAGTATATGCATCTATTTAATTATAACTACGTAACACTTACCTTAATATCAACCTTGTTACCGCAGAGAACAATGGGAATATTTTCACAGACACGAACGAGATCACGGTGCCAGTTGGGAACGTTCTTGTAAGTAATTCTAGATGTAACATCGAACATGATGATAGCACATTGACCACCAATACTATAATAAAATACATGTAAATAACTATTCATTCGCAGATTATGATATACATTTATATAATAACTCACTAATAACCATCACGAAGACCACCGAACTTTTCTTGACCAGCAGTATCCCAGGTGTTAAAAATGATAGCACCAAAGTTAGTGTGGAAAGTAAGAGGGTGAACTTCGACACCAAGAGTAGCTAAAAAATGAAATACAATTATCAGAAATACATATATTTGTATATATTATATATAAAACAAAGAAAGAAAAAAGGGACGCGTCATTCGTTCATCCATGTTCTCTTTCTTGAAGATGTTAAAGAATAAAAAAAAAGATTGAAACTTTACCAACATATCTCTTTTCGAATTCACCGGTCAAGTGACGCTTAACAAAAGTGGTTTTACCAGTACCACCATCACCGACTAATTACGAAAAAAATAAAATAAAATAAATAAATAACGAATGTGTTGTAAGCTGTGATCTTTTTTCTGAAATTATTTACCAAGGACAAGCTTGAATGTAGGAGTTTGTTGTTCAGCCATTCTAAATTAATTATAATTCAAAAAAAAAAAAAGAGAAAGAAATGTGTAATTAATAAAACCGCAAATTTCTAATTTAAATGTATAAAAAATAAAACGCGTCATCTCCCTAATTTTTTTTTTAAAAAAATACAAAAAAAAAACAATATCCATCCACAAATTAAATTCATCCATCCAATTCTAAGGTTATTTACCTTGTATCTTTTTATATAAAAAAAGAAGAGTTCTTTATATTAAAAAAAATACAAATTATGAAAAAGGGAAGGAGAAAAAAAACCAAAACAATACCTTTGAGGGCTATATTCAATCATTGCCTAAATTGGTAGGGTCCGGCTTGCTGCAACAAAAAAGAAAGATAAAAGCGGAGGTTTAAAAGAAGCTTAACAACAATTACATCACTGTTGGGAGTAAGGTACTGAAGCAAGGTATTCTACTTCCAGGACATGATGAAGATATTCTTATGAGACAGAAATAGAATGGTTGCCTTTCTATATAAATACTATATTGAATGGGTGGGGGGTGTTGTTTTGTTTACATGTGTGAAAGGAAGACTTGTTCTAGTTTGGTCAATATTCTGCACACTCTAATCAATACTAACATGTATTCAGATATACTACTATTATTAGTAAGTAGTATAGTATCTGACTTGATGATATTAAGCCTATTGAAGCAAGTATAAACTCTCTTTCTACCAAAATAAAAGAAAAGGAAAGGGGCTAATATTCACTAATACAATATGGGTTTTCTTTGTTTAAATGTGAGATCAGTATACGAGTTTATACAGTTAAGATAAATAGGTGAACAAACATAGTGAGATTATTACAGTTGAAAGTGCTCGAAAAAAAAAAGATACATTTAGTCATATCTGAACTACAAACTTGCAAATTCAATATTGATATAAACAAGAGTAGTATCAAACGATACAAATTCCTTTTCTTCCTAGACTAAAAATTACATTACCATAGATAATTGTAGGATGGGTATTAAACATAAAAAACCGTAAATTACAAACGATCTATTTTGACGAATGAATATGATTTTTATTATTTGCTAGCTTCAACAAAATAAATTTATTTATAACACGATTTGACTAACATCTTCTAACAAATCGTCAAGATTCTCTTTCTTTTCTTTTTTCTTTTCTTTTTCTATTGCCATTCGTTTAGCCAATCCTTCTTTCTTCTTTCTCTCTCTACGTTCCTCTCTTGTCTCCCATTCTTTTATATCTTTTTCACTATTCGCTTTCTCTAATTCTACTTTCATTGCATCCTCGAATATTTTCATACGTCGCAAGTTTTGTTCAAATTTTATATTTGACATTTCAAATAAGAGTATCAAATAGGAAGGCTCAACAAGACAATGGATTGTATTATCTTTGACATAGCCAATTGGCGTGTCAATTTTTAATGTAGAGCGAATAGCAAGCATATGTCGACGTGATGGTGTGATTCCTGAATTTTGGTATCCAACTTGATTGGCTAGACTGACGAGATGCATTGCCTTTTCTTGACTAGAGGCTTCAATATGCAAAATCTATTATTATAATAACGAATCTATTATGGTTCATATTAAACTAAAAAAAAAATAGATATCTATTCATATCTTTAATCCTACCAGAGGCTCAAACTTGAAATAAATTAATTGTCTATCTAAAATAGGATCATCTTGACTGTTGTTGAATACAACTTTTTGATTATTGAATAGTAATTTAATGATCCACTCTTCTTTGTCTGTTGTAGGTAAAGGCACGGGATCATGAGTGACATAAAGCCATATTCCTCCCTTTGTAGTTGTTTCTTCTTTATCACCATGAACCTGAATACCTTCTTGATAGATGGCAACACGACCTGAGCAACTACTTGTGGTATAATAATCGGGATGTTGATTAATGATGTGCATGAGATCTAAAATGGGTGCATCAATGAACCCCTTTGGTGATTTATCTCTTCGTTCAGGATCCACATATTCAACTAGTGAGGATACTACTTGTTCTTTACGAGAGTTGAATTCTGTATTAATTGGCATTGAGTGAATGAAAGACAAATAAAAAAAAAAAAAAAAAAATGTGACAGGTTGTGAGTATTTAGGAAAGATGCACTTACGGACTTTAAATAAACATGGCATTTTTACATTCATGAATGTATTTCTTTTTTTTTTTAAAAATATTGTTTAAACTAGTTATAAAATCAAAAAAAAAAATGGCCATCCTTGAAGTCATTGAAGACAATGAATCACCCTCTAACCCCTTTTTATTTAATAAACCAAAACCCGATTTCAATAAATTAAGCAAAGAGGAAAAGAAAGTTCTTCTAGATCATATTGCATCTCAAGTCATAGCCGATGATCCAAAACTCTTTGAACAGATGGCTACCAATTTTTTAAATCAGACGACACAAGAGGATTTCAATACTGTAGAGATACAACCTCAACCAGGTTATGTATGCAAGACACATATTGTTTCAAGCACCAGTAAATATAAAGTAGGGACTGTAGTATACATTAATATTTGTTATGCTTCCTCGATACCTGCGCCACCCATCGCTTCAGAAAAAGAAATTGAAAAAGCATTGAATGCAGAACCGGATGCAACGTATAAAGTACCTTTAAGTATGGGAGAACCCCAGCAAGGTGAAAAAGGTAAAATAAAACGATGAAAAAAGAAAAAGAGTATGTAAAATAGGACTTACAGTTTTTTTTTTAATACACATATAAGGAGCATTAATTATGAGTGCTTGTATTAATACACAGCCCTTTTTGAGAAGTGAAAAAAACTTAGATTTTCGTCTATACATATTAGAGTTAGCTATGGAATATGTAGAAGAGATCATTTCTGCTAGTTTAAGTCGAGAATTTACTATGCCACAAGTAAAATCAATGGGTGTTATTCCATCACGTATCTTAAGGTTACCAAAACCTTCTTTAATGACAGCGATACGTACAGAAGTGAACAAGACAAATAAAAAAGAAAAATGGACATGTAGACCTACTGAACATAGTGTTGAAAATAATTATCTAAAACTTGTGATTCCAATGCCTAACAAGGTAAATTGATCCTGCTTGTAATTTCCCTTTCCTTTATTCATTCTTTTTTTTTTTTGGGGAGAATATATAGGATTCAAAAGAATGGACGATAGACATTACTCCAACAAAATTAATATTAACTATAACTAATCATACAAAGCATGAAGTTCCTTTTAAAAACATTATCAAAGTGAATGACAAAACAAATCGAGTTGACTTTTACAAGAAGAGCCAAGAGCTTGTTGTTCAACTAAGATTAGAAGAAAGGAAACAATATTTATAACTAATAAATTAGCAGAGTAGCATTATTACTACTGCTCTTTAACATCTCATTTATTCACAAGTCTATGTAGAGACTCAAAGAAGTATAAGTATATATACATTACATTGATTAGTTTCAGCCTTATTGCACATTCAAATCGATCAAAAAAAAAAAAGACCATATAACAGCATGTATCAAATGAATTATGCTTGTTTCTAATATCCTTCCAAACATAGAGTACCAGTAAGCATAAATTATCCTTCATTAGTATATTAAAAAAAAAAACTAGAGATATTATACATGTAGGCTTTTACATAACATTTACCCTATCACACTGAATACTTGCCTATAAAATACTTTAGATTGTGAATATCATTCTTCGCTTATACTTTATGTAATAATAATACAATCATAAACTAGGATAAGAAAACGAAAAAAAAAAAACCAAGATCACTCATTTATCAAATGCACTACTTTTAATCAAACAGAGACAGAGAGAGCAGCTTATAAAAAGCAGTCACCTCTTATTATGCCAGCCTTTTAACTTCTTCTTTTCATTAATGGGTTAATTTAATTAAACTTTCAAGAACACCCACTAATTTAAAGTATAGTTGCTGTGTATAAATTATCATTATTAATAGTTTTTTTTTTTTTTTTTTTTTTTTTTTTTTTTTTTTTTTTTTTTTCCAACTTGTTGTAAGACCATCTTCATTATGTTTTACTTTAAAAAAACTCAGTATATGCCACGGCAGCTGTTGATTGGTTAATTTAGAAATAAATATAAATAAAGGTGTATACTTGTCAATATCAAGGGGGGGAGGGAGCGAATGTAAAAGGGACTTTTAAATCCATTACAGAAACACATTTTTCTCTTCTTCTTCTTTTTTTTTCTCTTTTCCTACTTATATTTCCATAATGATGACAGAAGCTGCAAATACCACTACAGAAGAATCCACTCAACAACAACAACAACAACAACAACAAGAAGAATATCAAGATCGTTTCCTTGAAGGTTCTCAGCGTGTTGTCCCTTACGATCTTTTAGAAGCGCGTGGAAATGCGGATAAGGTCAACGATCCTGATGCACTCATTTATAAACAGGCTAAAGACCTTTTCCGTAAAGGTTATGAGCTTTGTATGACTATTCCTCGCTCCCTTGATGATGATGTACTTGAAAAGTATGAAGATGATATTAAAGAGGCCTCTGAAACAATGGTTGAAGCTTGGTTAATGGATGATAATGCTGCTCCTATGTCTGAACGTATCTTAATTCTCGGTCAACAATATGAAAAGGTCTTGTTAAAAAATATCCCTGAAGAGCAAAAGGAGGGCTTTTTTGTAAGGGATAGTTTATTATTTTCTGCTTGGATTTTATTAGTAGGTAGACAATTTAAGCATTGGTAAGTAAAGGATTTATTAGGTCATATATATCCACATGCTTTAACATTTATACATAGTGTTACTACATTGACACTGGCTATTGATACTTATCCTGACCTTCCTGCACGTGTCTTTTTCCTTCGTGCCTCATGTTATCTTTCTTTAGGAAAACTTAGGTATGTGTTCTATTCATAAGTATTTGTGCATGTGAGTGTGAGTGTGAGTGTGAATATATATATTTGTATATATATATATGTGTGTGTGTATTTTACGTATACATATGTTATGCATGTGTACAATTAAATCGTTCGTTGGCAAAAAAAAAAAAAAAAAAAAAAAATTACTACAAATTTCCTTTGTATGGCATAAATTCTTATACATATTTTGTTATAGACTTGGTATTAAGGATTTGGAAAAGGCATTAGAAAAAGACCCTAAATCTGCTGTTATTCATTTCGTCCTTGGTTCTGTCTATCTTTCTATGGACAATGAACGTGAAAATGCCATTAAACAATACAAACTCTTCTTACAACAGGGTTGTCCCAATACGATTGACTATGTTCATGCCCTTTATGCCCTTTCATTATTACTTCACTCTCATAAAAAACGCAAATCAGAAGCTGCTGATTATTACAAACGAGCCAAGGAATCTGAAAAGAAATTTGAGGAACTTTATGGCACTCATACCGGCCTTAGCGAGACTAAGCGAGATGCCATTTTGGCTTTTGAAGAACGTAACGAAGCTGAACGTCTCATTGCACTTTACACACCTACTAAAAACAAATTACTACAACAAGAAAAGATCCAAAAATTAATTGAATCAGGCATCTTAAATACATCCTATCCACCTGATCCTAAACGCTGTTCACATTGTGCTGCTACCCACTTGAAGGATAAACCTAATGTGCCACTTATGGCCTGTGGCGCATGTCGTCACATTTGGTATTGTTCTCGTGAATGTCAAGTGGCCGATTATAAAGCAATGCATAAATCCCAATGTAAAAAAATGCAAGCTGCAAAGACTCAACAAGAACAAAAATAAATGTATTGGAATTTCTCACTCATCCCCTTAGCAGTTACTTCTTCCCTCCCCTTCCCCTCTTCCACACTTTCGTTCATCTTTTCCATTCTATAGCCGCATATCTTTTACTTACGTCTGTTATTATATAATCAGCAATAAAATATATGTACATGTATATGTATATAAATATATGTGTATACATACATACATACATACATCCTATTTTCTGTATGTGCTATATATATATATATATATCTATAAGTTAGTAAGATGCATTGCCAAGATGACTGCAAAAAAAAATATCATCAGTAATCGAACTTTGCTTTTATGTAAATAATGGAAATAAATAAAAATGTCCAAAAATTATAGATTTCATAATATTTGAACATAATAATCGCGTCTCAACTCCATTAACAAAATAAAGTAAGGAAACAACAATCAACATTGCTATTAGTAAGGATGAAAGCCTACACAACTATTAAAAAGAGCCATGTAATTTTGATAGTCTTGTTTTCAGAGACTATACTTGTTGAGTTACTATTCCCATACATGTTGTACGTGCAGTAGAACAAATAGAAACAAATACATAAGAGATAGATAGATAGATGTATATCTGTATTTTGTCATCACTCATCTAGAATGTAATAAAATTATGTGTATTGGAATGCAAGCTTCATACAAAATCTTTATTGGTAATAAGTTGAATGAAAATGTTGAATACCATTGAGAGTCATACTTCCACGATGAAGGTTGAATACTATACTATCGTCATTAGTTTATTACTCATATTTTACTTTTTTTTTTAAAAAAAAATGGCAGGGTCTAATTCTTCTTCTACAACTCAAAGTAACTAAGCAAGTAAAGAAAGAAATAATAGGAAATTTATTTTAACTTAATAACAAAACTAATTTTTTTTTTTTTTTTTTTTTAAAGGGTATATTTACATTTTATTTACAAAATAATAAAAAAAAAAAGAAACAAAGAAAAAGAACTCAGTTTCTTTGTTTCTATTAAATATAAAAATGTTAGTTTAATTTGTATGTGAAATAGTTGTAAATCAAAAAAAAAAAAAATATTACCTTTGAACAATTTGGGGATGAGTTTTCATCCCCAAATTGTTGTTTCCTCTTTGGAGGTGCCGGCGAGGATTGCCCAGAAGCAGGAGAAGACCCTGGCTTCTTGATTGGATAAGGCGCTTTGAAAATCGGTTTGGCCACCTTATCCAACCTGTCTTTTCCTGCTTCTGGTAAGGTGACGGCCTTGGGCTTCTTTGTTGAGGGGGCCGCCACCTTCTTCTGGAGCTTAGGACGCTTGCAATCCTCGCCAAAGAGCACCTCCAAATAGGACTTTGTGTACATCATGAAAGCAGCACCTGTTCGTTCTTGATATTCGACAAGTGCTGCTTTCAATGCCTTGGTTGCGATGGGGAGTTCCTTGTTGATAAGGTTCCTGGTTTTTTCTTCTTGCAGAAGGTAACCAGGACCGTATTTGTTTTTGAAGTCAAACAAGCGATCAGGGTTACTTGTCGCAGCTAAGAATTTTCTTTGTTCCTGTTGAAGTTTGCTGTATCTTTGGATACGAGTGGATAACAAGGAACTATCCTGAATTTTTGCTTGAAGGTGTTGAACTTCTTTTCTTAGCTGGACAAGTACCTGATCACTTGTTTCATTTGTGAATGCAGGACTAAATGTGTATCTTTGTTCTTCACTATAGCAAAGTTGATCCCAAAGGTTTTCAAGTTCTTTACGTTCTGTTTCAATAAATTCACCAAGACGTTGATCTTTTTCTTGGGTTCTTTTTTTAAGCTCATTTTCCAACTAGATAAAATAGTATTGGTTAATTCATCATCTGGATATGTGTATGTGTCAATTAAATACTTACAATATGAATATTATCAACATTTAAGCTTTTACTCTTCATTAAGAATGTATTCACTTCTTCTTCAGGAACATTCAACATTTGCCAGAGAGGCTTCAATAATTCAATGATTTCTTCTTGATTATACAAAATAGTCTGTCTTTGACGTTTCAATTCAGTTAAACGAGCAGTTAAATAATCTTCAAAGGCATCAGAGGCTATATTATCAATGTCTTGATCAGTTAAAGAGGATTCTTCTGTTGATTGCTTTGATGCTAGTTTATTATAAAATTCAATGATAAATTGATCTCTTTCATTTTGAGCTTGCAAGCCTAATTCTTGTAACAATTGGACTAGTTCACCAGATAAATGAAAGGCAGTTTCTTTTCTTGACATTAATTTTTCTTCACAGCGTGCAATTTCATCTTCCAAGGCAGCAGTAGTAATGTTTGAAACATCAGTAAGTTCTTCATATTCCAATAATTCATTTGTATTAGCAAAGCTAGGCATTATATTTTGGAGCTTTTCCAATTTAGATCGCAATTCTATATCAGATAAGAAAAAAAAATTAATAATTAAAAAAAAAAAAAAATATATTAAAAAAAAAAAATTACCTTTGACTTGCAAAAGTCTTTCGTTGTAACGATGTTCAACGCCTTGTTTTTCATTTTTGAAATTATTCAAATTTTCCAATAAAGACTTGTTTGTATCCAAGTGAGCTTCATCAGTGGCAAATTCACCCATCTTTTGCTTATATAAGAAGATCTGTTTTTGAACATTGTTGATCTCTTGCAATAACTGTTGCTTTTCAGTGGTAGCAGTAGTGATCTCTTGATCAATAAGTTGAAGAGTGCTTTCCATGATTACTTGTTGTTTTTGTTTCTTTTGATTGTCATCAAGACCAATTTCATTATGCAACGTGTCAAGTGCATTGAATTGAGTTTGGAAATGAGAGAACATCTCTTGAAGAGAGTTAAAGACGAATTGAGAAGAGTTTGAGCTCATCGTAAGCAAGATAAAAGTTAAGAGTAAGTAAAATTTAAAGAAGAGAATTTTGAAAGATGTTTGATTTTTTGAAGCTTTATAAAAAATAATTTGTATAAGGAAAATCAATAATGAGAAGAAGGAAAAAAAAAAAAAAAAAAAATAGCTTTTTTCCCCTCTTTTATTCTAATTTTCATGACATTTTTTTTGAAGAACCGACTATCAATTGTTTATATAATACTCCTTAAAACCCTAACAGGTTTAATGATTGCTTATAAATAAACTTGGCGAATCTAAGCAATAAAAAAGAAAATCTAGAATAAACTTTAAAAAAAACAATAACAATAACAACAATAACAATTTAATTTTTATTTCCTAAAGCAATTAAATGCATTTTCTATCTTTCAAATCTTTCTTATCTGTTGTATTCAATCCTTCTAAAGCTTTATGAATGTTTAATGAATGACTTTTTTATTTTTTTATTTTTCGCTTTTGATAGCTTTGATTTCATTAAAAGGTCATTTAGATAAGCATGTACCTTTAAGGCTATTGTTTAAATTGGTTATCTAAGGATAAATCTGTTTCAGAGTTTTAACAGAACAACACCTATTTGCGTGTAACATTAACAGTTGGTCTATTTCAAACATCGTCATTTCAATAAAGTCAAATTAAACAACAAACAAGTATAAACTACAAATTTATCTCATAAAAAAAAAGAAAGATAAAGAAAAAAAAGAGATAAAAAGCAAAGTAAACTTTTATTGACTTCTTTATTATAACATGGCTACCATCAAAGTCAATGAAGTATGTGTTATAAAAGTACATGTTTGTGCTCCCAATATGTTTATCTTTTACTAACTTTATTATTTAAAATCTATCTTTTTTTCTCTTTCTTTCTTTCTTACTTTATTTATTTAAAATGATAGAACGTCGAGTGAATAGCTTACGTTGGTCTCGAACTTTGGGTAGAATTCAAAACAATAATTCACTAATAGATAATAACATAGTACAAAGGTTTACAATACATACATACATATTTATTATGATTAACAAACAAGTAATTAATTTTTTTCTTAAAAAAAAATATATATGTATATATATATTACCCCTATAATACACTTAGTGATACACATCCGTCTGATAATTGGAAACAATCATGGCCTGCACAACAAGGTGAATTAAATGCAGTGCCAAGAACAAGAAATAATTCACTTATTCCAGTAGAACTCATGATGAATAATAGTGGAGAAGGTGGTAGAGAATGTGTTGCGTTAGCAACCATATTTGGTGTACCTGAATACATATGACTCTAAAGTCTTTTGGGAAAGACAACGTGATGAATCAAAAAATAAGCCAGTCCAACAACATCCTATTATTATTTCTGTTAATCATGAATTAGACCCAAATCAAACGTTATCAAAACTTGATATTGAACACAACGAAATTCGATCTAAATTGTTTATTTCGTCCTATATGGGCTCTGTAGATTCTAATGATCCTTTTAAAGACTCCATCCTTTATATATTAATTTAGCAAGACGATATGAAAACTGTATATTTTATTGTATTTTATTTTATTTTTTATTTATTTTTTTTTATTTTATTTTTTTTATTTTATTTTTTTTTATTTTATTTTTTTTTATTTTATTTTTTTTTATTTTATTTTTTTTATTTTATTTTTTCCTCTTTAGTTCAAAGCCTTCTTAGCGAATTGAGGTAAAACGAAGGCAGCCTTGTGAATTTCTGAGTTATAATAACGGAAGAGCTTTTCTTCTTGTTCAGAAGTAAATTTACGAAGAGGTTCTTTAAGATTAGCATTAGGGTCCTTGGAACAAAGGATATGACCAATTTGACCGGAAGGATAAGTAGGAATACAGGTATAAGCATATTCAACTTGAGGATAGAGATTCTTACAGAAATCCTTCACCTTTTTAATGAGAGGCAAGTGGAGCCACATACATTCACCTTGAGTGGAGAAGACACCATTTTCGGTAAGTGCGTTCTTCAAAAGTTGGAAAAATTCAGCACCAAAGAGAGATTCAGCAGGACCATCAGGATCAGAGCTATCAGTAATAATAACATCGTATTGATTGACTTTATCCTTCAAGAACTCGAAACCATCACCAATGTGAACCTTGACCTTGGGGTGTTCAAAACCAATGGCCATGTTAGGCAAGTACTTTTTAGAAACACGAGGAACAGCTTCGTCAATATCAACCAAAGTAGCTTCTTCGACACATTCGTGCTTGACGACTTCACGAAGAACACCACCATCACCACCACCAATAACAAGAACCTAATATAAAATATAAGTTTTTATTCTAAACTATTCAATCTTTCTCTTTTATATTTTTTTTGTTCTTGTATATACCTTCTTAGGACAAGGATGAGAGTTCATGGCAAGGTTAGTGATCATTTCTTGATAACTATATATTATATTAATATAACAAGTTTATTTTATTTATTTATCTTTCAATAATAGGACTTACGAAAATTCATCACGCTCAGTAGCTTGAATAACGTTATCAAGAACCAAAACATTACCATAGTTGGAGGATTGGAAAACGAGAACGTCTTGGTACTTGGACTTTTCAACATGAAGAATTTCTTCGACCTTAAGTGACATGGCTACATTAAAAAAAAATTAGCATTGAAATAATTACCAAAAAAAAACACTTCACAATACCTTGACCGGGCCACATGGTAGACTTTTCCATGAACCAGCCATCTTTGATACAAGGGTGAGAGAGTGGTGCAGCCATCTTTTAGTATTTATTGAACAAGTAAAAAAAGAAAGGTGTGAAAAAAACTGAACAAGAAAAAAGTTTTTTATTTGTTTATCTTGATAGTCTTTGTGACTTGTTTTACTGATACCTGTCAAGTAGATAACCTATTTTTTTTTTTTTTTTTTTTTTTTTTGAATCTATGCATAATTTCTTGATTTTTTGAATTATACCCTGACAGAATACATTGATGACAGTGCTTTCTTAAAAAATATTACAAACTATATTGCATTTTAAATTCTAGATTCAAGTACATGGTTTGTTATGATATTTCAAATAAGTTATATTTGGATCCAAAGTCTTTAACAAATGTGTTCGTATTATATAAAGTTGTTATTTCTTTATGAGTCGGCCTTCGCCATATTCTAGCTAACACCAGGAGTGCTAGTGCTTTGGAATAAATGATTAACGAATGGCTGGGCTTTGACCTTGTCATTATTTAGTTGGTTGCCAGTTTAATAGAAATAAGGCAATCACCCTTAACAAGTTGAAAAATGAAAGGACCGAAATTGTTACACTTCCTTTCCTTTATAGACTTAAAATTATGCTTATATAGATAATAAATATAGTCATTTTAATAAAATGAGTAATAAATTAGAGCGATTTGAAAAGTAATGTTTAAAAGTAGTTGATTATGCTGCTTTCATATACTAGATGTAAGGTAAGATTTGTGCTACAATAAACAGTGAAAAAGAAAAAAAAAAAAAAATTGGGCCCTTTTTTTTTTCATCAAAACTCAGAGGGGGGGGGAGACACGACTATTTATAATATGTATCATATCTTGTTTTCAAAGCATGAAATTTTGTTTGATTAGAAAACTATATATTTTACTTATAACTTAAAAAAAAAAAAAAGCATCTAAAATAATAATTCACATCATCCAACAAAAAAGGGGTAAACAAAGCATTTGAATTTCATTTTTTTTTCGATTCATATAGAAAAAAAAGAAAAAAAAAAAGAAAAGAAATTAATAAATGACTAAATTCAAAGTGTAAACTTCTACTATTATGCTATTCACAGGTCGTTCATTATTACAAAAAATGTCAGTAGCAAGTATATCTAATCAACAGCTTAATTATTCTGTATTGCCTTTAATCTTGATTGATTTTGATCAGACCATAACACAACATGATACCATTGCTTCTTTAGGTCAGTTTGCTCTTTCTTTTGCACATTCTTCAATACCTTGGTCCTTTTTTACCGATGCTTATCTTCAAGACTATCGCAATCATCGCAATTACCTAGAGACACATCAAAGACATTGGCCTAATAATTTCAAAGCCTTCATAGATCAATTGAATAGCTATCGCCATGTTGAACTTGCCTCTCTTCAACGTGTCAGTCAGCATAATGTCTTTAAGGGCCTTTCTCATCATGATTTAGTTATGGCAGGTCGACAATTAAGTACAACCGAGCTACAGCCAGGACTTATCACTACTTTATTAAGTCAAACATATTATCAACCTCAAATTCGCATTATTTCTTTAAATTGGTCTAAAGACTGGATAATGGGATTCTTAAAACATCATTTACCTACCCTTACAAAAGAACAAATATTTAGTAACGATCTTCGATTTAATGAACAAGGAATTTGTACAGGAGAAATTGAAGCATCCATTTTAACAGCTAGTGACAAACAGCACATCATTCAAGGCCTTAAAAAGCAGCTCAAGACGTTCTACATTGGCGATTCGCTAGGTGACATTGAAGCTTTAGGTAAAATAAGTCAAGTAATCAAAGGAGACATGGGTAATTTTATAAAAAAAAACTTTTATCTTTTATAGTTGAAGCAGATATTGGCATCATCATTGGAAAAGACAAAGGATTAATAGATGCACTTGCTCGTTATAATTATCATCCAGAGGAAGATGTATCAAAATCAAGTAAATTATATCGCGTGAATCAATGGAATCAAGTTAAACAAATCCTCGATAGACTTTTTTTTCTTTTTAGAATGAATGAAACCATGTAAAAGAAAAACACATATATACACACACACACACACGCATTATTTATTACCCCTCTCTCTTCCAACCTGATCAACATTTTTCTTATCCTTTCAGCTTTAATTTTAACTATTTTTCTACGTAAATTTGAAATAATTCAATTGACTTTGCATAAATTCTGGATTACTCTTTTTTTTTTATTTATAATAATTCAATTTAAAAATTGAAATATATTATATAAAAAAGAATGTTAATGCGCTTAATGACGACGAGAAGAGGCAATGACAGCGGTGAGTTCTTCAATCTTCTTCTTAGCACGAAGATAAGAACCGAGCTAATTAAAAAAAAAATAAACATGAATAAACTTTTTTTTTCGAGACAAATAACAATAAAAAGTTGTAGCTTTATTACCTTAGCCTTACAGAGCTTCTTGGCACGCTTATCTCTGGAGTTCTTGATCAATTCCATGATACGACGTTCATAGGGAGCGAAACCAGAAACTTCACGAACGATGCTACGAACGAACTTGGTACGCTTGGAAGCAGCCTACATTTATATATAAATAAATAAATATATATATATAAAAAAAATAAAGACGAGTGAGTTTATTTGTTGTGAATAGTTTAACAGATGAACTATATATTCATATATATATAAATAGATGAATATGTGGGCTGAAAATTGTAAATTGACATGACTTTTCTTAAAAAAAGTATACACATTTATCTCTTTTCAATATCCATCAATCCATCTAATATATAATTCATTCATATATAATTACATACACCAATCTTGTTAGAAGGCTTGGGCTTAAGTTCACGACGAGTGACGATGTGACCCTTGTTGATACCGACGGCAATTCCTGAAGCAGCCATTTCGATGATGAATAAAATAAGAAAGGAGGAAGGTATATTTAGTGTTGGATTCTATTTTTTTTTTTTTTTCCCTTGCTACAACACTGTACAGTTTATTCGAATAGGTGTGTACATATAAAGTATATTTTTTGTTTAATTTTAACTCTCCGACGCATCATCTCCGGGCCGGGATGACATAAAATTAGACATATTGAATACGGAGGAAGATCAAAGAATGATAAGTTTGAAGCACCTTCCAATTACACAAGACGTACAAAATATCCTATTTACTTTTCTTTGAGTAAATCTAGTATTAAATTTGAAAAAAAAAGGATACATTATTAAAAAGGAAGAAAAACACTTTATTGGGAGTTACTAGTTCTTTGAAGCAGCTTATTGATTATTCCCTTTCTGATTACCAAAAGAAAGGAGAGTTTTTTTTTTTCTTACTTTTTTGTTTTATTGTTTCCCCCTTTTTGAATCTGACACGGGCAAATAAAAAACAAAAATATTTAATCGTACATGCTTTATTTATATTATAAATACACAATTTTTTTTTTTTTTATTTAGACAAGTAAAGGACTATCAATTACAGCAAAGCCTGCAGCAACACCACCTTCTCGAGTTGTAGTTGCTTTTGTACGTAACAAATGTCCTCCTACCTCATTCAGAATTTCCTTTTCATCGTCCCTAATAGAATACATGATTATTATTTTTCCCTTTAATCTTATATATATAATAAATACTTACGCAAGGAAAGTACCAAAGATACCGAGTTCGCTCACAACATCACCCACAATCGTTTTACCTTCCCGAATCATAACATTTTGTAAAGGAGGACTTTTGATTAAATCCATTAAAATATAACTATTGCGCTCTTCTGGTTTTAATCTTTCAAGTTCTGTCAAGATGTCTTTTCCATATATGTTATGACCACCACCCTCACGTTGAGGTTTCATGACAAAATCATCAGGACGTTCAAGTGCCATCTTGTAGGCTTTTTGACCAGCTTCAGTCGTACTATCTAAACTATAGAGACCAGCAAATGTATCCCGAATTTCAGAGGTCTTTGTTTGAATATAGCGCTCAAGACGATTAGGTTCGGAAAGGACCTGTTGGACCTTTTTGGATCCAACAAGTTGATAGGCCACAGTTGGGCATTTGATGGCTAAGGAACGCTCAATAACTAAACGGGCATCCCATTCTGTTTCACTGGGATAGTCCTCGGGCCCATAACCGGCACGGAAATAACTAACAGCAATTTCATACCCATCACTATAAAAAATAAATTCATATAAATAATAATGATAATAATAATAAAAAAATTATGTTTACTTTACATTGTTAATGCTTTGCTTTTAGGATTTAATTTAGCTCGAGTGGCAATATCTTCAAGTGTCAACCTTGTTAATAAAATACCATGCCTACAAATATGAACATGAATAAAAACAACGTTATCAAATTACAAAAAAAAAAGACTTACTTTTCTAATAAAGTATATTCAATCCAACGTTGATCAAAAGCATTACGTTCACCAGGTTGAACAATCATGGCAATACGTGCACTATAAAATTTAATTTATTAATAAAAACAAAAAAAAAATAATGGAAAAGTGCATACATATATAATATACACTTACTTGGGATTTCCATAATGTTTCCAAGCTAATGCTAATCCATTAGCAATTGCTTCAATTGAATTATTTTCAGGCAACTGATCCATTTTAATATGACCTTCTGCATATCCATCTATTGAGGATAAAAGAAAACTAATCGAAGGAAAAAAAAAAAGTATAAATATACATATTCAGTTGATTTAATAACATGAATGCATTACCGATGAAGTTCGCCTGTTCTTTTACTTAAACTACCAAAACTAGAAGAAATAGTATTAAATTCGACTTGTTGAATTTTTACTTTTGAATCCTTTGATGTATGTAATAAATAATCATTACGATGAATACCAAGGCTAGCTGTCTTTCAAGAAAAAAAAAAAAAAAAAAGGGGATTAACTGTCAATAAATTAAACTTTCGAAAAAAAAAAAAAAACTTACTTGCGCAACCCCTTCTTTTTTGACAGTTAAATAAATTTGATATAAACGATTCATAAATTCATCCAGTTTTGATAAACTATTTTATTTTGTTTTTGTTTTTTAGTATTAGATCTAAATGTATATGCATTTCTTTTTCCTTTTTTTAAGCACTTTACGTTTCCATTGTCTCAGAAATCAAATCATCATCTCGACTCATTTTATGAATAAGGGTATTCCAAGTCTGTTGTAAACTTTTAGCTTTTTCAAATTCTTCAAGTGGAAATGGTGAAGGATAAAGGGCAAAAGGGGCATGCATTACGAAGCTTGTGTTATTAGTAATTTGGTCCTTTGTAGGTCGGATAACAAGACCATGAGATAATGCCCAATCAATAGCTTCAGTTACGATATTGCCTTCAAGCTCCTTTAATGATATATAATTATCTTTCATTCCTTTATTTATGTTTGTATATATTTATTATGTCTATAAAGGATAAGAAACGAAAAAAAAAAAAAAAAAAAAAAAGAGAGACTTGTTTATTCCTTGATTACTAACAATTCTGTTGAGAGGACTTTAAAAAAAGATCCATATTACAAATTTATACTTACGATTAAAAAAAAATTGAAAAATGACCAATGAGCACATAGCATTTATATATGCTGTTTTGCCCTAGTCAGATTGCTATAGAAACCCCCTTCTGGGATAAAAGGGAAAATGTTAAAGTGTATGTATAAGTGATGATAATTAACTACCAGAAAATCGTTGTTGTATTAAAAGAAGATGATGGTCAGAGGGTTCAGGGATTTGGGAGTGAAGCTAGATAGTCCATCTCAAATAGAATTGCACATATAGAAGGCCAGCGTATGAGCCAGGCATCAATTGATTTTTTCACTTTCTTAGTATAAAATGTTGATGGTAATAGATTCAAGAGATAAGAGAGTGGATCTTCAATAGATTTGGGCATCTGAAGGCGGTTATGCATATGCAAACAAGAAAAACTATGTGAGCGTGTGAAGAGTTCATTTGGATGGAAGGGGCAGGCTTGGGGTTTACCAAGAGGTAACCAACCAAGTAGCTATCGCACGCAACGAAACCGTTCTCTTCTTGTCATTGGTATCGTAAGAATAGGGTCGACAATCAGATTATTACGGCAATTGGATAAAAGTTTCGAATATTTTTCTTGTAGTTTTGAGTGGTAGCTGTCAAGTAGGAATCGTCTTTGTTTTCCACTAAAATCCATATGAGACGTAGTGTTAAGATTTTCATTGCAAAATGATATTCATAAAGGAGATTTGGATAGTTGCGGATTAAGATCATTACAGGTAAAAAAGTCTAAACATAAATCTTAATTTTATTTCTTATTCTTCTAAAAATTAATTTTGATTTGTCCAAAAAAATACTAACATTGTCTGAATTAGAAGTAAAAAAAAAAAAAAAAAAAAAAAAAAAAAAAAAAAAAAAAAAAAAAAAAAAAAAAAAAAAAAAAAAAACTGTAGAGTAACGTCCTGAAATCTTGTCAAAACACATGCATAAGACGGATGTTTGGTGGCTCTAGTCGATCATCAGTAAAGGTGATGCTTCATATGGTAAACCAACCATCAATGAAGGTTAGGGTGTCTGTTCTGCAGGCCCATTTCATTTTCCATGCTATTGATTTACCAGGTGATACCTTGCTCGTTAAATTACTTCCTGAGTTTCAGGCATCCGCTTTCAACACTCAATGGTATAAACTCATTCAAACACCATGCTGGAGACTCTGTGCCGCCAATTCCATTCCGTTAGACCAATACTCCTTTTGAAAACATCGTCAAGAATTTCTTGAAGAGAGTTTTCATTAGCTACGTGACGGGGTACGTTCTGTTTTGCTTTCCACTTGCCGCCCCAATCTAATTATTGATCCGATACTCTGGTTACCCATGACACACAGTGAGCGTAGTCGAACTATTCGATGGCATCTTGGTTGGTTATCCGGAGGAATACCTAAAGCCTGCCCATTTTATCCTTATGTACACTTTTAGTCGGTCACATGCCACTGAATGTTTGCGCATGCACACTCGTTTATTCTTGCCACGATCAATTGCAGATCCCCTTTCCTTTCTTTTAAATCATCTCCCTCAGCATAAGCACCGAAATTCTCAGGATGCTTCTGCTTGGTTCTATCGCTGGCCAGTTATATGTAATATTCTACAGGAAATGGATTATTTAATGCACGATAAACTACCCCATCCACTTCTTGATCCAGGCAGAAAATTACTCAACTGGTTGTCTCTTTAAACTTGTTAGCAATATTCCCCTTTCTTTCTCACCTTCTCTTCTTACTTTCCTTTACCTTTTTACCTCTTGTCCCATAAGAGGATTTTTAGATACTTTTTTTCACATAATTTGAACTGACCTGGGCAATCCAATATAATAAAGATATTGTGTGCCCAGAGGTCGCTTTATAAATTTTAATTTATAAAAATAATAAAAAAAAATGTTTAATCGTAATCTAGAAAATTCTGGAGTTACGGATGTCGTAGTTGTAGACTAAAATGTCGCAATTTTAAAAAGTAGCATGTAATTGATGAAGACTTAATGTTGTGCCTGGAAAAGAAATTCACTCTTATTCATCATAAAAATGAAACATTTTTTGCTTGGAAACAAAAAAAAAAGATACACCTTTTGCCAAAATGATGTCGCAAGAAAAAAAATCAAAGCGCCACACTTTTCTATAAAAAAAAACAATGCTGTATGTTTTTTTTTTTTTTTTTTTTTTTTTTTTTTTTTTTTTTGTCATTGGTTGATGAGTAGTTTATTAAATAGGATTACCCTTAAGCACTTTTTTCAAATGCGTTTACTAAGTGCACGGTAAAAACGCCTTGAAATGCTCGCACCTGCCTCAAATCAAACAACTCTGTAGAATATCTATAAAAATGTACTATTATTGCAAGCATTAACAAGAAACTAAAATTTCAAAGCAACGATTTATAGAACATTTTCATTTATTGTTTAAATAATATAGATGCAAAAAGATTGAAACTTCCTTTAGTTCTCAAAATAACTATTTAGTTATAATGATTAACAGGACTAACCACGAGAAGATAGAAGTTTATCTGATCTCCCCAAAAAAAAAAGTTACAACACTAAAAAAGATGTTATCGTCGACACCCACTTTTACGTGATTGGCAAAAACGACTGTAATAGGTCATTTGAGCCGTGCAAAGGAGCGTTCTTGTCTATCGTTTCCAGTGCCGATGTCCCTATTGCAAAGTAACTTCAAGATCACATTACTAGGCTCAGACTACACTATCTGGCTACTCACGGGCGATAACGTTAACGATAATGCACTATGTAATAGACCTCGGCACAGCAAAGAAAAAAAAAGAATTGCTGTTGTATGTATTTACATGTGAAATTATTTGATATATACAGACAGTCAACTGTGTATTTGACCACAATTAGTCAATTTTTTTTATGAACACAACAATCAACTATTCCTGTACATTGTATTAGGCTCATTATCTTTACTGAACATTTCTTAATGCGCTACAGAGAAAGGATCATAACATATTATAGTCCATGTTTGCATTTTGTACTTATGCCATCTAACAGTTGGCGTTACTTGAGACGAATAAACTTCAATCACCTCAAGGTAAATACTCTATTTTGACATGACAGATGAAACGTGTTTTGACTGTTTCAAAAAAAAAATACTATTATACACAACTTGATATATTTGTTTATGACAAGAAATTTTATCTGCCAAAGTGCTCTTAAACGTCTCAAGTCTTTTGATCAGTGAACTAGATAAGTTCTCGTTTGCTTTTGTGAACAAGAGGCACTGGAAGATTTTGTTCCTTATCAACAACAGATATGCTTATGCTTGTTCTGCAACTGAGAAAGTATTTTGCTTTTATTGTACAAAACCCAATACTATGATAAAAACACACACACATACACACACACACACATGAAGCACGTCTTCTTGCACGCTGTCAATTAGCACACCATAATAATTGACAATCGTCAACAGTGTACTTTTAGTTTTGCATTATTTCTACTTCAATTTGTTAATACGAACAAGAAGGTTATCTTCATTGTGCCTGAATGATTTGAATGGAGATTCAAATACATAGTAGAAGAAGATGAAATGAATCATATCACTATAAAGATCAATGGAGACAAGCAGCTTATTAATATTGTTGAAATTGTCGCTCCAGAACCAGTTAGAACACAAGTTGAGCGTGCAAAAAAAAAATGCGACATCATTTTGGCAAAAGGTGTACTTTTGTATTCTTTTAGTATTATAGAAAATGAGCAATAATCTTTTATTATGAGGCTGTAAAGGAAAACATTATTGACGATCCTTTGGAGAATGTCTTGATCAAAATCAACGATCCGAGACTAAGTTGAGGAATAACTAGACATACATAGATAGATAGTAAATGAAATATAAAGAAACTAGGGAGATTCCGTTTCAAATAGTACTAGAAATTGGAGGTATATTCTCACATTCCAATTGAGCTATTCTAGTCGGTCATAAGTTATCAGAGAAGAAAGAAGATATGCCCTCTAGGATAACTTAAATACGAATCACAATGCCCTTTATTCTTCATAGACTATTATTTATAAGCTGCTGCTGTTGTAGTTCAAGATGTCATTAACGATTCCTTTTACTTATATTCTGAGTAAGAGCCTTTTATTTATGATTGTTATTCCTAATCAAAACTACTGCCGAAGGGTTGAAAGATATTAGTGCGTTTAGTCAAAAGATTAAAATAGCAGAACTCTTTATTATGGTTATTCCTTACTGAAAATTTTAATTAGTACAGACCAACTAACTAGCAGTGAATTGGGATTCAATTCTTTATACTAAATTCAAGATATAAAAAAATATTTAATAATGTATGCATATAGTATTTGAATCAAGTAAGAAAGAAACCAAATAGAGCCAATTATACTCAAATTTGTGACTATATATGCCTTATCTTATTTTATCTTTCTACGAATAATCCTTAAATATTATAATCTTAGGCGACCTCAAAGCTTGTACTCTATTCTATATTTCTTTGCATATCAAGAAGTAAAATTCTAAAATGGATATCTCTTACGTCATAGAATAACTCTTTTTTTTTTCTATTATGACTCGATATAAAAGAATCTAACAGATCTATATAAATATATATAAAAGTGCAATGAGTATATTTATATGTCCACTTGAAGAAGTAGATACATGTCAAATCAAATAGTATCTCGACTTCTTTCACTCTTATTTTTTTTAATTATTATTTATTTATTTATTTATTTATATTCATTATTTGCATATTGGATATAAACATAGATTTATGAATTCACGCGTACATTTATAATTTTATGCACATATATACATAAATATATAATAAATATTGCTATTCAGTCTAACATGGATGTAAATATTGATAACTTAAAGAAAAAAAAAGGGAAACAATTATATATAGAAGTTTATAAACAACACTAACTACATACACATGTCTATAAAGATTGGAATTAATAGTATAAAACAGCAATAAATGTAATCGTAATGAAAGTTAAACTATATTCTGTTGTCGTAGATTTTAAAGGGAGAGAAAGAAATAAATAAGGGGAAAAAAGCAGTGGAGATGTCCCTGATTAGAAAAAAAAAAAAAGGAAAGAGGCATATAAAAAGCAAAAGAGAAGAAAAAAGACAAAATATATTATCAAAGCAGTTTTAAAAATGAATATTTTTCTTTACAATTCCTTTCTTTAATCATATACAACGATAATTTATCTTTTAACTAGAAAACAAAAAAAAAAGAAGGTGAATGTGCTATTATTATGTATATAGAGTAATTTATATAGATGACATACATGACATAAATATACATAAAAAGAGAAAAAAAAACTTTATTTAAATGTGTTATATAACATAGAGTAGGTGATATAAAGTAGATTGCATATATTTCTCTTTTCTAGGTTGTATTCTTTATATACATTTATACTTTCCTTGTCTACTAGAAAGTCTATAAGGATTAAAAGGAGTATATAGAGTTTTTTTTCCTTTATACATGTATACAAAAAACGTGATTAAAAATGACGAATATGCAACTAAACAAGCAAAAAAAAAAAAAAAAAAAATAAGGAGTGACCAATTTGAAATAACTTTTTTATTTTATAGGAGCAAAATAAATAAATATGTAATATATGCATGTATAAGCAGATAGAAGTAGATAGAATGAATACAAAACAGATACATGTAATATTTATAAATATATACTATGTATGTCTACAGCTATTTATATTATGAATATAAACAATTATAATTTACTCTACTTTGAAAAAAAAAAGTAATAATAAGAAAACAAGGTTCGTTTAGAATCGATCTCATGCAATAACTGGGCAGGCCTTTAACGCAATATAACTAAATATAGGCAACGGTCCCATCATCGATCGACACCAGTTTATAATTACATAAAAATAAAAAAAAGCCCTTAAAAAAAAACAAAAAAAAAAAAAAAAAAAGGAAAGAAAGAAAGACATACCTTTTCTCTCTCTCTCTCTCTCTCTTCTTTTTCTTCTTTATATAATGAATTCTAATAGTACGAATAGTGCTTCAGCAAGTTACTGTCTTGAGTCTCTACCAAGACGATCTTCTTTTTATCCTTCTTCTCATCATCAAAATGATAACGTTCTTTCACCTCCCCTTACACCTGCTGTTTCTCAACATCAGCCCTTTAATAATAAAAGAGATTCTACAGATTTAGCTGCTACTTATAATTATTCTCGGCCAACTTATCCTTTAGATAATTATCATCATTGGATGAATAATCATTCTACTATGCAACAGCAACTCTATCATCATCGTCAACAGCAACAAATTCAGTATCATCATCATCATCATCATCTTGAACAGTCACTACGTAGTCAACAACAATCTACTTCACATGTGCCTAATTCTCCTATACCTCCACCACTACCATCACAAAGACTTAATAATAATCTATTAACTACTACTACTAATAATAATATGAAAACGATAAATTCTATTACCATAACTGATAATAATAATAATACTAATAATACAACCATCCATAATAGTCGTAAACAACCTACAAAACAGAATAAACACCTGTGTACATTTCCAAAGTGTTTATGGAGTTTTAAACGATTTGAACATCTTAAACGGCACATGCTTGTTCATACGGGTGAAAGACCTCATGTATGTCCACATCCAGGTTGTGGTAAACGCTTTAGTCGATCAGATAATTTCCATGCTCATTTTAGGACTCATGAAAAGAAAGCGATGACAAGACAAGAGAAAAAGGTACAATCCACTACTCTTCCTCCTCCTCCTCCTCCTCCTCTAACAAGCATAAAGAAGGAGAATGAAGAAGAAAGAATGGAAAGGATGAACATAAAGCAAAAACAAACTACTACTAGTACTACTAGTAATAATAATTCTTCTCATTTTATATCTGATAACTTGTACAATCATCCTTATCCTCTTTTGCCTACACCTCATCATAAACAACAATCAAATACTCACTTTGTCAATTATAATCCTAATTTAGTAGTTCAAAATTCTTCTTCATTTGCTTTACCTTCTGTACAAAAGAAAAGCTTGATTGAAATTGAAGAAACAAAGAAGCCTCATGCTTGTACTCATCCTGATTGTGAAAGACGGTTTAGAAGATTAGAACACTTGAGAAGACATATGAGAATTCATACTCATGAGCAACCTTTCAAATGTAATTTCCCTGGTTGTTTCAAGGCCTTTAGTAGATCAGATAACTTGTCTCAACATCGTAAAACACATGAAAGACGTAATCATAATAATTCAAGATTATCAACCAACAAGTTAGTAGAAGAATCATTCTTACACCAACAACAAAACCCTCATGTTGTAACTCATAGTAATGGAAATAATAACGTACATGATTCCTTTACATTGGCTGAATTTATTCGTGATAATCAATATAATAATACCACTATTACTGCTACTACAGCAACAACAGCTAACACTAACAATACAAAACAACAGCACTCTTTATTGGCTTGGCAGCATCCAGGTGATACTTCAACAGAGAGTGTAGGATGTTAATTTATTTTTTATAAAACAGACACAACACAAGGCCTTATCTTCTTCCTTCTCCCCTCTCTCTTTCTCTCTTTTTTTTTTTTTTTTTTTTTTTCTTTTTTTTTTATTTTTATTTTCTTCTTCTTCTTTCATGATGATAGTCCCAAATACAAATAATAAAATAAAATAAATATAATAATAAAGAATCTATATACACGGTTTTTTTTTTATATATTTATATATATATATGTATATCTTGTATAGGAATATATTAAATACACTTTGAGTGTATACAAGTAATGTTAATCCTTAACACTGCCATCCCTAGGTTTATAAGTTATGCCTCTTCGTTCTAATTCATCTTCCACATCTTCAGGTACTCGTCCATAAACAACAATCGCATAAACTCCCTTTTCAAATTTATCTATTTACCAAATAAATAAATAAACTCCAAATCCTTTATCTTTCTCTCAACTTTTTATTTTTACCTATGCGTTGCCATCTTCCTACCCAACTACCTGTAGGCTCCATCAAAGCTATCACTCTATCCATAATGCATAAATACCTTTCTTTTTTTTTCCTTTTCTAGAATAAATAAATGAACTATTTACCCTTCAAATTTTGAACTTGTACATTCACCAACTCGATCCATGCTTCCTCTCATTTGTAAAATCTCTTCACAATTTTCACATCCATTAGCTCGAAATTGAGATGCATTCTATTAAATAGATGAATAAAAATTACTTAAACATTGAAAAAAAAAAATAAAAGAGAGAAATTTATAAACAAAAAAAAACCCCTCAAATAAATACCTTTATTAAAGAACATAGTAAACACGCACGTAGTTGCTTTTTATCAATAGGTAAGATTTGTGACATGATTAGAAAGATTATGAAAATGTTACTATTATTATTTTTCTTTCTTGTTGCTTTGCTTTTGCTGTGTTTAAAGAAAAAAAAAAAAAAAGTGAAAGGAAATTAAGGAAAACGTCACAATTTAGGTGACGCAAATAATAATACTAATAAAAAAGTTGAACTTTATTGGATTACCAATTTGCGCATTTATATTTTTTAAAATTGCCTGGATCAGTTCAAGAATGCATATAGAGAAAGAAAAAAAAAACCTTTATAGACGGAAAGGAAAAGGATAAAAAAGAGGAAGAAAGGGGAGTCTAAAGACAGAGTAGGCAGAACTAAAGCATCATGCTCTATCATGTCAACTTTATAGAGGAATCTTTGGATGGCAACCCAATGTATTTGCCAGTAAGCCTGCGTATAGAGTGACTTGGGCGGTTAAGAGAGAAGCCCGATTGAAAAGACACGAGATGGGGTCATCCTATACTACGCTAGTATTTGCTTGTCCAAATCATGTTTTTATTAATATCACCTACCATATAAATAGCCTCTTGACATTTTTCCATATTGTTTTTTTCTTTGTACAATTCTTTTAGTAGTTTTTTTTTCTTCTTCAATAAACTATACAAAGTTTTCACCAACATGTCTTTTATTATATTCTTTTTCTTCACCTTTGTGTACTTTTTAAAACACTCATAGGTCATTTGATCTTGATTATGTGAAGAGCACTAATTTGTAAACAAGAAAAATATTCAAAATTTTCGTAAACATGCATTTGTAAACATAAAGTGCACTCTAATTATGGATGTTTATCGTCTTGCTATTTAAAATATGCGCTGTTAAGAATATGCTACAGTAAGCATGTTGACCATACCATAGAGTCAAGTATAAAATTTAAAAGGAAGAAAGCAATTGTTAAAACTATAAAAGAAATAATATATATATATATATATATATATATTTATTTGTGGTTCGAATCTCTATAATCAATGATAGAATCTCTTATCCAACTGAGACATTTACTTAATTTTGATGTAGACTTTTTGGCTTTTTCAACTTCATTTAGAACGAGGCTGCGGAGCTGGGAGAGAGAGGCAAGAGTATTTCGAACAACGTCAAAGTCGTTCAAGTCATGAGGAATAAAACAAGATCGAATTTTAATCATTCGGTATATAGTTAGTGCCTTTAAGTCCATTTTTAAAAATATCACAATTAAAACCTACAAGTAAACAAATTTTAGAGCATTGCTTCGTAATAAATGGAGACAAACATATAACGCTTACCATAAACTAGTATACCAAACACCACAGGAGAATCAATACCAATGTTTACCAAACGATTCAATAAGATTTGCAGTTCAATTGATAATTTGAACCGATCATCGTTGGCACTACTGTTGGGACATTTCACCTCAATGACAAGGAAATCCATCTTTTGCTGTTTGATTGTGGTACTGTATTTTGTATCTGGCTTAATGAGGCTGCTTCCTTCCAACTTAGTTAAATTGCTAAGGTTAAAATGAAATAAGGCGATATTAGTTTTTTTTGTTAAAAAATTAGCTTCTACTATACAAACTCACCCAGCTTTACATAAATCACAGTTATAGCCGAAAATCACGTCTATAAAAGGATTGATTGATAGAGTTATATACATGGATTTATTTACAGCATTGAGATCGACCTTTCTAATGTATGCTTGAAGTCTACAATAGAATTTGTTTTAATAACTAAGTTATTTCAAAAAGCATATTTACTTACAAATTATATAAAATTTTGCAGCAAACTCTGAGGCTATCATTGCCCATGTGCTCCAAAACTATCGTCTCGGGCATGCTCATTTTCATTTGTCGCCAATTTCTATAGAAGTTTTCGTTAGTCATCCATTGCTTCATTTTAGTCATAATTTAAAGTTACATAATAAACATTATTGATCAACTCATGCTCCTTATTCGAGATTTGATAAAAGTATTCATTTAAATTAAAATCATTGAGAAGCTCCAAATAAACAGGGGGAAATGATGCGCCGCAGTTATATCCATAATTGTCGTTACCATCAAATAGGAAGGTATGATTTATGGCCATTTCTCCTAATTTACATAAGGTAGAAATTGATGATGCAGACTAAGAGAATGCTTTCGGAAACCAACTAAAATAGCACTAATGCCCAGGTCACCGATATTCCATTATCAAATATAAAATAGGTAAGATGCAGAAATGCGTTGTATTTTCTCACGTACCATAGGTTCTAAGTCATCAAGCTCTTCTTCTGATGTATCTGTATCAGGCTCATATGAAGATTGGAACTGGGAAGAGGTAGCTTCATTTTCAACTTCTGCTCTTAAGCGTTTGTTTGAAGCAATTGCAATGAAACGCTGTGTTTTTAGAGTTTCGATTTCTAAATGTCTTTTGGTTTTTCTCTGAATATATATATATATTAGGTATATGGTGCGTTCTATTTGGTCTCTTCAACTAACTCGTTCGCATTTTAATTCAATATCACCGCTAATGTATTTGCATATTTCCAAAAGGCTTGTTGTGGGTGTACAACTCTATTAAAATTAAAAAAAAAAAGGTACGCAAAAAGATTTAAAAAAGGCACAAATCGGTAATGTGAGCACGGTATTTTACAGTAGGATATAGAATATATTATTTTATTTTAATAAAGGAAATATATAATACACGTATGAATTTAATTATATTTAGAAGGAAATCTTTTACGTAACATAGCAATCATCTGACTAAACCACCAAATATTCAAACAAGTCGTTATAAAATTACCACCACCATAAACTATATAATCTATAATCATATAAGCTTGAATATATGCATGCATACATACAAATGAATATGACTATCATATCACTATAATACTTACATCTTAACGGCACGTTATCTTTAACTGCATAAACATCACCTATATAATTATACATAAATACGGCTTTCCTTGTTACAAGTATATACACTTACACCACATCTTATACGACATAATAGTTCCAAATACAATACGTGCACCAAAGAATGTCAACAGAAGAATGATACCGTTGATTAATTGAATTCTAGAACCAGTCCAACGCAATTTGTCCTAGTTTTTTTTTTTTTTTTTTTTTTTTTTTTTTTTTTTTTTTTTTTTTTTTTTGAATAAATAAATAACGTCTAGTAATATTATTTTCCATACATACCATAAACCAATGAAAATTAAGGAAGATTGTACTTAATTCATACATAAGAAAAATAGCTCCATAGTAGTTTACAAAAGGTCGCTAACATAATAAATAAATTAATAATAATAATAAAAAAAGCTACATAATATTTATATATATATACATATAATAAACCTTACAAATGAAAATAAAAACACAGAAAGTGAAGCAATTCCATGGAATACCATACTTATGCCCTGATATTTATAGAAATAAATAGCTATAATTGTATCCCATAAAAAGTAACTATAAATAACATGGCATTATTATTAAGTAATATGAACCCCATTTTTTGTCTTTTTTTTTTTTCTTTTTTTTTTTTTTTTTTTTTTTTTTTGGCTTTTACCCACAAGAGATTGAATAAATATCAGCTGCCCATCTAACATAACCAAACACTCGATCCTGATATAAAGTGTTATCAGAGAATATAAAGAAAGATCCTAATACAACAGCGATACAATGAACAGTAGATACAACATGGATATGCCAATTAGTTGCATTATACTATTATATATGTATATATAAAGGAACTTGAGTACAAATTTGTTCTATAACGTCGTTTTTTTACATATACTTATTACGCCTTTAAAGAATTGAAATGTCTTTGGGAATAATAGAGGTGAAAATATGCGAGATATTTCATAAATAATAGTAAATGCTAATGCTGATGTTAAAACAGTTTGCCAATGATATTTTAAAGTAGATAAAGATAATTGATCCAATACATTTCCCAATGTTGTTGATATATTCATACTAAAATCAAGTTTTTTTTAAAAAAAAGGGAAGAATAATAATAAAAAAAAAAGAGGGGCTAGAAGAAAGAAAAAAAGGAAAAACCAGTAGCAGAAATTACAATGATGAGCTTTTTATAAGGTAAAATGTTACTTTAACTTCAGATTAATAAAAAAAAAAAAAAAAAAATGCGGGGGCCAATACAGAGAAATGATAATGACAGCGTATAGTAATCAGCAGTATCACGTAATGTAGGATCTGTATTATGATATCTACTTTTCTCATGTAATATTTTTTTTTGATTTTTGCCTTGTTTTATTATGCATGTAATACTTTATAATTCTTATTATTTACAAACAATGTTACTGCTTATCAATATTATAGTTAAGTAACACGAAATTTAACTTAAAGTTAATAACCAATGATCTGTCCTTTGACTCCTGCACTATTTAAAACATTTATAGCTCCTCTCTCTCTCTCTTTTTTTTTTTTATGCAATAGCAGCAACAACTCCTTCTCTTTAGATTTAATAAGATAGGGTAGGGTATATAATAAAATAATATGATTATTTCTTCTTTGTCGCAGTAAATATTTTCCAACAAGCATAGCTATGAAAATCTTCAAATTCATCTAAAGCTTCTAAACATACTCTATCATATTCTTGTTTAGATAATACCTTAATTTCTGAACACCACCATCGTTTCATTGATTTAAATAAAGCCCTCATTTGTTCTTTATATAAATATCCATATTGCTTCTCTACTATGAGTGTACGTATATTATTATTATTATCGTGAATATGTATATACACTTCACTTTAGTTTATATTATATATGTGTATATGCTTACAATCTGTAGCTGGCCATTCACCAATAGGTATATCATATGTCTTGATTTCAATATTAGTAAACCCTGCTTCCTTTAAATAATCTGGTAATGAAAATGTATAATCTGGATTGACATCAATAGCAGATGCTGCTATACGATAATACTCGTTTACCTGAGTCAAAACTGGGCCTGGGTTTTTGAATAATAGGTCTATAAGAAATAGAAATGACGAATAAGATATTATATATTCATATACACATATATATATATATATGTATCATTATATGTACCATACTCAACTAGTTGAATTTGTCCTCCAGGTTTAAGTATTCGAAAGAATTCAGATATTAGTTTTGGCCATACTGTAAAAGGCACCACAGTAGCCACATCTCTTTGATAAATGAAATCAAAATAATCATTAGGAAATGATATAGGATTCAATAATATATCGCTATACTGAAATTGTATTCTCTGTTCAATAGATTTTGATGACTGAGTCCATCCTTCTTTCTCTGAAGGTGGTATGATATCTATACCAATAACTTGGCAATTTGGATAAGCTTGAGCCATCTCTATTGACCATAATCCTATATAAATTTAGAGATGATTAAAGAGAAGAATGATGCCATCTTTAAACTTAACCTACCTACTCCACATGCACTTTCTAGTATTCTTTCCGGATTATTTAATTGAACATGGATATTTCCATTAAAGACTAGCTTCAATACATAATGCTATAGGTGTATATATATAATTATAATTATAAACAGTAGATATATAATATTTATACAACGACTTACTTGTCTTGTTTGTCTATGTATATATGGTTATTAAACCTTTTTTTTAAAAAAAAAAAATAATAATAATTTATATTTGTATAAACAATACCTATCACGTTCATTTTCAGCACCATATTCATAAACCCATAATTCCTCTTCTCTTTTCTTTTGCTGACTATTCTGAATAACAGGTAAAGAATCAATTGTAGACATTTCTCTTTGATTTTTACTGTCATTAAGAGCATGATTGGCATCATCTGATAAAGATATTTCATTTACTGTAGAGCATGTTCTTTGCTTTAAAGAAGCAGCTGCAGAAAGAGATATCAGAGGTGATATATGATCTGCCAAGACAAATTGATATTGAGTAGGACTAATGATGATGGCTTCTTCTATCTTTTTCTTCTTCTTTTTAATGTAGCTATGAGGAGAAACAGGTGTTGGATATTCCCATTCTAGTTGAATCTCTTGATGTATGTGACAATGATTATGATTAGCATAATCCATCAATCTATCTTTACTTGCTTGATTACCCATCAAAAAGAATAAAGAAAAGAAAAATAAAAGAAAAACAAAAACCTTCTCTCTTTACTTAAGAATAGGAATAGAAAAGATACATTATTGTGTGTGTGTGTGTGTGTGTGGAAAAGGAACACAAAATTGTATAAAATATAAAGAGTCATGTGTGATTATATATGAAAAAAGTTACTTTATAACTTGAATAAATATGTATGTGCTTAACAAAAGGCAATTTCAAATAAGGGCAACATTGCAAACAATCATTTACTTTTTTTTTTCTTTCAACTCTTCTTTCTCTTTTAAATATAATCTAGTATAATATGTATAGGTCCTTTTTTGCTATATTAAAGGACAAATAAATATGAATCATACATATTAAGCTTTGTAGATCAATAACGTAAAAATATATTCGTGACATAATAAAGATCAATCTTTTATATCAAAGGATTTTATTATAAATGACAAATCATTTTTTTTAAAAAAAGTGAAAATAGTTCTATTACATGTGATATGACTTAATACATTATATCCAAATTTTTTATTTATATTTTCCTTTAACAAAACCTGAAGTCTTTATACATATATAAAAGTCTTCTGACCTTTACCAGTTTTGTACATTGTTAAATCACTTGACTTAGCTAATAATAAGATAGGGATGAAACTGAGATGATCAAAGGTATATTTACAGTAAAAGCAACGCCAAAAGGCGGTTTTATGGATCTGAAAGGGCGGGGAAGAACTTTTTTTTTTTTTTTGCTTATACTAGCTTACCTATAGGCATTGTTGGTTGGATAGCCTCATTCGTTATCAATTTTTTAAAAGTTGAGCCTTTAAAAAAGAATAATGCAGCACCAATTGAAAACGAAATAAAAATAACCAGAAAAGAAACAAGAGTTATGAAACAATGTTAGTATTCAAATAGATACGTCTTGTTGGTTCAAGATACTGTTCTATTTGGATGTTATAATGATCTGGCTGAGGCTTTAAATAAAAAAAAAAGTTATTGTTTGATCCGAGTATATGCGTCTGGTGTCTTTTACATTTTTATTTTACCATATCAGAGACGACTTACATCCTTTATCAAGGTTATAAAAATAAATATTTAGAAATGATACGATGTCTTATTTAATTGATAGGTCTACATGATTGAATGTTCATAAGTTTTATATTATTTACAAGATGTTATATACAGTATATGATATGATATTTTTAGTTTATATTCAGGTTTATAGCTTATCCTGTATTATGTAATTCATCTTACTTATGCTCATATCCAGAGTTTGTTCTATAACAGGTATAGGAGTGATTCAGGTATAATGTTACTAGCCGACCTGGTTCTTCGCTACACTCACAAGCCGTTGCCACCCTATCGAGCTATCTCTTGGACAGTTGCTAATGTGTGTTTCTTGGACAGATGCTTATCAGATGATGTTTTATACAATTCTGATCAGCAGCGTCTGCTTTTATTCTAATGAGAATAATTTTGTTTTTATTTTGAACAGCATTGCCTGCTTTGACTTTGATCAGCAACTTGCTGTCTGGTCCTGATCAACACGATTTGTCTTCATTCTTGATCAGCGTTGCTGACTTAAAGTGGAATTAAAATTGTCTGCTTATATTCTTATTAGCTATGTAAAAGTATTTTGACACTGAACAACTCAACTTTGATTTGGTCTCAAGGAGGTGACCAATTTTTTTTTGTGTGAAATCGACTCATTGTATACTATTCTTCAACCAAATTGACTCCCCTTCCCTCCCAGCTCTTTCAGATCTATAAAAACCACCCTTTGGTGTTGCTTTTACTATAACAAACAATAAATCTAATCTTCTACTTATATACATATTCTTTGTACAACTAATCAAATTAAGCTAAGCTTCTATAAAGAAACCTAAGACTATGTATTTTTTTTTAAAAAAAAAAAAAAAAAAAAAAAAAAAAAATAGTCTCCTTCTTAATATATAAAAGCTTATTTAAATATATCAATTTTAACAGCAAATCGCTCATTTATTTGCAACATTTATAAATTCCAATTTGCCGTTACACCACACTGCTGCCCCTTCTCTTCACAATTGTATATATTATCACAGTCGCGGGGATAATTCTATTCCCGGCAATATGCATTTCTTTTCTTTTAATTTCATACGAATGATAATAATAAGGACTTGTTTTATACTTGCTTACTGTTAGTTTTATTATAATATTTGTATATGCGGGGAACTTTGAAACTCTGTTCAAATAGGTCTTACAGAAAATTCTACGGTTCGGCCACAATTGTATAATTTTGGCAATTTGCTTCTTGTCATACGCCTCACGTTTTTACTGTTACTGTAGAAGATAAATTTTCACCTTTTATTTTATTCTATTTTTTTTTCTTCTCTCTCTTTTTTCTTTATTTTGATTTGATTTGATTTGTTTTTTTTTTATCTCTCTCTCGCTCTATCTATCTCTTTTATATAAATATAAATACTTTACATATCTTATTTTATAGTATGGCTAATGGGATTTTTAATATTTCTCCAGTTAAATTTCTTTCATCTATTCAAGATCATGTATTTACAGTGACGCCTTCTTTTAGAAATAGATTTTACAATAAGAGCTTGTCAAATAATAATGAAAATGATACTTTAATACAGCAATTCACTTTTAACGAATTAAATAAACAACAAGTTATTCCAGAGGCTTCTTTATTCTCACCTCCTCCTTCAACTACTCTTCCTATTGATATTCCTCGTCGTACCTCTATTAGAGACGAAGATGGTAAAAAAAAAAAGAAAAAATAGGAAATATTGCCTATGTGAGAATATTTAAGCTTATCCAATTATATAACTTATAGGATTAATACCCTCAAATTATAATCATCATGAATTATTTCCTGTAGCATCATCTTATCCTCCTGCCGAAGATTTATCCTTATGGTTTGATGGATTAGTAGTCAATTCCCCTATATCAAGTTCAAATCATTCACCTCATCGGCCTATATTTAATAATGATGATAATCCCTTAGTGGGTAGTCCCCAATCTCCTCTTCCTCCTCATGATTATCCATTCTTATCAAACACTACTACTGTCAATTCACCCGAGTTATCTCAGCTTTTTAGTCCAGTCATCTCTTCTCCTCAATTTATACTCGGTAGTCCTAATAATAATGATACTAGTTGTTATTCGCCTTATTTGCATAGTCCAACATCCCCCTCTCATTTCTTGAATAGCCCAACATCCCCCTCTCATTTCTTGAGTAGCCCAACATCCCCCTCTCATTTCTTGAATAGTCCACCTAATGGGTTTTTTCAACCAGACACTCATACTTATCTTTCACCTTCATTACAGCCCTTAGTCTCTACATCTTCACCTCCATCAAATCTTTATTTATTCCCACCTACTGTATCACGTCCTTGTTCTCCTGTACCTGATGATGTGATCTTGACTACATCTGAATTAAATGATTATATCCTATCTACATCTCCAAATAACAATCAAGACTTTTTATCTCTTGCAGAACAATTTACAGTCATTGATGAAAAGAGCTTATTAACAGAACAAGATGATATTCATAACACAATAAGCAGCATGACAGTAATGAAAACAGATCATCATTGTACCACAATAACGAAGACAGCGGCTTCATCTTCTTCTACTACTACTACTACTACTACTACTACCACTAAAAAAAAGCCTCTTCTTTATCCAATCACAAATAATAAAAAGAAAAGGTCCACATATCATAAAAAGATTCATTCTTGTCCTCATTGTTCACATACAAGTAATAGAGCAAATAACATGAGAGAGCATATTCAAATTCATAATCCAAATCGACCTAAACCATATGCATGTAAGTTATGTAATAGGCCATTTGCTCGAAAACACGATATGAATCGACATTATCTTTCATGTAAGAAATATACAAACAAATTATTAATAAAGCAACATGGATAATAATGGGAATCAATCATTTATAAATTTGTATAAAACTGTATATTTTAACAAACTTATAAATATATAAGGAAGCTATATACATGTATATGTTAGTTTGCTTTCCTGAATAATAGAATACAATTCTGAATTTAATTGAATTTCTTTTTTGTTTAAAGAATTGTATGAATTATGATAAAAGGGAGTTTTTTTTTTATATAATATATTTACCTGAAAAAAAAAATAGTTAGAGATATTCATTGTCACCATTTTCAGCTCTCTATCCTCGAGTTAGCTTAAGAGAGGAGGTCATCTTTCTTCTTTCCGCAACTATGATGATTACAAACATGTGACGTTTTATATTTATAGATATTACTACTAAAATTAGTTGGTTCTCCATTTTCTTTGTCTCTCTTCAAAAAAGTGTCTATTATAAGTTCTGAATAGTAAGTATCCTCCTTACCAAACCCTTATCTATTTTCTCTCTTTATTAACCCGACCATAAAGAGTATCTATTTAAACTAGTGACTTTGTTGCTGTTATGGCTCTTTTCTTATTTTTATTTATTCCTGAGCTGTGTTTCTTCTCTTTACTGTACCTTGTTCTGTTTTTTTTTAATAATAAAATTCATCTTCTTTATCATTTAGATCTTTAACGAAGTATATATTAAAGTCACCAACTTTAAAAAAAAAAAAAAGCTATGTCAAATCATTATTCAAATTTGGATGATGAAACTGTGTTTTTTTGATTTTATATAAAGTTAGCCAATCAGATGTATTATGTACCTTATAAAAAAGAAGTACATCACATGCCAAGTCAAAACCATTCAAATTTACATACTTGTACGACAACAACAACCACTTTCCGGTATATTTATATAGTCACGCGAAATAGGATAAGAGTCGTCATAGATTATTATTTTCCTCTTTTCTTTTCTTTTCTTATTTTTTTTTCCTCTCCTCTTCTTTATAGTAACATACATGGTAATACATATAAATATTGGGGCTTTTTTTTTTTGTTTTAATTAAATCTCTTTGATGATTTTATATTTCATCTTTATTAGGCTGATCAACTTACTGAAGAACAAATTGCTGAATTTCGTGAAGCTTTCACGTAAATTACCCCTTCCCCCTTTTTTTTTTCTTTCGTCATTTATTAATAATTTTTTTTCCCCTTTCTTCTTTTTATTTATAGCCTTTTTGATAAAGATGGGGATGGTTTTATAACTACAAAAGAGCTTGGAACTGTTATGCGTTCTCTGAATTTAAATCCTACTGAAGCTGAACTTCAAGACATGGTAATACTATAGTAAAACTAAAATAATAATAATAATAATAATATATTTTTTTGTAACATAGATTAATGAAGTAGATAGTGATGGTAACGGCACAATTGATTTTGCTGAGTTTTTATCCATGTTAGCAAGGTAATCTATTATGATTATATTTTGTTATGAGAGGAAAGGAAGGGTCTTTTCATTTTTTACATAATGATACTCATACATATTTATATAGAAAAATGAAGGATACTGATTCTCAAGAAGAAATTGAAGAGGCTTTCAAAGTCTTTGATAAAGATGGTAATGGATATATTTCTGCTGCAGAACTACGTCACGTCATGACTTCACTTGGAGAAAAGTTATCTGAAGATGAAGTTGATGAAATGATTCGTGAAGCTGATGTTGATGGAGATGGACAAATTAACTACCAAGAATTTGTTAAAATGATGGTAAATAAATAAATATGAATAGAATAGAGCTATACTGATTTCTTTTCCTTCTTTATTATTATTATGATAGATGTCCAAATAAATAAATAAACTATATATGCAGTTAAGCTGTTGTTGTTATATTATAATTTTGAGTGTAATTTTTTCGACATTGATTATTATGAGTAACAGATCCTATACCATCATATTATGTAATTAGTTCTCTATGTGTAAAAAAAAAAATGAATATTTACGGTCAAGTGGAGTCCATAAAGGATCTTCTTTAAATAATCTCATAGCCTTGATATAATTATTTTCATCTGTTGTGAATCTATGATAAATACCAGCAGGCTAACAAAAAAAGGTATATATAAATAGAATAGAATGGCTATGTATCTATCACTTTTTTACCAAAATAATCATATCGCCCTTTTCCATAAAGATACGGATCCAAATATCTTTTTCGTCACGTACATCAAAATAGCCTGAACCATCTAAAATATAACGAATTTCTTCATCTTCATGAAGATGCCTTTTTTTTGATATGATTCATGTTAAAATCGTGAAACAAACAAACATTCAGTCTGTCAATAAAAGATACTTTACTCTGCAAAGAATGATTTTACTTTTTCTTCGTAAATAGGACCCATCGCATCAGGAGAAACAATAATCTGGAATAAAAAAAAAAAGTGAATAAGAAAAAAAAATAGGTGAAAGATATATATATAAAGGCTCAAGCCATTTATTTATTACAGTATCTCGATTTTTATAATTTCGTTCTTTTGAAATCTCATCAATCTTGTCTAATGCATTAGGTCCTTCAATTCGCCAGTATAAAACACCTATTCTTTCAAGATCTTGAATTGTCTTTTCGATGCCTAAATCATGAGGTGCTCGTTGATCAGCAGGATCTTGATTATCATAAATATAAGCTCTCATTTTTATTTATTTATTTATTTATTTGATAAAGAAAGAAAGTAGTCGTTTGCTGTTGAAAGAGATGATTATAAATAAATAGATAAATAAATAGATAGATAGATAGATACAAAACTCCGAAGAACAATGACGGGAAAGGGGAGGGGTTGTTTTTATTATCTCCACAATTAATAATAATCTATCATTAATATGATTGGATAAAAAATCTTGGTTGATATGAAACCGAAAAAAGGAGATAAATTAAAAATCTCTTTTAATGATATGGGGTAACGCACTACGGATTAATTTATGTATGTATGTATGTATGTATATATGCATACATGCATGCATTCAACACAATAAGGAAGAAGATAGTATAGCCTTCTTTCCTTTCTTTCTTTTCTTTTTCTCTGTCTTGTTTTGATAATAGTAAAAATGATAAAGAAGACAGTAACAAATACATCGTCAATTTCATCAGTCATGAGTGATAAAGAAGAAGAAGAACAAATAAGGGTTGAAACTGAGTCTATTGTCGTTGATGAAAAAATAAGAGATGTTAAACAACTTGTCAAGTAAAGTGTATAAAGCACATCTATTAGGAAAAGATGATAATAGATTTATTAGGAAATTGGACAAGAGATTATTACCGTTACTTTGTATTCTTTATTTACTTAGTTATCTTGAAAGGTCTTTTAGTTATCATCATTCTAAAAAGGATAAATAATAACTTACTAATACCATTACTATTACTATTACTATTACTACTACTACTACTATTACTGCTGCTGCTGCTGCTGCTGCTGCTACTATTACTACTACTACTACTACTACTACTACTACTGCTACTACTACTACTACTACTACTGCTACTACTACTACTACTACTACTACTATTACTATTACTACTACTACTACTACTACTACTACTACTACTACTACTAGATCTAATATTGGAAATGCTAAATTAGGCGGGCTGGAAAAAGACTTGAATATGTCCAGTACAGAATATCAATGGGCATTATCTATTTTTTATTTCTCCTATGTTCTATTTGATTTACCTTCAAATATTATTATGAGAAGATGGCGTGCATCCTTTTGGTTAGCCATTTTAATGTTGTAGTGTATTTTATTTTACTTTATTTATATAACAAATTAGTTTTATATTTATATTTATATCTTTGTGTTTATAGCTGTTGGGGCATAGTAGCTACCGCTATGGCTGCCTGTAAAAGTTTTACTTCTCTTATGATGTGTCGATTTCTATTAGGTTTATTTGAAGCAGGTTTAAATAAATTATAATATTACTTGACAAAATTAAAAGCATATACACACACACACACACACTAAAATAGACTTCCTCTCCCCTTTTGTTGTTATTGTTGTTGTTGATATAGGCTTCTTTCCGGGTGTAGTTTATTTTATGTCATTATGGTATACTCGACAAGAATATGGTCGTCGTATTGGATTCTTTTGGTCATTTGGTAGTTTAGCGGGTGCATTAGGTGGACTGATTGCATTTGCTATATCACAGATTCAAACTTCTGCTTTATCTACCTGGCAATGGTTATTCATCATTGAAGGTGCTCCTACTATCATTTTAAGTTTATTTAGTGCTTGGTATTTACCTAATACACCAGAAACAGTAACGACTCGATTTTTAACTAGCAAAGAACGTGATTTGATTATCAACAGACTTGCTCAAGGTATATATAAATATATGTATATAAATATTTTACTATAATCAATTTACAATCCTTCCATACACACACACACACACTCATACATATATATACATATATGTATATGTATATAATAGATGCTGGTGATTCTTATAGTCATGCTTGGTCATGGAAACAAGCTTTATCTGTCTTTACAGATTGGAAAACTTATTTTTACATGTTCATTTATATTTCAGGGACAATTCCATTGCAAGGCGTTACCTTATTTTTACCTTCTATTGTAGCCAATATGGGTAGTTGGTCAAAACCTGTCGCTCAAGCCTTGACAATTCCTCCTTATTCGTTAGCCTTTATCATGACATTCATAGTTGGATGGAGTTCAGGTAAGAAAATCAGGCCCTTTTTTTTCTTTCTTTCTCTCTCTTTCTCTTTTTCTTATTTATTTATTCTATTTTAGATCGTTATTTTGAAAGAGCATTTCATATGATCGCATTAAATAGCTTGGCCATATTAGGTTTCTTATTATTAATCCTTTTGCCATCTAATGTAGTTGCTTGTTATTTCGCTGCATGTCTCGTAACAACTTCGGTTTATGCAAACGTAGCAGTGAAAGTAGCGTGGTTCAATAATAACTAGTAAATATGAAAAGTCTTATTATTCTTATTTTAACATGATTACTTAACACACTCCTCCCCTCCCCTCCCCGCCACTCCATCCTTCTCTTTCACTTAGTGGTGGCTTAACACGTCGTGCAGTTGCATCAGCTACTATAGTAAGTTTTGGTACTATAGGTGGAGCTATTGGAGGACAAATTTATTATGGTAAACATTTATATAAATATGTATGTATTCATATATTTATGTTTCTTTTTTTTTTCTTTATTTTTTTTTAAAAAAAAAAAAGATCCACCCTCTTATGTGAAAGGCAATACGATTGCTCTCAGTTTTGTAGCTTTACAAACTTGTCTTGTTATCCTTTTACGGCTTTTATTACAACATGATAACAAACGAAAACAAAATATAACTACTCAACAACAGCAACAACTAGAAATTGAACGCTATGGTGGCCCTGATTTAGTAGGGGATAGACATTATAATTTTAAATATATTTTATAATAAAATACATAGTATCATATCTTTATTTTAAAAGTTACCAAGATCTAATTCATCGTATTTAGGTCCTGTTTCCGTACGTGTACATTGTTCTTTACGATTTTGTAAGTGTAATAGGGTAGCATGGAAATGACGTCGAACATAATCAGGAATAGAACCTTCATGCTCAATAAGTGCAGATGATGTAGAAGTAGGTGGATGTTGATCAGGATTATCCATGTTACCCAAATTAGTATGAATTAAATCAATCAAACCATTCAAATACTTCACTGTAACCTATAAATAAAGAGAATAAAACAAGTGAATATATATAAATATAAATATATATATTATTAAATACTTTACTGCTTCATTGCCTTTTTCAAAATAATAAATATATCGATTCAGAATCTCTACAAATAATTCAACATTTGTAACAGGATTCATACAACTATCAGCAATCTTCAGTGCCTTTTGAAGACATTCAAGGGCCCTCTTTCCATCTCTGAATAAAGGCTCACTGTCACCTGTTGCCCACCAAAGATGGGATGATAAATAAACGCCACGACACTGATCTGGCTTTTTGAGTAGCTTGGAACTATGTAACGCTGCCTTTGTAATCAAAGTATCATAATGATCGACAGAAAAGACACGCGTTTGCTGAAGAGCGCCTACAATGCATGTTATTGCTTGGTATTGTGCTTTTGATTCTGAAATGGATTCCTCATAAATCGTAAATGCCTCTACAAAGAACTCATATGCTATCTCTTCAAAACCACATTCATCCGCACTTTGTCCTGCTAGTAAAAATAAGTGCAAACATGTGTTATCAGAACTAGAAGGACATTGATGATAAAGTGTCGAAATGACTTGATGAATAAAACGGAATAAGGCAGATATCTTCTTTTCCCATATTTCATCTTCTTCTCCATTATCCAATTGTTTGTAACGACGGGCAAGTTTGACGGCTGATACAACAAGTGGAGGGAAAGTGTAGCGGATACGATCACCACCATCACCCAATTGCTTTCGAGCCGCTGACAAAAGAAGAAATTGTGTGTCCTCTTGAGGCGATTGGAAGAGATGAATCATACGTGCCAAAAGACTTTGCTTTTCTAAATAATCTTCTTCGTATAAATCTGATTTTTGTTGTCGATAGGCAGTCATAGGAGCATCCTTTTGATCTCTTAATAAAACATCACACAATTCAAGGACACCATGAACGTCCTCGGGTATCTCAATTATTGTCTCATTTTTCAAAATGCTATTAACAACGGCATGACTAATAACCTGTCGTGTATTGAAAGGTTGAAGAGATAAAAGAGGTTGATAGTTAGCAAGAGCCAAGATATAAAGGACAGATCGATATTGTTGAATAGGTGCCAATAAGAGTGCAAGAAGATTTGCCTCAGTGGCTTTGGAATGCAAATCAGGAGAATCAGCATATTCAATAACTTTATCTTTAGTAAAGGCAAGAATCTGATCAACGTAATCGAATTTTTCTGGATAGCAAGACAAAGAAAGATTAACTAAAGAAACTAATAATGCAGTCAAGTCTTGAACAGTAAGATCAGGTCGTGCCTAAAAGGAAAAAGGAAGAAATAAGAAGATAATTTACAAAAATAAAATAAAATAAAAATAAATGATGCTTTACCTTGACAAGTTCAACAATTTCTTCCCAGAAAATAACAAAGAGTTCAACATCTTCAGGGATACCACGTACTTTTTTAATAGCTTCCTTATCAGTAGTTGTTGATTCCTCTTCTTGCTTATTCTCTTCTTCTTTTTCGTCATCTTCTTGTTTATCTTCTTCTTCTTCTTTTAGCTCGTCCTCATTCTCTTCTTCTTTTTCGTCATCTTTTTGATTCTCTTCTTCTTTTTCCTCCTCCTCTTGAGGCTCGATGCCTTGTAATCTTCTTTTACGTTCATTGGCAATACGTTGAACATTTTCTTCACGTGTCTTTTGTGACTCATCTTCAGCCTCGCGTGCTGCAAATGCTGCCAATCGATCAATTAACGAAATAATAATCTGTTTTACATTCACCTTGGGATGTAGCTGTGCAGTTGCTGCCAAGAATGGTTGTAACGTACGCAAATGGAAATCGTCTGGGAATACTTGTATAATGACTTCCATCAAATACTCTTGAGCAATTACATCACGACAACTTACAACTTGATCCAAAATACCTGGCAAAATATCCTAATCATATTTATCCACACACACACACATACATACATAAGATTTTTTTTTAAGAAAAAGGGAATTATTTAGCCAAAAATGTAAATGCTTATATCCTTATCTTTTTCTTTCTCTCCTTGAATACCTTTTTGTAAATGGCAAGATCAACACTATCCAATTGACTCAGACGTACTAAATTAGTTCCTACTAAAATACGCAACTCACGACGTTCAGCTTCTCGCTTTTCACGATCTCTAGAATGTCCTTGATGTTGTAAACGAACCCATAACTTGTTCATTTCAGTAAAGTTAGTTAGAATGAACTGTATGGATTCAAAGAGGTCATTTTCATCTGAGCTATTATCCACTGGCAAATAGTCACGCGTCATGCTACTTAAATAGTATCTCAAGAAAAGACCACGTATAGGATGCTGAACACCACGACTCATTTCCATCATGTCTCGCATAATTTCACGGACGGGGGCATCGGGAATGCTCATGTAAGCTGCACCTACAGTAATCATTAAATAAAGACGAGGTACAATATTTCCTGCATATTGAACAAGCTCATAAAGGTCGGCTAAGTGATGACGGCCCGAGGTATGGGCTTCTGTAAGAAACACAGTGAGATGACGCATAGCGTCGAAAATGGACATATCTTTATATATATAAAAAAAATTAAAACTGTTAGTTATTGAAAAAAATAAAATAAAATAAAAGACCATAATGCTATTTACAGAGCTCATAATAGTTTTTAGGAGTAAGAGCAGAAGTACGTAATTCAGCAAGCATGTTAGAGCAATGTTTTAACCCATCCATTAATTTGTTATTTTCCTATAAACAAACAATTAGATGCCAAAAAAAAACCCCCCTCCCCTCCTTCCAATAAAACCAGTTTCTGTGTATATGCATATTTGCTTACCAGACATTTCTTCATGAGATGGGATTGTACTTTGACAACATTTAAAACTTCATCGAGAAGCTTTGCTTGGTCCTCTAAGGGAGCAGGACTTAATAAAGGGTTACTCATTTGTTTAACTTATAAATAGAAAAAAAAAAAAGGAAGAAAAACAATGTAATGTAATTTGTGGTTTTGTATTTCACTGGCGGAGTACAAATGTAAATACAAAATAATAAATCATTTTACATGAGACTTATTGAAGAAGTAATAAATAATCTCTTTAATGAACATTGTATAATTAAATAAATAAAAATTACTTTAAGGGGGGGAGCTGTTTTTATTTATAATTAAAACTATATTTTATTTATACTTTTTTTTTTTTTTTATAAAAGTAGCTTCTTTTCTATTAATATAATTCTATTCATTTCTTTCTTTTAATTTTCTTCATACAAGTATAAATGTATATACATACTAAAATGTTAACTCTTCATTACTTGAAAAGATGTAATTCGTCTTGTGCTCAAAGATCCCGCTATTATACAACAATTCTTCAACAATTAAAATCTTGGGAAACTAAAGTCAAGCAACAAGCCGTTACATCTCATGATGACATTACTTGGTCTCCATTAAATTTACTCGCCAAGACTCTGAATAGCACTTACATGACATCTGTCGTGCCGCCCTGTTGGCATCACATCTATTTTCCATCTCGTCTCACTGAATCAGAACTAGCAAATGACGGTTATGATACACTATTTCTTCCTCCAAAGCCTTTTGAACAACGACTTTGGGCAGGGGCACGATTCCAATGGAGCCCTACAAACGTTCTGCAAGTAGGAGATAAGGCAATGATGAAGACACATCTAGATCACATGGATATTCAAAGACAAGACTCAGTAGCTGTCTGGATTAACAAAGACATTTCTAATGAGAATGGATGGTCAATGAGTGAACAACGATGTCTCGTCTATTTTCCGTCCACGATGACTCGTCGCCGTCATAAAAAAGGAATTCAAACCAATCGGCAACCCGAATTTAGCAAGATCATCACCCCCACTTCCATTTTATTATTTAGATATTCTGCATTAACGTTTAATTCACATAAAATACATTTTGATCATGAATATGCAACAAATATAGAACATCATCCAGCGTGTTTGGTTCATGGTCCACTCAGTGGCACATTACTTATGGAACTGTTAAGAGAGCAGACAAAGAGGCGTGTAATATCGTTTGAATATCGTTGTTTATCACCTCTCTATGTCAACAAGCCTATGATGTTGGCTGGTAAACAGTCGAATGAAAATGAATATGAGTTATGGATAAATGATGATTCAGGGTATTTGGCTGTGAAAGGAACGGTTAAAGTGATTGAAAAATCATTATAATTTTATTTACAAAACACACAATTGTTGTTATTAAAGTGAAGACATTAAATCTACAATGCTTTCTATAGAATAGAATAGAATAGAAAAAGATATAGATGTAGATGTAGATATATATACATATTTATATTAGATTATATAATTTAGTGTGTGTATATATGCATATCTTATTTACCTAATGACTGTGAACTATCTTGTCGCCTTAATGATCCATTAAAGTCTTGACAATTATTATTTATTATTCTATTTTGTAAACGCGGCGTTAGGTCTTTTAGACCTTTCAGCCTTCTCCACTTATTTGTCTTTCGAATATCATAATCTAATGTTAGATACCAAAATTCATTAAAGAATTCAGTAGGCAATTCCCAGCTTTCAGCCTTGGTTGGGTCTCCACCATGATATACAGCTCCATTTATTAACATGTTGAAACAACGATCATAATCTATTTGATTGCGAAACAGAATCATACGGTCACGCATATGCGGGGCTGGAATAAAATCGATACGTGGGTCATGGTCAGGTATAGCTAATTGTAAAGTAGTAGGGTTGAGATGTGAAAGGCCATGATCATGAATGGAAGTATGTGGTAATGCAGCTTGTGTTGACATATGAAGTCGTATGTATTGAATAGCTTCTTGACTGGAAACAGGGAGTACTTGCTTTATGTTGGATTCAGATGCTAAAATGGTTGTATTATTATTGTCTTGATGGATTACTGAGGGCTTTGTTGTTGCTGCTTCTATATCTGTTTTTGTTTCTGCTTCTGTTGTTGTGGTGGTGGTGGTGTTGGTGTTGGCGTTGGTGTTGGTGGTGGTGGTGGTGTTGGTATTGGTGTTGGTTGATTTTAAATTCGTGTCATTTTTAGTATAAGTATTTATATACGCTTCAATCGCATGTGGGCTCTCCACACCTATTTTATGTAAAGCCTCGGTTCTTAAATAAGGCATATGTTCAGGAATTTGAATATTATGATGCATACAAATAAACTGTAAGGTAAGCACTAATCCCTTCAAATACCAGTTTTCAATATTATAAATTTCGAGGGACTTCTTTACCGATTTGAGCTCACGTGTAAGACTAACACGTTGATCACGTAGCTGGCGTATTGTTAATTCAAGCTCTCGAATGTGACGCTCTTTACGTTCTCGAAAGGCTCGTTGAGCAGCACGGTTTTGAGCTTTTCGGAGAGCAGGCGAAGTAGGGTTAGGTTTCCGTCCTGGCTTTTTACGAATACGGATAGGTTGACCATCAGGTCCAATTATTGGTTGTTGCTGTTGTTGTTGTTGTTGTGGAGGCGAAGAAAGAGGAGGAGGAGAAAGATTAAAATTAGTTGACACTGGTGAAGATGTTTGAGTCATTGTCACATTAGTTGGTAAAGCTGAATTCATATTCGTGTTATCAGTATAGTAAGGTGAATTCATGTACATTGAACTATAAAATGTAGGTTGTTCAGTAGTCGTAATGTTACTTGTAGGTATATAATTAAGCCAAATGTCATCAATAGATGAAGTAAGATTAGTGCTATCATTAAGATTATTATTGTTTTGTTGATTCTGTTGCTCTTCTTCTTCTCGTTGCTTTTGTTGCATATAAGCATCTATGTTTGCTAAATAAGATTCCATTTTTAAAGAGACAATAGACAAAAGACAAGAGGAAAAAAGAAGTAATAAGATTAAAACAATTTTAGCTGGTGGATAGGTTTTACTTTTACTACTTTATTCTATATAAAACACTCTCAATCTGTCACTTTGCTGAAAAAATTGCCCCAATATTTGAATTTAATTGGTCAATATTTCGATCCCAATTGGCTAGATTTTTGAAGTCAGTTTGATCACCTTTTTGAAATCAATTGGTCTACTTTTTGAAAACCAATTGATCGCTTCTCAAAATTGAGTTGGTCAGGGTCAAAGCACTGTTATTTCTACAATCCCAAACTTAGCAATGGTCTTTGAAATGACTTTTTACCATGATGTAATTTTATTAAAATACAGTGGTTTGCATTTAACGTATTGTTGTATAGTCATGCAAGGATGTTGCACGACGTTAGAGAAAATGGACATTTCAAAAATCATCTTGTTTTAATAAAAACCACCTTTTCTAAGCCGGCACTGCGAAAAGTTGGCGTACGACGTATAGTACTTTTATACGTCGTACGCCACAATTTTAGCAGCGGTTTTTTTAATTGTTTATTTCTACTAATTTTTAAAATAAAACTTCCAAATAAAAAATATATTATGTTCAATATAATATCATAGAATAAATATATATATAAAAAAAAGACATTTCTATTGTTAATAATCATTATTTTTTTAATGTTTAAATTTACAGCTATTTTGGCTGTGTTTTTTTTACAGGGAGAGAAAAAGAAAAAGTAATCACACTATTTGCATTGTGAAATTACAGCAGAAAAAAACACTTTTTTTTCCAAAAATGGATCTATAGAAAATCATATGATCATAGGGAAAGTTAAGAAAATTACTAGCTTTCCACATTCATTGTTATTTCTTTTTTATTCTTTTAGATTAATACTTATTTACTTACAATTGTTTTATTTTCTGTAGATATTTATTATATTCAAGGTAGTATAAAGATTTAGAATATTCTTATTAACAAATTTATACTGACCAGTTTTATTTCTTTCTTAGCAAAAGAGTCCTGTTTATGTTGGTAGTAGCTTTTTCTACTTTTTCTACAGAACATTTTTCAATGATATATTAAAAGTAAGATAATAACTATTGTTTATATTAACACATATACTAACTTGTCTATTATCTTTAATCAAACACGTTTTAAACAGGTAAATAAATGTATATAAAAAGGTAAAATAAAACATAACATTTATCTGTTAATTCCAAAAGTATACTTTCTTTGTCTAATATAAGATATACCAATCTTATCTTTTATTCTCTTCTTTTAGGACTTTTTACCTTTTTTTTTTTTTTCAAATAGCTTTTGTCCTTTTTGAAAATCTTTTTTTTTTTTTTTTTTTTTTTTTTTGTTTTCAGTAAGCATTTTATTCTTTTGAATACCAATACTCTTTTTTATTTTTTTATTTACTAACTAATCAATTTTGTTTATTACAGATTGTTTGTTTGCTTCTGTTTAACTGTTATGATTTAGCTTCCTAGACCCCTATCATTATTATCTCGGTCTTTTTCTCTTATTTATTTGTATCTATTTACTGCGTATTTGTATTATTTCTTTTTAAAGATGCAAAGATAAGTATAATCCTATTTTCTATTATTAATTATTGCAAGAAATACTCTTTTTTTTTATTATTATTATTTCGAAAGCAATTTATTTTTTGCAATAATTCATTTGCTATATATACCATTATTATTATTGTTATTATTATTACTATTCTAAATGTAAATAAAGTCACATTTTATGTAAACAAACTATATGTTTATTTATAAACAACGTCCAATAAACAAGGCAATAATAAAAGCCTAATATGTATTAAATGTATTTTATAAGCCAATAAATAATAAAGATCAAACGTAAATAAACGTTATCTATTCTGCAAAATACTAATGATGGTTCATGTTTTTTCAAAGAAATAGCCAATCAAATGTAAAAAGTTATACGTTGTACGTATGGAGTACTATACGTCGTACGCGAGTACTCCATATAGTACAATATATATGCAGTACGCGCGTACGCTATAGTACTCTATAGTACTCTATACGTACGACGGACAAATTTTTTACAGTGGCGGTGATCAAAAGCTAAAAAAAAAATAACCGCTCTACCTAATTTTAATGAAATCGTGCACATTTGTAGCTTTGCCCATATTTACTTTTCTGAAGGGACTTATTCATCGTTTCGTGATCTTCCTCCAACAGTATCTATGACTTCTTTTTTATAGTTTTCATACTACAGACCAAAACTGCTCAATTGGATGAATAAGCTTTGAAGAGTATAATCGATATGGCTCTGTGTATAGTTCTAAGACTACTTCTTTGATCAGTTCAATTTCTCCTCTTGGAAACCAGATAGTATTTAAAAATACAAATTTTTTGAAAAAACTGGTGAATTGTCACCTGTATGGCTATTTCTTTTTGCCCAGTCTTAGTTTTCACAAATATTCTTGTAAGATCAACGATAAGCAAGATATAATGAAAGGGATACTTTGTTACAGTATCTTTTTAAATATGAGTTAAACAAAAATGTGCTTTATTTTTTTTTCGTCATCTTACCATCGTCCTGACAACTTTTGGAGAATCAAAGAGAGAGATCACCAATCTTAAAATGTCATCGCTAACAGAAACCCTTAATCAGCTACTCAACAAAAAAGTTTCATTCACGAGACTTTTAAAGAAGCGAGAAATTTAGGATCGTATCAATGCCGAAAATGTTATGAAAGCAGCTATTAGAAATTTGAAAAAGAAAAAAGATATAAACTGACAACAAGTACAAGATCTTGAAAAAGATTGGCAATACGTAAACGTTCACGCATAAAAATTAAAAGAGATGTAAGAACTAATTCGCATTATAGTTTTTAAACTCTACGGAAGCCAACGTATTCTTTGAGACTCAAGAATATAAACAAAACATAATATTGGAAAGTCTTTCTGAGATGAATTATAAATCTCGTGTAAAACGCGATTTTTTTGATAGAGAGGTAGGCTGTATCAAACTTCAGACTCAAATGTTGAAAATGATTTTCAAAATATAATTGTTATCTAGGAAGAGGTTGAATCATCTGGTACTGGCGAGAAGAAAACGATTAAAAAGGTCCGCATTAATGTAAGTAGAATTTATCCAGTACTTTTTTTTTGTATTAAATGAAAATTTAAGGCCAACGAAAGAGAAGAATCTGCCAAATCTGAAACATCATCGATCATTCAAAAAAGTATTTGGACGATTTGGGCCGATTTCCTGAACATGTTTTTTTAAAAAGAGGTTGATGATGTAGCAATTAACTATTATAGGTGGCTTAAAATTTATGAGTGATAAGAATAATGCTGATTTTTTCTCTAGTCTAGAGTATTTGGGTATCATTCAAGTTGGTGAAAGCATAGGAAACAATCAAAGTCGAGAAACATATCCAAAAGATTTAGTACAAGCTACTAATCAGTTATTAAAAAGAAGTTAGCAAGACGTTTTTTCCAAATTTGGCTCTTATTACAAGGACTTGTCATGGTTGTAAGATTTATAACTTAATTCAATAAGATAAATAGTCATAATAGAATACATAGTGCATTTGTATAATAATTCTCTCTATAAACATATTTAGTATATTTACCCTTGTATAGAAAAATAACTAATTAATAAAAAGTCTTACATCTAAAAATATACTTTCTTCTATTATTGTTCTGCTGAATATTAATTTATAAAAATAACTTTATACAAGTTAAACTGGGGTAAACTAAGAATAATACAAATACGCGTAATAATTGATTCTACTCAGAATACACGTATTAGTTATAAAAATAAATATATACTAAAGACATGAATCTATAATTATAACTCTTAGTAATCCTTCTATAATTATATTATCAAATACAATTTGTTATATTTTTATCTTCTTATTACTCATCATCCTTATTCACAAAATATATAAATACTCTTACATTATTCACCCTTATTTTGTATAACTCATAACTTATAACTAATAACAATACTTGTATTGAATTAACTTTTAATAAAACTTATTGACAAGTCTCAACGTACTTCTTCTGTCTTGTTTTCTTTCTATTTTATTTCTTTTATTTAATCCCTTAAACCTACCTGAACCACAACAGGACTGGTTTGATTCGTTGGTAAGCTGGTAGAAAAAACTATATTACGACTAATGACTAACCTTTGCAATAGTTTGTAGGTATTGATGAATGTCATACCTTATTGCTAAAAAAACTCTTTACGCGTCAAAGTTACAAAAGATCCTACTCTTACGTTCTGCTATGAATTTTTCATCATATTGTAAGTTATATTTCGTACGACTTTTAGTCACGTGCATTAATTTTATTTTTTTCATAAAGTATCAGTCAAGTTTATACATCATCTGAAATCACTGAAAAAGAATCAACTTATAATTTCAGAGTAATTTGGAGATTTCTTGATGTTATTAGAATGGTTACTCCGTATTGCAAGTTTATTCCTGGCGAAACTCGCGTTCAGGCAATAAACTTTGAGCTGAAGCGCCGAGGTCTTTCATTATCCCACTATTATAATGCTGATGGTATTCTTCTTGACAAAGATTTTGATCTGGAACTTGTAATCTTGGAGACAACAGGACCATTTGGCCTAAAAGATATCACACGTGAAACAACTGACCACATAAAGGCTGCATATGGATTATTGGCAATGTCACATAAAATAGCCTATTGTTATGAATATGCTGACGCCAATATTTTCAACAAGCTAAAGGTATACTTTATCCACGCTGCTGATGAAAGAATCCGTTTCCGGTCTTTTGGGCTAGTAAGTGAACAGCTGTACATTTTCAATCGAGTATGAAGTGCAGTGTTACCGATAGATCATACTGGCACGAAGAAAAAATTCATGGACATTACGAATATGATGTGGGAGCTTAAGGTATATGAATATTAAGACTTAGGGTTTTTTATTAACTGCATACTTTTTTTTTAAAGAAAATAGACCAGTATTGACCATTCTCATGAACTATTACACGAGAACAAAAGGTCCCATGAAAAAAACAAACAATTTATCGAGGAACACCTTTATGGTTATGAGAAGATCAGAAAATTAGAAGATTTGTTAGCAGAAAGTGCTGAAGTAAATTTGTTTCCTCGTGTTCCGGAAGCAGAAGATATATATGTTTTTAGCTCTCCCCTATGCCCACAATCTCCAGAATCCTCACAATCCGCACAATCCCCTTATGATGATTAATACGTAGGCAAATAAATCTCTCTCTTCAAATCAAACAATGCAAAAGAGGCAAAGAAGTACTCAAATATATTTGTTTTGATTAGCGACAAGATAAAGAAAGAAAAATGAACAGAAGACAAGTCTGTGAAAACTTTGTATAGTTTTATTAAAAATAATACAAAAATTGTACAACGAAAAATTATATGAAAAATATCGATGGCTATTTATATGTTTTTACAAGATAAGCAAATTTTACTATAATAAAGTGTTTTACATAAAATATTGTTTCCGAATAGTTCTGCGAGCAATAAAATATATCTTTATTCTTTTTTTCTCCCTAAGTTGTCGCCGTTCCTAGAAGCATAACGAATTATTATCAATGAAATGAGCGACGCATCAATATTAATTCTCAGTGAATATGCTCAGCTGCAACAATACCAATTATTCATGAGTTACTATCATTATCATTGTATAAGATTTTATTGTATAACAATATTCAATATTATCAATATATACATGATATGTATTACTCGTGGATAATTATGTAATTGAATACACCAGTCATAATCCTGTTTGAATTATGTATATAATTATTATTAGTGCTCGAGCATTCTTACAATAAGTATTATTAAAACTGAGTGTAGAATGAATATTATGCCGTGAAGTACAATATACTAGTTTTATATGAATAACCTCTTTATTATGTAATAAATGATGGTTTATTTCAATTAACTTAGTTATAAAGACGATTGCAATCATAATAAATGCAAACCACTGTATTTTAATAAAATTCCATCTTCATGGTAAAAAATCATTTCAGAGTCCATTGCTAAGTTTGGGATTGTAGAAATAACAGTGCTTTGACTCTGACCAACTCAATTTTGAGAAGCGATCAATTGGTTTTCAAAAAGTAGACCAATTGATTTCAAAAAGGTGATCAAACTGACTTCAAAAATCTAGCCAATTGGGATCGAAATATTGACCAATTAAATTCAAATATTGGGGCAATTTTTTCAATGGAAATACTGTAAAATAAAAACTGCGCAAATATAGAAATTTCAATATAAATTAGCGCTTTTTATTCATTTCTTAGCATAATATGAAAACTTTTTTTAGTAAATAACAATTTTTAATTAGCACATTTTTATTATTCAAATTCGCGTATTTTTCTTTTTAATTAGCTTTTTTTTTTTAAATTGAGGTTTTTTTTTTAATATTGTTAAAGGAAGTATTAAACATTATTGAGAGTACTGTGATTTTAGTCGTCGTTAATCCTCCTTCCTGCAAATCGTTTTCAATCATTTGCTTTTCTTTTCATTTAAATAAGATAAATAAATATCCATTACCACTAAAAAACGTTTTCATTCAAAAGACCAAACAATATAACGTTAGTGAAAAAAAAAAAAAAAAAAAAAAAAAGCACAAAATAGTGAGAAATATTTATTTTTCTTTTAAATTTGTGATTGATAATGACTGAAGTACAGACAATAATAAGATTTGATTCAACAGTATCTAATGCTAAATAGAAAAAAAAGAAGTGGCTTAATTATTGTAAAGGCAAAGGAGTTGGAAAAAAAAAAGTAATATGCATTTGCTCTCATCAGGTGACATGAATGATTTTATATGTACTTTTTTTTTTTCAGAAAATATAAACAAGTACAAAACAACAAACATTTTTTCTATTAATTGAGCTTGCAGTAACTGTTGATCCTAGACTTGTGATCGAATGTCTCGACTGAAATTAAGTTTTTTTTTTTTTTTTTTTTTTTTTTTTTGTTGAATTTATTAGTAATTGAGTTACAAAGGTTATGTTATAAGTTACCTAATGATACTGTAGCTGGAATGATTACTGAAGTTATACTTGTAGTTGTTGTAACAGTAGAAGTTAACGGTATACTCTCAACAAAACGATACTTTGTAAGCCTAGTAGTATAAGATAACTCATATTTTAGAGAAAAATGATATATGTATATTCTAATATGTATTAATATTATACCATTTATCATCAATACATTTTTGGTAGCAACCAGTATCTTCTTTGCATGAAGTAACACAGCCATACTAAAGAATTAATTGATGATGTCAAACATTCTATGGTAGTAGTCGTATACCACATTGATTCACACAAATATAATCATCTACATCACAGTCATAACTGGCCAACACATCATTGATAATAAGGGTAGAAGTAGTTATTAACAAACAAAAAACAAATGATTTTATTTGAAACATATGAAAAAGATAAAACAAGAAAAAAAAAAGAAGTATATACTTGATAGTTATTTCTTATTATACATATACATATATTCTGTAAGTTAGAGTAATTAATTAAATAAATGCATGCAACATAGGAAAGTTTAAGCTAATCTGGGGTAAAACTAACCTAAAGGGAGTAAAAATATATGTTAGCATGTGAAAAGAATGAAGAAGATAAGTGGAGGAAAAAAACTTCCAAATTATAAAATTGAATATATTTAAAATTGATTCTTAAAGAGAAAGTATCTATTGGTAGTAGATAGAAAGATGGAATCTATTTCCTACAAAATATAAATGGCTTCTTCATGTTCTTTATTTCCTCTTTTTGTTTTTTCCTGTAACTCTACAATTTACTTAGAAGAAGGTGATACAGTCAAGTATATTTGTATATTTATATAAATGTGTGTGTGTGTGTGTGTGAAGACTAACAAATAAATATATTGCGGGAATAATTTTCCCTTTTTTTCTCTCTCTCTCTTAAACTATTATTAAGAATTTCTTGTTCTTTTTTATTTATTTATTTATTTATTCTTATTCTTATTCTTATTCTTATTCGTCTTTGCTTTCTTTATCCTTTATATGACAGAAATTTCATTTGAATATTTTGACCCTGAATATGAACTGGGAAATTTAGACAAAAATGGTAAACCTATTAAACCTCGTAAGAAGCCAGGACGGAAACCAAATCCTCCAACACCTGCTCAAAGGAAAGCCCAGAATCGTGCCGCTCAAAGGGCCTTTAGAGAACGTAAACGACATGAAATGTTAAATGCAGAAATAAATGTAAAACGATGTTTAATTATGCGAGATCAAGCTTTAAAGAAAGCACGACGTTTGAGACGCAAGTTAGATGAAGTAATGTATGAAAACAATTTTCTAAGAGGACAAGTACTCACTTTAAAGGTAGCTTGTATGGCAAATCGAGTGAATGTGCCCAAATTTTGGGACACTGGAAAACGAGATAAAATGGGTTCAGATATAACAACATGTTCAAGACATAAAGGTATACCGCAGTCTATGGAATTCTTTTTAGATCGAAATGGAAAGATAATTACAATGGAAGAAAATGCTTCTGCATGCTCTACAGATAATAGTGATTCTACAACTCAACGAACTCCTTTTGTTTCCCCAGAGAATAACCATTCACAAACAACTTCAGATGATGATGATGATCCTAATAAAATGGATATGATTTTTTCTCTATTGCCACATACCTCTCCTGAAATTCAAACTGATTCTTATACTACAAAACAATCCAACTATAACTATTCTGATTTTGAACAAGTTGTAACCAACATTCTTCAAAATACAAATGCATCGCTGGATCCATCTTTAATGCACTTTATCTTTGAACAACAACCAGATATAATTACAGAAATGATTCAAACAATGAAGGATGTACCACCTGAACTTTGGCTTAGTATGGTTCCACCTGAATTTTCACCATTTATTCCACCTGAAATACATTCTCTTTTAAATAACTTTACTACTACAAAATTGAATTCTTTTTCAAAGGATAAACTCAATAATTTACAAACGGTAAACGATATATCTTCTTTAACATCACCGCCCTTATCTACACACCATCTTCCAGAACAAGAGCTTAATATTTCGGTTGATAATGATTTCTGGTCAGAGGCTAGTACAGTAGACCACGAAAAAATTTATGTAGCCGGACCTATTGCACCATTAGATGCTGTTAAACAAATGCGTACCATGCGAGAACAAAACGATAATCGATATCTTCTTACTCCAAGTAAATAAATATATATGTATAGATATATATATATATATTGAATGGTATTCATCCTTTTTATATATAGCCGAACTTCAACGACGTATTCCTCATGATCCACGTATTGATTTAATCCCAGGTCCTACTATGCGCGATTATATGATTATCTTTCAAGATTTTTACGATACAAATGAACTTTTCAGATTTTTACTGGAGTCTGCTGTCTTTATAGGAGGTGAATTAGGTAACCCGGATTGTTGGTTTGTTCCTCCAAGTTTTATTGCAAAATACTGGTTTCTATGTCCTAATTATAAACCAACAAGACCAGATAATTCAGTAGAATTAGCTGTATTTTTCGCAGAGAGAATGCTGGATAGTTTAAAGAAAAGGAAGGCTATGTATATTATGAGAGATCATTATTCAGATTATTTTATGCCAGTGCAGCAAGATGATGTAGAAGTGGATGATGATGATGATGAGAATGATGATGATAATGGTATGTGTAGTAGTGATATAAATAATGAAGAAAATACAAACGAAGAAGAAAATGAGAATACAAGTGATATAGTGTCATTACTATTAGAAGAAAAAGATGATAATATGCGTATTGGTAAGTTATAGTGAATAAGATAATCAATTCATAAGCTCTTACCTTTTTTTTTTTTGTAGATATACTTGCTATAAATACAATTAATAAGGAAGATATTCCTCGTATAACCTCACCTAATGTATTTACAATATAATTTAATAAATAAAAAAAAATAAAAAAAAAAAGACCAATTTAAATTTAAAAATCTGGCTAATTTTTTCGTTAATTTGACTAATTGAGGGTACACCTTTTGCCAAAACAGTGTCGCTGTTATCGAACAAACTCTGGATATAAGCATTGATAATACTATAAACGATGAATTACATAATACAGGATAAACTATAAGCCTGAATATAGAATAAAAGATATCATAACTTCCTGTATATAACATTTTATAAATAATATTATATAAACCTTATTGACATCCAACCAACTAAATGTGTCAACTAAATAAGATATCGTCTCATTTCTAATTTTTTTATTTTTATAACCTTGATAAAGGATTTAGTTCGTCTTTGATCCAATAAAATAAAAATGTAAAAGGCATCAGAAACCTACACTCTTTCTAGTTGTATCTGGGGAGGATGAAGTTACTGGAGCCAATGGAAGTTCAGGCTTGTCCAAACAGCTGTTCAACCAACAAGTATCGTCGTCGTCATCGTTGATATCGTTAGTGAATATGATATTCAATACTTGTTTGACAATCTTGCAGCAAGTCCAGCATGTAAGAAGCCCACAGTTCTAACAGAAGTTGATCTTTGATCAAAATTTACTCTCTCCAACAGGCAATCTAGCATATTCCTGAGAACACGTGGTAATTTGTAGAAACCTTCGTTTATGAACTTGGTTCCTACAGTATCTTCATCCTTTGCTCCTGCCTCACTTGCTCCAAACTCGTAAGGAACGGAATGGCCAACATCATACATCCTAAATACGAGATCGTAACGGTGACCATATGTCATTCTAGGCGTAGCCTGCAACGAACTTATTGCTCTGTCCTTACTCTTTCTCTTTCTTATGGCAAAGCTATGAGGCTTTCTAATCACAGCTTCCAACCCCTTCACTGTATCGAAACAAGTTTCAATCATACTCCAGCTATGGCTCTGGTACCATGCTTCTTTGTGCTTGCAATCCAGATTACCACTTTCATATTCGCGAAGTAGGGAATAAACCGTATAAATGACCCAATCTTCCTCTGGGTCAAACGCCTTACTGAAAGTATTGTTATTCTTCAATACTTCTGAAGTAGACTTATTGAATTTTGTTCAAAAAGCGCTTGAAGTCTTTGGATGGCTGTGGACGCTTTTGCTCCTTGTATTCAGCAATTTCTTTTAATTCTGCATGTGTAAACACATTGTACAAAAGAAAGTTCTTGTCATCAGGATCCATCATAAGCGATCTAGCAGGATGATCGTAATTGCATTGTAAGCCAGATAAAAACAGCTCATCGTCAACACACTTACCAGTTGACAAATACCATTTCTTAGATGAGTCAAACTTCTCAAAAGTGTTCCTCAAATTTTAGGTTATGCTCTTCAACACCAGTCCTTAATGCACCAATGTTAACTGAATTAGCAGCAATGTTGATATTGGTAGCAGTAGTATGATCTGCACTAGTGCTAGTGATAATAGCTGAATTACTAGTAGCAGATTCTATACTTTCATCTTCCATTGCCTCAATTAGTCTTGTAACATCATTATTTTATGAAGCGCTCATTGAGATATTGCTTGGTTGCTGTCATGGTTGTAAGATGTATAACTTACTTCAATATGATGAAATAGTCATAATAGAACATATAATGCACTTGTATGATAATTCTGTCTACAGACATATTAAGAAGTATATTTATTCTTGAACAACAAAAGTCCTACATCCAAAAAATTTATCTTGTTCTGCTAAATACAAATTTATAAAAATAACTTTGTAAGATAAACTAGAGTAATACAAATATGCGTAATAATTGATTCCACTTAGAGTACACGTATTAGGCTATAAAAAATAAATAAATATGTACATACAAAAGACATGAATGTATGTCTATAATAATTCTTGATGTTATAGTCATTCTCTATCTATCATTGTATTATCAAATACAATTTGTTATATCTTTACTCATCTTCCTTATCCACAAAAATATATAAATACTCTTACATTTTTAACCCTTATTTTGGTATAACTGGAATTGAACTTAACTCTTAATAAACTATATCAACAACTCTCAATGTACTTTTTCTGTCAGTTTTCTTTTATTTCTCTTTTTATATTTTATTACATTCTTACCTGTAAACTACAACAGTTAATGTAAAGAGAGAATGTGTGCTCAAGAAAGATACACTTCCTGCTATTATTGCGAATGCTAGTATCAAGGTACTGCCTTCATCTTTTGAAGGATTTGCTCCTTATTTTGTGAAGCGTTTTCAGGATTGTCTGGATGGCCTTTTAATTTAATTAAATCAATGCGACACCTTTTTTTTTTCTTACAAAATACGGCACTCTTTTTCTTATACATGCGACACTATTTCTTTTTCTTTAGTGCGTCATCTATTTTTTTTTTTTTTTTTTTCAAAAAGTGCGACACGGTTTTGGCAAAAAGTGTATTTTACTTCGGTGTTTTATAAATATAATTTAAAATAAGCATCTAATGCATAATTCTTTAATTTTCTAATTAACTAATTAAAATAATACTTCCGCATATCGACTTTTCTTTTTTTTTTTATTTATTTATCTTTATAACAGTATGCGACCTTTCATATTAGTTTCTTTAGTAGGAGTCATCTCACTATTAATAACGTCTATTTATGTAGTAGCTAGGCATTCCTATAAAAATTATTATTCACAGACAATAGTTTCATCAAACCTAAATCAAGAAGAATTTAATCCTGACAATGTTGATCAAAACATCATTATGGGTTATATGGGAAACAAAATAGAAAAGTAGTAATCAGAAACACTAGTTTTTTTTTTTTTTCTTTCAACACTTTTATGTTAAACCATATATTATTTAGAGCCGAACTTGGTAGAGCAACTTGGAAGTTTCTTCATACAATGATGGCAAGATATCCCGAAAAACCAACATCACAAGAAAGACAAGCATTACACGATTTTATGATGTTATTTTCAAGATTATATCCCTGTGGTGAATGGTAAAATGACAAAGACAAAGAAGATCTTTTTTTTATTTTATTTGCATACTAATGCTTTCTTTTATTAGTGCGACACATTTTAATAAATTACTTTTAAAATATCCACCACAAACTTCATCTCGTTTCGCTGCCTCTCAATGGCTATGTGCGATGCACAACATTGTTAATGAAAAGCTTCATAAACCCATTTATGATTGTAAAGATATCGACTCACAGTATCCATGTGGATGTGACAATTCAACAGCTATAAAATAAAATAAAAATGCTCGAATTTTTTTTTTCTGTTTTTATTATTATTAACAATGTGTTGGGAGGGAGGGGGGGTATTTTTCTTAATGTTGAATTTTTGATTTCATTTCATATGTGTCATTGTTTAAATTTACAATTGTATTTGTTTCTTCTTGTTGTAAAAAGGTTGATGGATGATGTATACTTACAAATGATTCGTTATCACTTGTACTATACCTTGTTGGCTCATTGCTATTGTTTTCTTCATCTTGTGATGGCCGTAATAATGTCTCCGCATCTTCTTCCTCTCTATTTAATCTTATGTTTTTGTTGTCTGACTTGTGCTTAATGAATGTATCAATAACCCAAAATTGCATAATATTCATAATCAAAGGAAATCTATTATTAAAAAGATATATATATATATGGTTAGTTAATTTAATCAATTAATCAAACTGAATCGTAATTCATATACAACTATATATTTACATTAACATGACAAAAACGACTTGAAGTTTATAATTGCCTACTGTCCACTTCAAGACCCAATCACCAAAATCCGCAATCCAGGGACATATATGAAATAAAGCAACTACAATGACCTTCATGATAATTAAACTTATAATGTACACACAGAGTTGTTTAGCCCATTTCTTAAGTTGTTCTGTCAAGGGGGGATCGCCATAGAGTCCACTTTGAAACCCCAATAGTCGTAACTTATTTGTTAGAATGTATTTGAACCCAGTTAAAATCAGCCATAAAATCCCGATGCCCAAAGTGGTATCCACTAATATATTCAGAAAATACCTAAGAGGCAATCATCATCCATCCCCATTGAGTTAATTTAATCATTCACTATGATGAGGCTTCTTCACTTACCATACACATGGATTTGCCTTCACTCCGTCTTCTGGCTTTATACCAAAAAAGACAGCTGCCACTACATTTAAAGAATGGATCATTATTCCGCCTGCCAATTGTTTACTGACATCGAACACCCTATAAATATGTGTATATATATATCAGTATACATGTAGATAAATACAATATTTAACTTGTTTCCAAGCATTATACCAAATTCGGATAGGTCGTTGTGGTTGTTCTCTTTGTCGTTTATAAATCAAAGTAGAAAAGGCTATAGTAGCTAAACATAATTGAATGAAAATACCAAATCCATCCATTAATTGACATCCTGCCTGAGGATCTTCTTGTTCTGGAGGTGCTCTAGATTTTAACATTATATTTTAAATAAATCAAAATGCTTAAAGCCAATGTCTAAAGCAAAGTAGAAAAAGAAAAAAAAAAGGTAAAATAAAGAAAGTTTTTATTATTATTGTTGTTGAATAGAAAACAGTTGTTATAGATATTTTCAAATCCAGGTCATTTTACTGGTTTTTTTTTTTTCTTTTTTTTTTTTTTTTTTTTTTTCATTTGCTGCGAAAATGACATTTGAAGAGGATCCATATGGAGCAATCAATTTTGGTGAATTTCGAAAATACATGCAAAACAAGCAATCTAAATTGAAACAGCAGCAGAAAGAAATGTGAGTATTTATACATTGAATTGATCTTATTTTAACATTTTTTTTTTTTTTTGTTAGAGGAGATCAAGCAAGTCAGGAACATCCACACATATTTTCAGGTACTTCTATTTATATAAACGGTTACACTTACCCTCCAGTAAGCGAGCTACGTACAATGATTCTCCAACATGGTGGTGATTATCAGCATTATTGTAAAGTGTTATTCTATATAAATATAAAAAAAAAAAAAAAAAAAAAAAAAAAAAAAAAAAACTGATTTTGTACGCTGTGTAGTAAAAAAATCGAGTGTTACACATATTATCGCAACTAATTTAACAAATGCAAAATTGATTGAATTCAAATCCTACAAGATTGTCAAACCAGAATGGATTGTCGAGTCTATTAAATCTCAAAAATTGCTACCATGGCAAAGATATCGTCTTAGTTTAACGTCGACTAATACAGCCCAAAGAGAACTTCCATTTGTAACGACAACAGAGGATATAACAGTAAATACGGGAGAAGCTTTAAATCAAGCAATGTTGGCCAACTCAAGGTCTCGTCAGTCAAGTACAGCGAATCCAGATTTTATCAAACACTATTATCAGAATTCACGTCTACACTATCTTTCAACCTGGAAAGATGAATTAAAGAAAATTGTAGATGAGTTAAGAAAAAAGGAACCACGAAAGAAAATAAGAAACAAAGACTATGATCGTGTTGTCATGTAATAAGGCTATCTATAAGAATCTTTTATATATATATATATATAAAAAGGAATAGCATATAGCTCATCATGTTTCCCATAGGCATGTTGATTTTGATTGCTTTTTTGCTTCCGTTGGTATAAAAGATAGGCCTCACTTAAAGAACTGTCCAGTAAAAATATATATATTTACAAAGATAGAAACCACTATTGTATTCATATATGTATTCTATTTAGGTTGCAGTGTCTCATAGTAAGGAAGCGAATGAAAATTCTTTCAGTGACATAGGTATGCCTATATATAACAAATAATAAAATGTTGATATATAGAAATCATATTGAATCGCATACATATAGCATCTTGTAACTATGTTGCTCGCTCCTTTGGTATTCGAAATGGAATGACGTAAATATCATGTTTATAACAAGAATATACAATACTCAATTTTTTTTTTTTTTTTTTTTTTTTTTACATACATGCATATATAGAATTGGTGCGGCTAAAAAGCTCTGTCCTGATCTTAAAGTGATACCGTAAGAAGAAAAGAAAAATAGATATTACACTATTTACAGGGGAGACGGGAATGATGTTATGCTAACATGAATTTGTTAGATATGAATTTGAAAAATACAAAACTATATCAAAGACATTCTATAATGTAAATAAATATAGATAATAGAATACATAAAGTTTAACTTGGATATATAGATTATATTTCAATATGCAGATGAAATGCAAGCAGTCAGTGTAGATGAAGTATTATTAGAGGTGGGATCTCACATCATAAGCCCTGGACAAAAAGAAGCATTAGCTATAAAGATTCGAAAAGAAATAAATGAGGCAATAGGATGCGAAGTAAGTATTGGTGTAGGACCTAACATTTTATTAGCAAGGTAGGTAAAGCAACACATTATAATAGTATGATTCAATGAAGTCATTTGTTTATATATCTATATAGATTGGCTACAAAACGAGCTAAACCGGCCGGGTATTTTATTTGTAAAACTACTCAAGATATGGAAGAATTGTTATCGAATCAGTATGTCACTGATTTACCTGGGGTAAAAAAAAAAAAAAAAAAAAAAAAAAAAAAAAAAAAAAAAAAAAATTGAAATGCATATTGTTGTGAGAAAATAGTAAGATATATAGATCTATATGCATATATCATGTTTTATTAGGTTGGATATTCTATAAGGGAAAAGCTTAAAGACATGGTAGTTACTATGGCATTATATATACATAACAACAAGATACTTACATGTTATTTTTATTTTAGAACGTTACATTCATCAATGATGTGAAAAAGATTCCATTGCATGAATTACAATCTAAATTAGGAAATAAGATAGGACAAACCTTGTATCATTTTTCACGTGGGATCGATGATCGTCCCTTAATTACTAACCAGCAAAGACAGTCAATCAGTGCAGAAGTAAATGTAAGTAAAAAAAAAAAATGGATAGTTTGTTCATAGTAAAGGTAAAAACTAACCTATATAAAGTGGGGTATACGCTTTGAAGATGACGAAAATGAAAAGGTAAGTTCATTAAGATAAGGTTATCATATGTGAATTTTATATAAATAAATATGTATATGTATAGCATTTTATAAAAGAATTGTCAAAGGAAGTATCAGAAAGACTTCAAAAACATCAAGCTAAAGGCAGAACAATTACAATCAAGGTTATACAATGATATAAATAATACATAAAATAGGTTACTCATCGTTATTACTATTATTATTATTTTCCTATTAGGTTTTGAAAAGGAAACAAGAAGCGTCTGAAGCAAAAAAGTATTTAGGACATGGCTCAGTTGACTCTTTTTCAAAATCAAAAACCTTAACTGAATTTATTAGTGATTCAGATATTATTTTTAAACATGCTTACGCCATGTTGAAATCATTTAGGTTTTCTTATGCAGATATTAGAGGCTTTGGAATTCACATTTCTAAATTAGATAATCGACAGGAAGCTGCAAGATTAGGTAATATGTATAAACAATATAGTAACTTGTGTGTAAATTACTCATTTATTTTATCTTTTTTTTTTTAGCTGGTCAAGGTGGGCTTAATTTTGATTCTACAAAAGAGTCTAACAAAAGACAAACACTTACAAACGATCTTCATAAAGAAGATTTGGTAAACGTTTTGAATACAATTATACGCTACAATGTACTAATACATGTATATATATTTATAGGATGTTGAATTTAATATTGACAATGAGTTAACAAGTACTTTACAACAAGAATTGACGTCAAACGATAACTTGAATAAACAAACTACAAGCGATGACATGATGGTACCTCCAGAACTTCCTCCTTGGTCACAAATTGACCCTTCTTCTTTATTAGCTTTACCCGATGATATACGGGAACAAATTCTTCGTGCTTATGGAGATAAACAAGAGGAGTGCATAAATCAAAGGCCAACATCTGTTGTTATAAAGACTGAACTACGACAACATCATAAAAGAAGGAAAATATTACAGAACGAGACAAAATCCAATAATACAACTCTTACTCAACTATTTTTAACAACACATAATAACGACAGTTCATTACCATACGATATGAACATATGGAACGCGTTACCTGATGATATACAAACCGAACTTTTAAAGGAACATACTAGTAAAAGAAAAAGACAGCCCACCATTTCTAATAAAAACAACAGCAATTATTGTCATACTACTACTACTGCTACTGCTACTACTACTACTGGACTCTTATCATCAGTAACAAAGGAGCCTGAATTACAAGGTATTCATGATTTAAAAGAGCTTGAAATGTTGCTAAAGAATTGGGTCTTGCAAACGAATGGATTACCTCCTGAACCTGAAGATGTCTCTACTCTGTGTTGTTACTTGTTGGAACTAGTAGATTACGGAGACCTTGAAAAGACGCGTTTATTGATAGTTTATTTAAGGTATTTACTTGTAAATGCTAAAGAAGAATGGCAAACATATTTAAATGATATAGAAGAAAGCATTAACAAGGCGGTTATATCCATTTATGGTTGTCCTTTAAAATTATAAAAAATAAAATACCCTATTTATGAATAACAAGTTTTGTTTTATTATATAAACAAACAAACAAACAAACAAAAAAGAATGTATATAACTATAATGACGATATACATGTATAATTTAAAAGACATCATTATATGTACTACTATATAAAAAAAAAAAAAAAATGTTGTTAATTAAATGTATCTTATATGTATCTAATATATTCTGCGTACCTTATTTTCCATGACAGTTAATAAAGTAGTGTTATGTCTATCAAATTCTTCATGATGACAAGTCTGTTGCTGCTTTTTACTGTCTTCTTGCTTTTGTAATAAAATTTGTTGTTGCTGTTGATTTATGATAATCATATCTTCTGATGACTGATTTGATGAATATACAAGGTTATTATTCGTTGTCGTGGTAGCAGTATTATTTAACCAATTTACAGAGCGATGATGCTGATGATGATGATGTTGTTGTTGTTGCTGTTGTTGTTGTTGTTCTATCCAATGATTACTGTTACTAGGAATAGGTGAAGCAGGAACATAACTTTCAATACTTGTAGATCCACTTGTCTTATGATCTTCAAACTGTTGTTGTTGTTGTTGATGCTGATGTTGTTCATCAGAGTATAAACCATGTTCATCAAATGAACCATGAGGTGCACTATACGAATTATATTCATGTAAGATATCAATAGGTGATTGACGTTGGTGTAAGCCATGATAGAGATCTTCCATACCGAATTCAAATTGTGTATTATTAGTGTTGTTTGTGGTTGCAGTAGCAGCAGCGGCGGCGGCGGCAGCAGCAGCAGCAGCAGTAGCGGCAGCCACAGCAGCAGCAGTAGTAGTGGTAGTAGTAGTAGTAGTACTAGTAGTAGTACTAGTAGGATTAGTGCTAGTTCGTGGAGGAAGATGGAACCACATTGATTGATTTCTTTGTTGAAATGGTAATCCAAAGGATACACTTTCTTCTCCTCCTTCTCCTCCTCCTTCTCCTCCTCCTCTTCCTTCATCTCCAAAAGGGACAAGTGGCATATGAGATAAAGAATAAGATGGAGTAAGATGGTTAACATTATTTGATTCTAAAGATAGATTGCTTTGTTGTTCTCTTTTCACTGGAGAATTCGATTCAGAGTAAATATAATTGGGTCGAGTTCGTTTGACAGAAGGACGTTTGAGTGAGGCTCTTCTTTTAGTTGAGGAAGAAGCTTTAGGTGTTGAAGAAGTAGTAGAAGAAGAGGAAGAAGAAGAAAACTGACCATGCTCTTCTTCATTTGTAATTGAAGAAGAAGAAGAATTATTTGAAGATTGTTTATTACTAAAATGGCCATTTGATTTAGGTCCACGACGCACTGTTCCAGTCATAGAAGGTACTAAACTCAAATGACGATGAGTAGGTAAAGAAGTAATGATAGGTAAATCCTCTCCTTGTCTTAACGGTGGGAAAGCGTCAATGATACCTTGATCATCTAAGAGAGATCGAACATAATGAGACATGCGTTGTTGAACTTCATTTTCACTTGATTGAGAGTCATAAACGAGGTCAGCTCGCATTAAACCAACCATATCAATATTCTTACTATTACAATCGACGTCATGAGGTATAATATCAATATAAAGGCCTGTTGTTAACGAATACCGGCAAGGTTCACCCTTCTGAAATATTTGTAACAAGTCTTGTGTTGTTTGTTCAGTAAGGTTAATCCAATTACCATGGCCAGCATATAACCGGTAACAGCTTTTATTAGTAAAAGAATTCATGTTTGGCAACTTTTTTTTTTTTATAACTGTATATAAAAGGAATTAAAAGAAAAAGAAAAAATATATATATAAGAAAGAAAAAAAAAAGAAAGAAAGAAAAGGGAAGTTATATTTATTTTAACAAAAAAAAATAATAAAATAAAAATAAAAAAAAGTGGTCAATGAATGCCCTTATAAATGGATAATAAAGGGCCATTCTACTTGTCAATTTCAGTGACATTTTTTTTATTTCCAATTAAGTATTGAGCATGATAAAAAGGGGAAGGATAAAAAAGATTTGTATATAAAAATACATATATCTAACCTATAGGCTGAGAAGAAGAACTTCCCTAGAAATCTTTTTTCATATGTAAATGTTGTATGTGTAACATATTTTATTTGAACAGAAAAAAAAAAAAAAAAAAAAAAAAAAAAAAAAAAAAAAAAAAAAAAAAAAAAAAAAGCTAAAATAGTTTAATTTCTATGTGTATAAAAATGATTACTATATTATATAGTCATTGATAATACAAAAATAATTGTATTCATGTATAAAATACTCTTATCTTTAAACTCTGCCCTCCAGCGAGACATAATAAGAGGGCACTACGACATCAATACATTATTTCATAGTATTAATAAAAAATGATCAAGATAATCTTATTACTATTGTAGATACTGCTCACCGGTATTGATGTCAAAATTCTTTTATAGTCACCATATCAATTAACTCATATTGATCTATGCTATAGCTATTTAATACAAGGAAATACATTTGTAATTATTTAATACTTACTTCATTTTATGCTTAAACAATTGATATAGCAAGTTTTCTTCGATAGATATAAACTATTGCCAAGCAAGGAGATATTATTAAACAAACTAGAGGAAAGAATATATACCATGGAATACTTTACTACTTTTATAGTTTTCTCTTTATTGACAACAAACATGATTATCTATATGTACAAACAAACTACTAAGCGATTAATTATAACTTTCTAATAAGTGTAAGCCATGTATGTAATGTTCTTTTTACGTAAAATCTCTTATATCTATAAAGGAAGAGAGAGAAAGAGAGTAAACAGAAATAATATTACCTGCTGTAGCATAATAGATTTGAGCTGATAAGCACTCAAATCCTTACCATTGAATAAATGACAACCCTTTTTTTTTTTAATGGATAGCTTTATATTAAAATAAGATGTGTTATTGAGTAATGGCTATTATAAAGAGAAAGGATTTTTTAATTAAAGAAAAGAAAATATATATATACACACCTTTAGAAGTTGTCAATTATCTTATTTATCACTTTAAACGATTGTCTTGGAGAAAAAAAAAATAAAAATAAAAAGGATTTTAACACACCAAGCTTTTTTTTTTTTTTTTTTTTTTTTTTGTTGTTAATATTAAAGTATACAACGTCTTTGTTATAAATCAAAAAGTATTGAACCACTTCCTTTCCTGAATTTAAAGCTAAATTTAAGGATATGGTTTCAACAAGGCTTTCGTTTTCATTGAAAGATGGGATAAAACTACATTTGTATATGGCTTGCTTCCATTCAATAATCTCAACTCATTTCTATGACTATTATCATTTAACTGCATATCGTCTTTAAACAATCTCATATTAGTCTTTCTTTTTTTTTTTCTTTTCTTTTCTCAAAAAGTAAGGTCATCTGTATAATCTTCGTGTTATAAATAGACTTTATACATGTCAGTATCTTTATGTTAATAGTAAATTTTAACTACCAATAATAGAATATCCATTTTTAAACGGCCATTCTTTACGTATCCTATTTTATTATAAACAATTAGGGTCAGTTTTATTGTGTCTTCTTTAATTTTGATGATGAAGGTGAAATATAAGGTGTAATTGTAAATTGACGATATACGAAATATACAAAAAGAAGAAGAAACAAACTACAGCTAATAATGACATTGAAGACAGTGAAAATATCTGGTAAATGACTAGGTGATTCAATCAATATATCTGCAATATGCCATATAATAAAGATACAATTTATACCCTAATATGATAATAAACATTAACATATTAATTGCATATGCTTCTTTTTCTTTCTTTTTTTTTTTTAACTTACAATTGTGCATAATTTAGTGAAAAAGTTGGTGTTCATTTTATAGCCTTCTACAAGCCAATTCCACATGGCTGTTGTAATAAAATAAGGTAAAATTAACCCTTCTCTTTTCAAGAGTGGAAACATACTAAACATAGCAACATTTACAAACATAGTAGCCGCGATGGGCTCTTCCAAAGTGACTAATGTTACTGGTAATAAAGGTAGTAGAATTGATTTTTCATGTACCTGAAAAGAAAACAAAAAGAAAGCCAGAGATGAATTAATTAATGCATAGAGAAATCTTCTTCGAGAGGGTGCGGCACATAAATGGATACTAATAGGCACGACTGCTGCCAAGGTAGCTAATAAACTTAAACGAACAGTTGCTTCCACTGATAAAATTTGTCTAAGCTTGATGATGACGTTAATTGCACACCAAACATTGGCTACTTTATCCTCATAAAGTCCACGTGCAACAGGGAAGATGCGGATGAAAATCTGCTTAAGATCATCTAAAGAACCTAACCAAGGAGCAAATAATACGCCAAATGTAATCATCACAGTAGTGCCTAATTTGATGAATAAAATAAACCTGAAATAGATAAATAAATAAATAAAGTAGTCATTATCCATCTTTTCCAAAAATTAGTTACTTACCCTTTCTTTTCAGTAAAGCATTTACCTAACAAGTATGCAAAAATAGCAGGTGCATAATACAATGCCATTTGTTTAAATCCTAATGATAAACAGAAAAAGATCGACCCGAGTACAAAATATCTTGTTAAAAAGCAGTTAATTGCTAATAAAGTAAAACCCAACATAACACTATTAAATCTATAAATGTAAAATAAATAAAATGGGTTAGCATCTATAAAAAAAAAAAAAAAGAAAAAAGAAAAAAAAAGTATACAGTGAAATCTATTTTACTGGAAATGAGCGTGATCGATCATCATTAACGCAGGCTGCAATAATATCAAGACAGCTGCCATATGTTTCTTTAAATAACCACTAGATCCATAGACAATTTGACAAAATCCCAAAACAGCAGGAATATAAATCAAAGCTTCAGAAACAAATACAGTAGATCTCATAAATACTTTACTGGATTCGGTCTCTAAACCTCTTGATGTATCTAATTCAAACCAACTCGAATTTATTTTTGAACCACTAAATCCAAAAAAAAAAAAAAAAAAAAAAAAAAAAAAAATAATAATTAGCCTTAATTCTGTATATACATAAACAATCTACACGTATATAAGCTTACATAATACCACATAGCCAACTATGATAAGCTGTTAAAGGAGGATAGTCCAATCCCCACCATTGTAAATCATATCGATACCATTGAGAAGTAGGTAAATGTATTGTTAATTCCATCCAATGTCGCTGAGCTTCATAATCACCATACAAAGGGGGTATATTATAGCCTAAACAAGTTACACGTAAATTATATAAACACCTACATGTATATACATATACATATATACTTGTTACCTGAATAAGGATATAAAGCGATAATCCAACGAATTAAAAAAACAAACAAGATCGCGACTAAAGGAACTGTCCATAAGGTTTCATTTTGCACGTGGCGCTGAAGTGTCTTCCTAATGGGACTATGAATAAATAAGGATGGAGTAGAATCCTTCGTCATGTAACAAATGAAAGAAAGGGAGACTAATCTTTAAAAAGAAAGAAAGAGAGAAATTAAGTTGATATGTAGATTGTTAATTATATAAATTGACAGCAGGAAAATAAAAATTGAAATTGCGCCTAGATTGTTTTTACTTAGTTCAGAGCATTCTAACATAATGTATCTGATTTACTTCAAAAGAAAAAGTACACTGAAAGAAAAGAAAAGAAAATAGGCATAAAGGCAGTAGTCAATAAATGCCGGAAAAGTTCTATAAATCAATTAGTTAGAAACATTGCCAGTTGATAAGTAGAATTAATCAACTTTTTTCGCTACACATATCTGCTATATTGATTCTATTGTACACATAAATATCTTTAATGAAATACTAATTTCATGAATTTTTTTTTTTCCTTAATATTATATTTACTGCTTTAATTTATATAATGTGTACTACTGATGTATTAATCAATGAGTCTTTATCGTTTGAATACTATTCATAAACTTAAGTGCTTTGTACTGTCTGACAATTCTGTTTTTAAATAGATTCAATTTATAAAAATATACATTTGTAGCTAGGTCTTAAAGTTGACTTTTAGAGAAAATGATCAATAATATCAATACTGCGAGAAATAGATGGGTTATAAATTATGTATGCAACTTTTGTAATCAGCGATAATGATATGAACACCATTATTTTAGGAGAACTAAATGTGATAATTATATATAGCAAAATTAAAGTAAATATTATCCATTAGTAAAAGGGAAAAATGGTAATATCTTTTTTTAATTATTTGAGAAATAAAGATACCACGTTCATATACATCTAATAAATTAACCTTTATATAAAGAAGCTAAATTTATTTTCTTTTTTTTTTTCCTTTTTTTCCTTTTTTTTTTTTTTCAACAAAGAACACACATTATAACAGATAGTTATAAAAAGTAAATATGCTGATTTATCATGCTACGTATAAATCAAAATTTGCACATGTGTACGGCATTTTCTTATAAACAAGTATATTTCAATTATGAACATATAGAAATAGATATACATCTTGTCTTTGTTGTTATTATATTATGTATTATATCTTTTTCTTTTTTTTTCCTATAAGTTAAGATTGCTCTTTTTAAATATTAATATGACGAGGTGTAATAAATTTGTTATTTTTGCTTTTTGCTTTGGTCATCTTGACTTCAACTTGATTTCCATTCCTATCGACAGTTACTAAAAATTTATTTCCTTTCTTGATTCCATAAGTACCAGGAGGATGATGAGGTGTTGATTTAGATTCTCGTAAAATAGGGTCTTGTTCATGATTACGATAGCTATTTTTACTTGTTACACCTATAGTAGCTAAATAGCTACTATCCTGCGTTACTTTTGTTGTTGCTGTTGTTCCTTTTACAAAATTTCCTTCAAGGAGTGCATGGTCGCGTAGAAATTCTGATAGCTCTACCCATCCACCACCAACACGAACCATGACCATACGACTTCTTAAAATACGACAATAGGCCAACTTTGGATTCACATCTCCAAACCAATATTTACCCACTTCTCCTGGGACCATTTTTACTTGAATTTTATAAGGGGAATCATTCAAAATATCACCCACAGCTACATCTAAATCGTTCTTTGGATCAGCAATATAGGCTTCATGGGGCTTGGTGGGTGATCGACGGCGTTGTTGTTGTTGTTGTTGTTGTTGTACTGCTACCTGTCGTGATACCACTTTTCTTGCAGTTGGAGAAACCGTACCGCCTACTGTACGTTTTATCGTTGCGCGTGCCGCGGTTGCAAATGTTAAAGGTGTTTGTCGACCTGCCATATAACGAGGCGTCGACTGCATCATGTTTGGAGTGGGTGATCGTTGCATGGTCACCCGTTTTGCTAAATCAATCGCTCGTCGACCTCTTTCTAGTAAAGACACGTCAAATGCAGTTTGACCAAGAGGATCAATCAGATTCATGAGTTCTGTCTTTTTAGATTCTGTATCTATTTGTAATTTTGCCCATCGTTTATAAAATTGACAGAGACAGTGGGTGACACGAGTATCGTCGAGAAGGGGTCTCGAGACTTCCTTGAGCTCCTCCATAAGATCATTAATTTTTGGTTCATAGTAACGATATCGGGTATCCAGATCAATCAACATCGCTTGTAAGTCTGCTCGACTACTATGAGGTTGAGGTGATGTACGTGAGACGACTTCTGCTAATGCTAGTAATAATACTTCTAGTTCCTCTGTTACCGTTAAAAACTCTTGCATCTTTTCTGCTCCTGAAACTTCATTCTGCTTTGTCTTTAGTAGATCATGTAAACTTTTTACAGCAGCCGTTATCTCTGCACGTTGAGAGATAACTGAATTTTTACTAACAAGCATCTGATCTAGCTCTTCAATAGAGGGTTCAAGACGGTTAGTTACATCACCTTGTACCGTCATAAGTTCACATTTGATAGTTGCTAAATGATGATCTGTAGGTATGGATGCAAGCGGGCAATCTAATATAGTATCCCCTTTGCAAACTGTGATCGTCTGAAGACGATCTTTAAGATCTCCAATACTTGTCAAAATTGACTTGATTTTCCGTGCAATTTCCACGTCTCGTTTAGAGTGATTGATCAATCTACGAACATCCATAAGCTGTTCATCAAGTTTAGACCAAGCTTCCAAGATGTCAGTTTCACGTTTATATACTGATTCCTTGATTGTTTCATTTTGCTGCCCTAAACTGATATCATGATAGTTCATCATAAGGATACGTGATTTCATGGCTTCAAAGGCGTGTATCGTGGGTCGCATTTCATTCATCTTTCGATCTAGGGCCTCTAGCTCATCTCGTAATTCTTGTTCATCATGCATGCAAACGTCTGTAGGTAAGTTGGAAATGGCATTTGAACAATGATTGACCCATGTCTTTATATCCTTGGCTGCTTTAGCATGAATATAAATCTTTCGAACCAAATAGGATTGGTGCTTTTCTTTATCAATCCATATCTGTACATCCTTTACAGCTGTTTCAATATCAGCAAATAAATCAAGATGTTTCAATGATGGGTCAAGTTCTTTAACCAAGTCTTGATAAGCTCGCTCGGATTCCAAATTAGAGGCGACTGTACATTTGTAAAGATGATCAATCGTTTCAGCTGATTCAGATACAAATTTACCATTCTCTAACGTGAACATACGATCCTTTATTTCATTTTTTAAATCATTGGCTAACTGAAGAATACTTTTTGCGTGTCTTTCAATCTCTGCATGCGCTGTTGTCTCAGCGACATCCTTCTTAAGTTTCATCACCAATTCGTCCATCTTTGAGACTCTTTCAACCAAAGAATTATATCGATCCCGCGCACACGAATAGTTGGCTATCTCTAAAGGATCCTCTTTATTATTCGTCTTTAAATCTGTCTCTTCAAGTAAATGATGAATGCTGGCTAATGAAATCTCAATCGTATCTATTTTCTCTTGGGACTGTTCATTATCGGAGGCCATGTCGACTACTAGATGCTCTACATCAGATAGCTCCGTGTCAATCATGCTGAGTCGTCTTTGTCGATCATACCATTGCTGAACCATACCGCAAAAGACATTAAGACTATTCAGGTCTTGTCCTAACTGCATCCATTGAATGTCATCCGTCTCTTCTAATTGATCAAATTCTTCTTGGCGTCTTTGATAATCTGATACCATCCCTTCGCTCTCGGCTCTTAGAATATCTAAACGTTCTTTATCCTGCGATTCTACTTGACCAGTTATAAAGCCACATCGTTGTTTAAGGTCTGGAATTCGATGTCTTGTCTCAACCACAAATTGACGCAACAACCTAAATCGCTTCGTCTTCTCCTTTGAATCCTCTAATTCTTTACGACGATTATTCAGCTCTTGAGATGTCCTTTTTAATGCCAGCTCAAGACAATCAAAGGAATTCTCCAATTTGAGGGACATATCAGTCAGTCTCGTATCGTTCAATCGTCGCATGTCTGTTAAGAGCTCAATGACTTTATTCTTTTTATGTAGCAACCTTTGAATGTGTTGTTCATGGTCGCATTCAAGACGATGTATATCTTCGTGAGGGATCTGCAAAGATAACTGATCAAGTTGATATGATTGTTGATCGGCCCATGTACAGAGTTGATTACCTTCCTCTAGATAGTCATTCATCTGTCGATATTGTTGAGTAAGATGACAGAATAGATCTAATTGAGATGTTAAGTCATCATTCAGGGCAGTTAATCTCTGACGCTGTTCAGATAGGTAGTTATCAATCCTATCATTGGGTTCCGGGCAAGGGATCTGATTCGAGATCAGCTGAAGGATATCATTCTGCAACTCTTTCACACGACTTGTCATCTCCTTCTCTTCACTTAATGTTACTTCTTTATTATTCGTCATTAATTGGTCAGATAACTCTTTGCCTTCCTCAAAGACATTCTTTATTTGATTCACAAACTCTGTCAATTTCAAACGCTGTTCAACAATGGCCCTAGCAAGAGCCATCCGTTTCATGAGATCTTCAAATCGCTGCTCACACTCAACTTGTCTCCTTTCTATACCATCAGGCAAGTCCACACGCGATAGAGTGTCCAGGTCCTGGAAACTAGTTACTGTCTTTGTAAACAGTGTCAAATCAAATTCTGACATGCTATGCTCCAACGTTAATAACGTATGAATAATGATTGCATCATTCGTATCTACGGTCTCTATCTGCTGCTGCTGCTGCCATTGTGCCATTTTAAAGAGATCCTCAAGGTCGCCTTCAGTTTTCTTTAACCATGCAACTGCATCCTCTAAGGCAGTCTCCCATTTAATGCGTTCTTCAAGCAACTCTAATCGTTCCCTTCGTAGTCTTACTAATCGTGTCAATTCATCCAGCGTTGTCAGAGTGGATAAGGTGATTTCGATCGTGGTGGTATCCGCTGGACTAAAGTCACCATGGGTTAATGTCTTGACGTGGGTACGTAATCGAGCCATGTCTTCCTTATGGAACAAGTCAATCGTTGTTTCTAATCTTTGATGCTCCTCTACTAATTGTTTTAATGCAGTTGGCGTCATCTCTAGGGTCTCCACAAAGGGTTCAATCGGTTCAAGCTCCTTAAAGATCTTGACATGCCCTTGGATCCATCCCCTGATACGTTCAGCCTCTTTAAACCACACCTTGACTTCATCCACCCAACCCATAACGCGTTGATGGTCCTGTTGCAGCACCTCTAATTTGATCAAATGAGTAAGGGTCCCTGTTACGTACACGAGACGGTCCATGAAGGTCAGGGATAGCATCATATGTTCATCTAACTCGATAATATCATCGTAGGTTCTAACGGACTGTATCATCTTTTGCGTCACCCAATCAAGCTCTTGTTGTACAAGTCGACACAGCTTTGTAAATTTAACATCTTGAGCAAACTTTTCAAGTAATCGGAAGCGCTTACAGAGATCAACTTGAAATGCTTCGTATTGCGGTGGCCGCCAACTCGTGTCCTCTGACTTTTCAAAATCATCTAGTTCATCTTGAAGGGCATCAAAGTCCTCTTGAATCATAGCTAATTGTTGTTCAAATTCTTTGTAATCTTCCTCATTTACCACTTCTGTAGGTGTCATGAGAACAAGATGATGGTGCAATCGGTTCAATTTTTCGGTAAGGATAGTTTCACGTGATGCACCATAACAATAATATTTTATAGAAGAGGATGCTGTTGTTGTTATCTTTTTATGAGAGAGATAAGTGGATGTAACTGTAGTTGTTGTACTATACGTTTCTTCTTCTTCAAGTGAACTATGATAAAGAGAGGGTGTATCATGAGGAGCAGAAGAAGAAGAAGAGATAGTACTTGCAGAGGAGTTTAATGGGATATTCTTGAAATGATCGATATCCCTTTGTCGTTGTAGGATTTGTTCAGTCGTGGGTGTTTTTAAATAAGAAATAAGCTCTAATAAATATTGGAAGACAACATATTCATCATCATCATCATCCTCATTCTCTTCTTTAGAATGAAGGAAGAGAATTGAAGAAAGATAATGATGATATGGCTGCGGATCAATTATACATTCCAAAATTAAATCTTCTATGTGTTCGCACCGTTGTAAATCGGGTACTAATGAGGGTTGATGATAATGTAAGATATAGAGAAAGAGAGTGCCTGATTTCCACGAATTTATGCTGAAATCATGTACAGAAGAATGATAGTGTGATAATATAAAGTTGGACCATAAAAGTAAATTCGCTTGTATGTGAGTGAATTGATTGGCGGGTATAAATTGATGAGCCTTATTTAGAAGAAATAATAATAGTTCATTTATATCTTATTGAGCATATGTTTAATGTAACATATTTAAAATAGCTTACATAAAATGTAAATGATAACTGTTCATTTTTTAAAATGGTATATATGATATGATAGATGTGATATTGGGATTGAATAAAACTTAGTACTAGTACTGTTGAATCACTATTAAAAGAATCAATGAAAATTTCAGGAACAATGGAATGAATTTGATTGAAAATATCTTGTAAATCCTGTTGTTGTGAATCAAATGTCAAGTGAAATAATGTTTGAAGCAATGATATTATTGTTGGTATGGAAACATCAATGGATGCTATAGTGATAAATTTATTGATCCAATGTAACAAGCATTGTTCTTTTTTATTGTGAAGTTGTAAAGTTGTAACAGATGAAGTGTCCATTTTTTTTTTATTACATGCAAGATATGAAAAATATAATAATAAAGAAAGAGAGATAAGAGAAAAATAAAAAATAAAAAATAAAAATCTGTATTTTAGGAGTTTATAATGGAAGAAAGGGGGGTGTGGAGAGGGCGCAATCAAAAAGATACACACATAAAAAAAAAAATAAAAAATAAAAAAGGGGTAACGACTAAAAATAAAAAATAATAATACCTGATGCACTCAAGGGGTAATAAAATACACTACACATTCTTCATCAAATCTGATATACACAACATGTGAAATATGAAATGATTTTATTGTTTAAATTTATACTCGAGTACGACTTTCTCTGGGAACAAACTATTAAATAGCTGTCAATATGTGTGCAAATAAATATATTATAATCTTACTTTTTGAAGTATAGGATGAGATAAAATAGGACCAATGATAGGAAGTCGTTTCAAGAAACCAAACACGACAGGAAAAAAATCGCTAATAATGTAAAGCCCATCAATTATATGTATACTAATACATATATATATATTTTTACACTCATAAGCTTACCCAAATAAATTCAAAAAACCAAAGATTTCTACAATAAATCCCAAAATTGGGTATTTAGAAATTACCAAGAAAATACCACCCAAAAAACAAACTGTTCCTTTTAATTTTTCTTTTCTTGAAAAAAATATAAATGTACTTTTAGGTCCAATAATAGTCGTGATTCCACATAAAAAAAGGATCTAGTAATAACAATAATAAATGTTTATATTGTTCCTATTCTAATTACACTTGTCTTACATTGCCTATTGCCATTAATCCACCATCAAACAATAGCATAACACCCAACATCATAAAAAATAATCCAAATGCTGTTAATCCAACACCAATCTCTATAAAGTTTCATCTTTTTGTTTTAGATTAAAAAAAGAAAGAAAGAAAGAAAGAAAGAAAGAAAGGAAAAAGATTGAAATAAAGAATGAGCATCTTACTTTGACTATCACTTAACCACATCCCCCTTTTTTCTTGTAATTTGATTGAAAAAAAAAATAGATGGAAAAAAGAAAAATTTACGTCGATATTACCTTATTACTATTTTTTTGATAAATATGAATATAAAAAAAAAAAAAAGAAACTCAGTTCTTTTGTTTTATTTATTTAATTTCTTTTTCTTTTTAATAATAACATAATGGCAGATTCAACAGATGTTACAAAGTTAACAGCTTATTCTTATGTGACACTAGTGATATTTATATGCGTTATAATGTTAGTGATAAGGCCTATTAAATTTAGGATAGGTCCTTATATTAAAATCTATTTGAATATTGCAACTGTTCCCCCTTTGGGTGTTTTAATCTTGCTTATTTGTCGTGCTATAGATTTTGATATTGTTAAAAGAGGTTTTTTAGGTACAATGGGTGTACAACCATGGGCCATTCTTATTCTATTCTACTCTTTAGTAAAATATATTATTTTTTGATACATAGAAAAGAATAAATAAAACAAATACATACATACATACATACACACGATTATTATAAATTCATATTGTATTAATTATTTCAGTTACTGTAGGCCTACATTTGTATTTCTTTAGACATGACAGGCATCTTTCAATTTTGCGCTTTTTGGGTATCAAAGAAAGCAGGAAATCGAGGAATGTTGGCTTTTACTCTCTTTTTTATCCTTACCAGTGTTATGAGCGGTCTTACGAGCAATGATGTTGTCATCTTGACCGGCACCGTCTTTCTTTCCTATTTTACCAAAGTGTCCGATATTCGTCCTACTGCCTTTTTGATGAGCGAATTTACAACAGCTAATATTGCCTCAATGGCTCTATATATTGGTAATCCGACTAATGTCGTTGTCTCTGAGGCTTATGGTATCAGCTTTATTAGTTATTCAGCCTGGATGCTATTACCTACCTTTGTCTGCATTCTTTTAGCTTACGTTGTACTGCGTATCTTGTTCCGAAGCCATTATTATCTACCACGTACCATTAATCCACCTGATGCTGAACCTAGATCTGTATTGATTGATCCCCATGGAGCCATATTCGGACTGATCCTCTTGGCTTGTTGTTTGATTACGCTCGTAGCTACTTCCTTTGTGAGCGTACCTGTCTGGATGGTTACTTTACCGTTTGCTTGCGTTATGTTCATTAGAGACATACGGCATGATCTGGGTATCTCATTTAGTCACATTTTAAACATAAAACGTCGCTTTCCGAGACCATTTTTACATACAGCACAGCATGATCAAGTCTTGGTCTATGATGAAGATAAACATCCATCAGTGGCAGAGGCTAATGATGATAAGGGAGAGGGTACAAATATTCCGTTACCTATTTTAAAAAAAAGGAATAGTATAACACGAATCATGACAAATAACACAACAACAACAGAGTTGAATCATCACGGAACAGCAGCACTTGTCTTATCAAATGATCAAACAACCGACATAGGTACTAGCCCACTTGGACAGAATCATGTTGGAGGCATTTTTTCACATCAGAATCAAGCACGACGAGGAGAGGAGGTCTTGTCAAGTCTACGACTTAGATCAGGTACGCCTATGCTTGAATCTCAGCCACTGCCTCTACCAATCATCAAGAAGACAGCAACCCCCATTGAAGAGAATCCATCAGCCCGAATGACCACCAGCAGTCAGAACCCCACACGTCTCGAACTCTATTTTTGGACGCCTCTCTATCATCTTACAAATTGGTTTGGAACCCATTTTCCTACCCTTAAAGCCGTCTTCTTACGCATGCCCTGGGCTATTCTCCCTTTTAGTCTTGGCATGTTTATCTTGATTGAAACCCTTTCCGAAAAAGGATGGGTGGGAATTTTTGCCACAGCCATGGCTATCTTTGCAAAAAATTATGCGACCGCCGTTCTTGGGACTGTGTTTGTATCTATCCTAGCATGTCAGCTATTGAACAACCTGGTAAGAAACGAGATTTAATAGAACTTAAAAAAAAAATGACTTATTATGATTATTTAGCCAATGACTATCTTATTTACACAAATTATTCAACACCCCAATTTTACACAGCACGTACATGATGATGCGACTATGCAAGGATTTTTGTTGGGGTTAATCGTTGGAAGTAATTTAGGGGCGTGTTTAACACAAGTTGGTAGTCTTGCAGGCATCATGTAAGAAGAAGAAGAAAAAAAAAAAGAAAAAAAAAATGGCTTATATATCATTCACTTTTTTTTTGATATCAACAGGTTTGATCATATTTTAAAGACAAAAGGTATTTATACATTGGGGTATTTTCAATTTTTGAAATGGAATTTAGCCATCTTGCCACTGATTGCTTTAGGGGCATGTGCTGTATTAATAGGTGAAATTTGGTTTATTTATCTTCGATAAATTGGATGCAATTTAAGGAGTTCTATTGTTATATAATATCGATTATCATTGCATAAGCGTATATGTATATAAATATAGAGAGAGAGAAATAATAAATAAAGTTGACAAATAAGAAATAGAAAAGCTATCATGGTCGTGTACACAACATTACACAATAAGACTATCCATTATAAACTAAAAAAAAAAAAAAAAAAAAAAAAAAAAGGATCATTTTGGAGGGAAAGATAAAAAAAAGAAGACGGAAATCTTCTGAATCGATAGTAGAAAGTTTTCATTCCCCGTCCATATATAGAAATTTGATTTTGACGTTGTTAAATTAAAAAAAAAAAATGAGAGCGAGAGAGAAGAGATCATTATTAGTTAGTATTAAATAAGATTATATAATATGTTAGGGAAAAGAAGAAGAAGAAATAGACTAAATTACCGAAAACTAAAAATAATGTACTTGACTATACTATTTAAAGAAAGAGAAGGGGTTTCTTTTTAGAGTGTTTTATTTACTTACAAATATAATGAATACTCTTCTTCTTCCCACTATCAACAACAACGAAGCCCTGTTTATTATCGATTAAACAAAAGCCCTATAATAACAACTGCTTACTCCACATGGCTAAAATCTATTTTTATTATATAATCTGAAAATTGTCTTACAGAACTTGTTGGTTCTAGATTATTAAAAGATATGTGATAGATAATGAACTTTTTTTTTTTTTTGCTTATATTTTTGTATACAGTGTTTTTCCCTACAGACACAAGTACACGCACACATGTAATAGATTCCATTGCCAGCCCTATTATTATGAATTGCTATAATAACAGGCTCGCATTGTATTTTTTTATTTTCTATTTACCCAGAATTTTTCTTTTCTTTTGTATATTGTGAAACATAATTCTGAGTTCTTATATTTAACATATTTTGGGGTCGATAGTTAAAAGTGAGTGGGGGGAGAGGGGAGGGGATTTTTTATTATCATTTGGGGGGGATGAGAGAAAGAAGAATTAAAAGGGAGGAGAATTGCTATGGAGGAGATATATAAATGAGATAGAAAAATAAATCTTATTTTCTTTCCTATTTTTTATTTATTTATTTATTTTATTATATATATATTTATATACACATATATATATTTTAAATAAAAAATAAGAAAAAAGAAAAAAAAAGAAAAAAATAAGAAAAAAATAAAAAAGAAAATAAAAAATAAATGACTTACAATATGAATGAATTACCCCTATCTTTAACATGTTTGGACTGGTTAAATACAGATCAATTATGGACATTATGGAAGTGTAAGTAAATAATAAATGATAAAGAAGAAGAATAACTTATTCACACATTTATTGATAGTCTCAAATAAGTCTGTTAATCAAGCTTTATTAACAAAGAGACAATTTCAAGATAAATTTCGTGTAGAAAATTTTACTTGGAGATTGTGGTATCATTGTCATCAACAAAAACTATCAATTAATAATAACAGCGCCACTGCCGACACGAGTACTACTACCACTACTACTACCAATAATAATAATAATAATACCATTATACAAAGACCAGTTTCAAAATTTTATTTGGATGATGAAGATGAAGAAGAAGAATATGAGGACGATAATAATTGCTCTGTATTTTCATCTGAAGAAGAGGAAGAAGAAGAAGAAGAGCTTTTATTCGAAAAAAAGTTAAACCAATCTTATAGCAATACATCATCTCTTTTAACACAAATGCTAAACCCTAAGCAAGAAGAAATAATAACAGAATATAATACTACTGCTTTAAAGCGATGTCAAGCAAAATATCAATGCTTAAATGAATGGTTTACTACCGAAATAATACAGCAATAATTGTATGCCTATATTAATATTTATTTTATTTATTTAATTTCTTATTATATACCCTATTTTGTTAATAATAAACATCTTTTTTTTTTTTTTGGTTCCTGAAAATGATTATACATATACAAAAACATAAAAGATACACATGTTATAAATTATTTGTTGTACAAGACAAATAGATATATTCTTCTTCTTTTAATAATAAGATGTAAAAGGGACTTTTTTTTTTTATGTACACATATCTAATAAACAACAACAAAGCATACCAGCCATACTAAAAACAAATTATATTAAATTTCTATTTATTATTAACTATAAAATGCTTCTTTTTTTTTTTGGTTCCCTTACCAAGCAGTACAACAGTCAGAATCATCTTGTTTATGAGGCTGTTGCTGAACAACAATTGTCTGTGGTGGTGGTCTAATGTAAACCAGTAAGAAACATAACATATCAAATCAAATGAAGTAGAATTACTTACTGAGGCTGATAATAACCGCCTTGTTGTTGAGGAGGAGGATAGTAACTACCTTGTTGTTGTGAAGGAGGAGGAGGATAATAAGCCTGTTGAGGTGGTGGGCTTGCGTAATATTGCTGATTAGACATGATAATAGTGAAAAGAAAAGAAATTAATTAAAAAAAAATGTGTAATTGATATCAAAAAAAAATAAAAATATCGATTATTGTGCGGGGATATCGTTGCCAGTAATAGTGGTGGTTGTAGATTTGTTTAATAGGAGTTTAAATTATTGCCTAGTAACATTGAGTTTGTAACTACTGATTATTAGATAAATCTTATTATTACATTGTTTCTATCCGGATCAAATCAAGAAGGAAATAATGGCTTGAAGAAAAGAAAAAGAGTAGAAAGAAAAAAAAAGAACTTACTTTGGGTTATAAGTGTGAAAAATCAGACAAAGAGACATGCCAAGAATATAGAAATTAAGCCTATCATTTAGAATATTCTTGACTAGAATCTTTACAACTATAGATGCTATGTAGTTACAAACCTTTTAATAAGCTTATTTAATAATAAGAAATAGTTTTTGATATACAGACTATAAATAAATAGACATAAATATAGTTATACACATATATTACTGTATAGTAAATATAGCTATAATGTATGTTTTATTTAAATTATGATCTGATTTGTATCCAGAAGCTGTAAAAGCCTCAATGTAATAAATTAATTATTTTTTATTAAAAGATTTAACGTTAATAAATACTTACTGTAAATATGCAAGAAAGAGTTCCCTTCTTGATAAAATTATTTAATCAAGTGGTCATTTTGCAAGCTAAAGACAAACTATGAAAGAATTCATGTTTGATGTTTATTTTATTCATTTTTATTTAGACCAGTTGGGAGATAGGCTTTTAAAACGTCGTTGATACCTTATTGTCTAACGTATACCATCTATTTTGCTGTATACAACGAGAATAGTAGAATGATGATGTCAATATTCATTATCTAGAATTTGTTAGCTATAACTGCATTCATAGGTTCACTACATACTTGTTTTAACTCTTCGATTTTAGTTCACAGTTATGTTTCTTATTGGCCTAAAAAAGATTTTTTTTTTTTTATTTTATTTATATTTCTAATTATCTTATTTGGCTTAAACTTTACCCCCCTACAAATCTCAGCTCATTTAACAAAATTAACTAATTTTATTTTTCTTATTATTTGTTACAATAGGGGGAAAGTAGTAATTAGAACAAGATGTCTGACTTACCATCCATTAGGCCAAAGCATTCAAGGTCAACGTCTATAACAACATCGACTTCGAAAACTACTTCTCATCAAAGAAAGTCTTCTTTGCAACTACTGCAACAACAACAGCAACAACAGCAACAGCAACAACAGCAACAGCAACAGCAACAGCAACAGCAACAGCAACGTCATATAAACCCTTCTATTGTTAAATCCACTGCAGCTACAAATCTTTATAACACTCAATGGAATTTATCTCGGTTTATTAATTCTATTATATTAAGAGTTCATTCCTTCTTAAACCCTCCAGGTTCCCTTTTACCTCATGCAAAACATGCCAATGTTGCATTTGGTGGCACTGCTAAACGACCTCGTCTCATCACTTACCTTACTCATTCCCGGCTATTGAGATTTATAATCTTGTTTTACATTATATTTTCTGTCTTTTTATCATTAAATCATACTTGGAAGTATCTTACCTCAACCGATAAGCTATCACAACGACAACAACAGAAAGTTGTCAAAAGTAAAAATAAATATTGGATACCTCAAAGAACATATGATCAAGGTATTTTATTCTATTCTCAAAAGAAAAGAATAATAATAATAATAATAAAAAAAAAAAAAAAAAAAAAAAAAAAAAAAAAAGGTCAAGTATAATTGAAATTAATCCTCTGCATTTTTCGGTATAGATGAATCTTATTCCCTTCTAGATGAAATCACTCATGGATTAAAGATGCATAAACTATTCAGTAAAAGTTATTATGAAGCAGCTAAAAATATCCAACCTTTCTGGAAAAAGGCAACAACAGTACCTGAAAAAGATGGAGTCACTGTTATAACGACTTTTACAACTGAGACATGGAATGAATTGAAGGAGTTGATTCGTCATTGGGATGGTATAACTCAAGATTTATACATTAGTAAACAAATGTTAATATATATATATATATATAGGACCTATTTCAGCTACCCTTCATATTGATCAAAATGATGAATCATCTATTGCACAAATCAATCAAGAATATAAAGATATACCTGAATTGAATCGTAACGTTGATTTACATCTTGTTCCTATGAATAGCAATAAAGTAAATGTCTTATTTCCTCGTAACGCTGAGCGTAACTTGGCCAGATTATTCGCTCGTACAGATTATGTAATGGACTTGCCCGCTGGAGTCATCCCTGCCACTGATCTTCGTCGCACGCTTGATATGAACAGAGATCGTATCGATCATCTTCTAAAGACAGGAGACATGTTAGCTATTCCTACTTTCAAATTTACGAAGGGTAATGACATAACTGTCAGTATACCACATGATAAATCACAACTTATCATTAAATTAAGTCAGGATGAAATGGTACTAGAAGATCGTCATTGGAAAGAAAACGAAGGTCCTACTGACTTGGAACATTGGATGGATGCTGAATCATTATATGCTATAAAAAAATACGAATTTCATTATGAGCCTGTTGTGATAGAATCTAAAACAATTCAGCCATGGTGCTCTGAAAGGTTTTTAGACAGTCGTGCTGCTTGTATCTTTTCAAGTTATTTACAGGGAAATGAAATATGGATTTTACCAAATGATTTTATGGTTTCTTTGCCAAGACAAGCTGAAATATCTGATTTTGATGTAAGTTTTTTTTTTTTTTTTTTTTTTTTTTTTTTTTTTTTTTTTTTTTTTTTTTTTTTTTTGAAAGTTCCTTTCTTTGAAACTTGACTTTTACTCAAATTTATGTATTTAGAATGTGGTTGAAAATCGTATTTATGCTAAATTTTATTGGGAACAATGTGTATATCAAGCAAGACAATTAGATGCTTTAGGGCTTTGGAAGACACCTCGATCTCAACATATTCGAAATCAATGTTCTCGTGTCATCCAAAATTGGGGTAAAGGTTTGATTGGGAAACCAGAATAATAAAATAGATTAGATTAGCTTTGAAAGTATATAATTTATAAGTGTGGGTATCATATCATGAAAATGAATAAAGTAAAGGTCAGGATTGCATTGAATAGTATGTAAATAATCTAAAAAGACATAAATAAGCCCAATTTCATTTGCGTTATCATCAAAAAATACTGCGTCAATCTATACATAGATTAAGATAAATAGCTATTTTTTTATATATATACATGTATATAATTTTTCTTTACCAATGCTGTATGCTCTTCTATATCACTATAAAAGTCGAGTAAAGCTATCATGAAACAAGCAAGAATGGATCCATTACTGTTTAATAAAGTTCTCCATATTTTAGGTAAATCATGATATAAATCAAGACTAAATTGAATCCAGCTCCTCAAGTCAGAAAGTGATTGTGATTGACGTACATCCATACTTGGATAAATAACCCAGTTGATATAAATGAGTTCATTCTCCATCTATTAAAATAGACACAACAGACGTTTACTATCTTCATCGTATGTACTTTATATATATATACCTTGGATGTCCATCGCTCACTCTTTTGTCGATTCCATTCAACTAATTCAAATATACAACGATAAAGAAATGGGAATGAAGTTAATGAAAGACACCATGCCATATCCCGTCGTAATAACATGGTTTCCTTTGATCCTGCATAGATATAATCTGTGATATCGCTATATGCATCATTTCGCCACTCTTTACATGCCAATAACCTTACCAAGTTATTGTAATCAGTAGATTCTCTTTGTTCAAATAATAGACAGAGTATACAACATTGTCCTATTCGTACAATACGCCAATCACGAAATTGAGCCAAGTACATTAAAAATGTGTCAAAAAAGAGATGGATCAAGGTAGGATAAGATGTTAAAACTTGAATAATATCTTCATTCTCCAACATAGTTCTATAAAGATGATCTAAAGGTTCATAGCAATCTGTTTGAAGACGAAGATATCTTTCAATAAGATTCAAGACTTCCATTTCCAGTACTTGTTCATAATTCATATATAATCTGTAAAAAAAAAGAGAAAAAAAAAAGCTCAACCCTATTTTTTTTTCTTTTCCTTTCCTTTCTTTTTTTTTTTTTTTTTTTTTTTTTTTTACTTGATTTTTAAATCATGAGGCCACTGCAGGTAGAGAGTTCGTAAAATGCTATCTGGATTCGTTAGAGAGTCTATAAATAGAATAGATAAAATAGGCTCAGGTTTATTAAAATGAACAGGATCAGTGATATTAAATGGAATATGATCTACAGCATAGTAAACAAGTTTTTCAATGAGTGGCCATGCTTCTTTTTCGTGAACAAGAGCTAAGCTCATATCCGTCAATCGTGTAATTGTATGACTCTAATAATGTATGAATATATATATTAGTCGTTCATTTCCTGCATCACTTTTTTTTTTCTCATTTACACTTAATTTTTTATCAGAGATTCTATGAGTGATTTGTTTGATTAAGTCGTAGGTGTTCAAGTCATCTTGAGCAGTATGAATAAAACGTCGTAAACGAATGATGCACCAAATGATAGATCTAGGATTTAAAAAAAAAAAATACAACGTTTTAACCTTTTTTTTAAGGAATATACATATATGAATTGACTTACCTATATTTTGAATCATCTCTTGAAAGAAATGTTTTATCTTGAAGAGTATCAGGATCTAATTTGCTATATTCAATCAAACAAGCAATGACCAAAGAAGCTAATAAAGGATTATAGCCAATATATGAATGTGTCTAAACAAAAAAGTCAATGTTAACTATACTGAATCTGTTAAAGGTAAATGACTGTACTGAGGCTAAAGTTAATAGGGGACCAGCTTCTGGATACAATTCAGCACATGCATTAGCTGTTTCCGTTTCTTTCAAAATCTAAAATGAATCATTAATTTGTTTATCTTATTTTATCAAAAAAAAAAAAAGAACATTTTTTATTACCCTTAATAAGCGAGTAAAAAAAGCTTTTAGGTAATCTTGATGTTGAATAATGTCTAAGAGTGAATCGTTATTTCGTTTTAGAATGGTTTTACATCGCTCCCAATCAAGAGACATAGTTTGTATATAATAGAAAATAAGGAAATAAACCAAATTATTACTTTTTTTGTTAAATGGTAAAAAAAAAAAAAAAAAAAAAATCATCAGCCACACTGATTTGCATAGCAACATATTGTAACGCAATACCCTTTTTTTTTTGGCAGCTTTAGTGAAACTTATGTATTACGACCGTACATGCAAATGATAAAAAAAAAGAAAAGAAAAGATACGTAAAAGTTTATTATGTTAAATAAATAAATAAATAAGGTGAGAATGGATATATAATAATAATGTATACACATTTTCTTCTTTATAATCAGTATTTTATAAGTTGTTGTTGTTGTTGTTTATTTTATTTTATTTTATTTTACATGTTATATTTCCGCTCTTCATAAGGTGTAGATGGCGCTGAATGTTGATTATAGGGCATAGGTGATGATAATGGTTGTTGTTGACCCATACGTCCACGTTGCCATACATGTTGTTGATCTAAAGAAGCATAACTTAATTTAGGATTAGATTCACTACTATGATAAATATCAGGAGATGATGTTTCAGAGGAAGACGAAGCTGCGTTTGTCATACTAGGTACCATAAAATTAGAAGATAGAGCACTACCACCACCAGGTGTAGGAGGAGGGCCAATAATTCCATGATGAAAGCCATAAGGATATGTAGGGTATGGATAAGGAGAATAATCAGCAGAAGCAGCAGCGGCAGCGGCAGCAGCTGCAGCTTGTGGTGGCATGGCAGCAGGTGGAGTCATAGGTGGTCTTGGAAAATATCTTTCCTCAGGTGAAGATAAATTAGTAGCAGCTGCTACAGCAGCTAAAGCGATACTGTGTTCGTATCTTTCCTGTTGATTATCAGAGTAATGACCAGGACTTCGACCACGTACAACAAGAGGAGCAGATTGACAAGTGGCGACCTTGATAGATTTAAAGGAACCATCTATAGTTACAATATCTGCAAAGAGATCAACTAAACAGACATAATATTGTTGAGCGGCTCTTCTTTTACCATTATTAGCTGTGGCTGTCTTGAATTGAATACGTTCAAATGTGACAATAGATTGTGAAGTTGTACCCCCCATAGCAGTCATACTAAGGTTACCTCCAGGCATAACGGGTTTAGGTAATGGAGTTGTTTGAGGACCCTTATCACGCTTTGGTGTATGTTGAACGAGTTCAATGGATTTATCGCTGTTTGAAATACGGGTCGAGATACACATAGAAAATTGGCGAACTGGATAAAATGAGTTGTCAACTTGAACAAGACACGGATAGTCATGTTCGGGAGTATAATAAGTTGTATTTAGTCCATGAATAGAAAATGCACTACTCACTTGAAAATAGTTGCGACGGTAACATGTCCAATCATTATCAGCTAAAAAGAAACCTCGATCCATTTTAGCTTGAATTCGAACTGTTAGTCTAATAAGGGAATGAGCATATTTTTAATATAATATAATATAAACAAATGTATGTATGTCTATATTTACAATGTAGATCTATCTAGTGCATACAAGTTGTCAATAGGTTTTGTAGAACTAAAAAAAGGACCAAGTTCATTTGAAAATAATTCACTTCTGCCACGTTTACGTCCAAGTAATTGATGAGGATAAGGGTTTGAAGGGAATGAAGTGGATGTAAAACTTGTACTTGTATTTAATTTCTTTTGTTGTGGTGGTGGTGGTGATATAGGTCTTTCTTGTTGATTCATATTCGGACGAGGTGTTCCAGGCTGAGAAATAGCCATCATTCTATATTAACAATATATATAAATTAGTATCAACAAAAAAAAAAAAAAAAAAAAAAAAAAAAAAAAAAATTGTTGTTATTACCCAGGTAGTCGTGGATCTGATTCAGGTTTTCCAGAAGGTAAAAAATGTGTTGTAGGCGGAAGTTGGTGTCTATAAAGAGAATACAAGTTAGTTTGATTCGAATTATCACATATAATAAAACCAGGTTAAAACCAGTCTATTTTCATCATAACCACAAGAAAAGGTGTAATGTTGCACTATGATATGTATTTTCATCTCCTCCTGCTTTTCCCCCCTTCCCCTCTCTCACATATACACACGCCCTCATTGTAAAATATACAAATATGACAGATAATACAAAAAAAAAAAAAAAAAAAAAAAAAAAAAAAAACTTACACAGGTGAATGTAAAGGACCCTGATGAAAATTAGAATTATAATGATGTTCCATCATAGGTGGATAATGTTGTATTTGAGAAGACTGAGATACAGGACTACTTGAATTATGTAAAGTTTGTTGATGATGCCAATTCTTTGTGTTATGAGCTGAATTCATTTTAATTAATACAAGGTATATTTTATATATAAATAAAAGAAGTAAATTTTTTTATCTTGATGCAAAGGAAGAAGAAGAAGAAGAAAGAATAAAAATTTAACTTTTTTTTTTTTAGTTTCTTTTTGGATCTAAGGGGAGGGGGAGGGGGATCTATATAAGCCAAAAAAAAAAAAAAAAAAAAAAAAAAAAAAAAAAAACTTTAAAATAAATCGGGGAACTAAATTATTAAGCGATAATAAAGTTGAGGGGCATTAAACTGTAATAAGAATAGAAAAGCGTTTTAAAAAAAAACAAAAAAAAAAGCAGACAATTATTTTAAAATAGATTCTCAGATTATAAATTAAATGTGTTTATATGTGCTATAATAATACTACTACATTTAATAATGAAGGATCTGCATTTTTTATATAGTGAAACATAAAGATAAAAAAAAATACTGCAACCATGCATGAATTAGAGTCATAATAAATAGTTATATTTCAATGATAAATGATGTACGTGCACTTAAGAATGACAATATGAAAAAAGTAATGAAAATGTGTACATGAAATACTTAAATTAGAAGAGAAAAGAGAAAAAGGCTCTGTCACACTTATATTTTATTATGGGTCTCGGAACTTAATTATTGTTATTATTATTAGACAAGATAGTAACTATTTCTTTTTGAGCTCCTTAACTACTATCATTAATAATACACTACGTTGCTGTCATTATTACTAGTATATGTATTTATTTATACATATACACATTTATAATTTATTTCTAATAGTCACAGATTCTTATATTCCATAAAAGAGTTCTCCGAGCATTTTATGTATTACAATTATGACCTTTTCTGTTCAATATAATTACTAAAAATATTTATTACTTTGAACAACTTGATTCATAGAATACTTACCTTCTTTTTTTTTTCTTTGCAAATAATCTTATAAGAATTATTGCTTTTATTATTGTAAAATGAAAGAGTGAAAACTTGAGAATAAAAAAGACTAATTACCCTCTTTTATAAAGAATATATTTGCGCGGTGATTTCTTATATCTAGGTCCGAGAAAAAAAAATTTCCCCTGAAAATTTAATTTTTTATTATTGATACGCGTGAAAAGGAAATAAATTATAAAAACAGTATCATATATCATGATTTACACACACATAATACTTTTAGCAGTGTAGTAGAGCAACTATAAACTAATTTTTTCTTTTCATGTGAGCTTTATTACTACTCTTATCATTTTTATTGAATAAATATGTAGTAGTATATCTTTTCTTATTTTATTTTCCTACAATTATAGATATTATATATTATTGTTGTTATACATAATCTACATTATTATAGCGAAGTTAATAATATATATTATTGCTATTACTTAAATTCCATGTTTTATTTTATTTTGCTGCTACAATTTTTATAATAAAAAGTAATATTTCCTTTATAATAATTTCAGATTATAGACTTCTTTTCTTTTTTCCGGCCTATCATAGTTATAGTTTGATGAGATTATTGACTTTAGTTATTATTTTAGAAACAAACAGATATTTATACTTTATCATTGTACTTCAAAAAAAAAGATATAATGGTTGTCGTTACACACAAGAATCAATAATATCGTCCTTCTTTTTTCTTCAAAAATAATATGGAGATAAAAAAAAAAAAAAACAAAAAAAAAAGACCAATAATATAAGTGAATACAACATTATCCTTCAAAAGGATAATAAAAAATGTGAAGAGAGTGGGATTTGAACCCACGCCTCCGAAGAGATCACGACCTTAACGTGACGCCTTAGACCAACTCGGCCATCTCTCCACTTGTTTTTTGAACTTTATTATATCAAATATATAGGTTTAAAACTTTAAATAAGTCACGTGACGCAACCAATTGAATTGGTCTATCTGTCTGTTTTTTAAATTTAACGATTTTTTTTATATTTTTCTTGAAATAAAAGAGGCCTTTACCTTGAGTTATAATTTTGACATTAAGTTTGTTCTTGTAAATTATTACAACGAATAGTGTTGGCTATGAATGTCAACTGGTTGAAAAAAAAAAGAATAGAAAAGAAATTGAAGAGCAATTTAAAATTTATTTTATAACAAGATATTCTTCCCTATTGTTATACAAGTCTCGGTTGTAACTGTTATAGAACAAACTCTGGATATAGGCATAAGCAATATTATAAAAGATAAGTTATATAATACAGGATAAACCGTAAACATGAGCATAGAATAAGACATCATCTTATACTGTATATAGCATCTTGTAAGTAATATAAAACTTATTGATATCGATTCATCTAGACGTGTTAACTATAAGACATCGTATTATTTCTAAATATTTATTTTTATAACCTTGATAAAGGATCCAGGTCGTCTTTGATCCAGTAAAATAAAAATGTAAAAGGTATCAAGAACCTATACTCAGATCAAACAGTATAGTTTTTATTTAAAATCTCAATCATGTCATTATATAATTACAACACCAAACAGATAATCCATAGATCAGTCTCTTGAATCAACACAATGTATATTTGGATACTAACACTGTTCTATGATTTATCTTTTTTATAGTTATTTTTCTTTTTCTTTAATTCAGGATTCATTAGCATAAATACAAGTAGTTGTGTAGACACAAAGTAATCTTTAATCTTTAATTCTTTTATTTTATTATCTTTTATTTTTTATTTTGATAATGAATTGTGAAAAAAATGTTTATATTTGAATTAAAAACAATAGGACAATTATCATACTTTACAGTCAATATTAATACACTCATTTATTTTTTAACTTTTATTAAAGCTACATTATGCTGAAATATTTTAATATTCTTCATTTTTAGAAACACTTTACAAAATCTTTTAAGCCAAAAAAAAAAAAGAAGAAGAAGAAGAAGAGAGCCTTTTCTTTATATAGTGTGCTTTAATTGACAGAAAGATAAAGAAAGAGAATGAAACAAAACACAAGACTATGAAAACTCTGTATAGATTATTCAAGAAAAATAATACAAAAAACTGTTCAGGAAAAAATAAGATGGAAAAATGACAAGAGCTATTTATATGTTTTTACAAGGTAGGTAAGTGATATTAATAGAACTATGATTTGGACAAACAAATACTGGCGTAATAAAGGATCATGTAAGAATACTGTCTCTGGATAATTTAGTATGCAATAAAATATATTTTTATTCTTTCTGAGCTGTCGCTGTTACCAGAAATATAATCAGTTATTATCTTTGGAGTAAGCAATGCGTCAATATTAATTCATAGTGAATATTCCAGCTATAGCAATAATACCAATTATTTATGTGCCACTATTATTATTACCATCCTCTGAGATATTATTACATAATATGATGTTCATACTTATTATTAATGCTCGAATATCCTAAAAATGACTATTATTAAAACTGAGTGTAGAATGAATATTATGCTGTAAAGTACAATACACTAATTTTATCTGAATAACCTCTTTATTATTTAATATTTGATAGTTTATTTCTATCAACTTAGTTACATAGACGGCTTCAAACATAACACAATGAAGTTATACTTTTTTTTTTGTCATGTTGTATAATTCATAAAAGTTAAAATCAAAGGATATTTGGCTTCTAACTTGTTATCTTAATTAAATATGATATTTTATACTTTAATAACAAACAATAAAATAACATGAAAAGAAAAAAAAATAGTCATATCTTTCTTATACTATCTCAAGAATAGCATGTCATGAATACATATATTTACTTTATATTTTTTTACTTATTTATATGTATGTGGAATCTCAAATATATACCTTTATTATTTTATTTTAAATCAGGTAATATATTATATACAATTATATATAATTATTCTATCTCTCTAAATTGATGGCCACGAGTTAACTGATTTAAAACCTCCGTTATAGTGATTATGCCTAATAAGCCTGGCTCGAGTCCTGCATCAATGGTGCTATCATTTGTTCCTTGTTCGGCCGAATCGATCGTTTTTTTTTCGGTTTCTTCTGCAGATTGACACGGATGGCATGTGCCACTGAACATTCTTTTAATAAAACAGGAGATACGATTTGATTCATGACTTTTAACGGAAGGAAGAGAGACAGTATGTAGCAACGGTTTTTCATCTTGTTTAATCTCTGAATGATAAATAAAGGCTATTTGTGCCTCACTATTCAACATATATTATTAATAAAATGTCATTATATATATGTATATACTTTTATAATAGTTATATTTTTTACTTGTCTTTGCTTAGTAGTTGAGTCAATAATTCTATTATTGAAGTGTCTGAAGAAGCTTTGATACATGGATTTAATCTCATTTTACCAACAGGGTTCATATACTCGCTACTTTCTAATCCAACCAACGTCTACAAATAAACGTAGTTTTAATTCTCTATTATTCTTTCTTTCTTTCTTTCTTTTTTTTTTTTTTTTTTTTTTTTTTTTTTTTTTCATTTAATCATACTATTATACCTTTAATTCTAGAACACCTAAAATTTCATTTTCATTTTTTGTTTCATCATAAACTAAGATATGGGTAAAATGATCTTCTATGTATTCTAATACGATGGAAGAATTGATATAAGCGCCTATGGGTAATGATAGCATATTTTTTAGGGGCTTTGCCATTTGATAAGCATATGTATCTTGCATGTATAATGCGTTTTGTACAAGGATTGAGGTCTCATGTGTCAGGCTACCACGTTCATGCTTTGATTTATCGTGAAGACTGATCAGGGCTCTCAACTCTAAATATATTTTATAAATAAATATAGGGAGACATTCTATAGATATAGATGGATATATACCTGTTGCATTATAAGAAAATCCTGTATGTTTACCCAACACGTAGTCTAAAAATTTGGCTATAGGCCAAGCAATAATAAACCAAATAGCAATAAGGAAACGTACAGGCATTGCTAAGAAAGCACCTATTGCTAAACCATGCTTTGAAAATACTGCTTGTGGAATAATCTCAGAGAAAAGAACGAGAAGTGCAGTCGATAGAATGATTGATATAAATCCTTTATGAAATGAATCAATTTAATATATATCTCCTTAAAAATTCCCCTTTAATCCCTATTTTCTTCTTTTTTACTCTCTCTCTCTCTCTCTCTCTCTTTTTATTTATTTATTTTATTTTACCTTTACTAAAGATACCATCAAATAAAATAGGAAGTGTTTCATTCAAAACGGTATTTGTTAATAGTAGAGTAGATAAAAGAATATGTCCATTTTTACGAATAGGAATGATTCGAGAGGCATAGTGTTGTTGCTGAGCTGTTCCCGCAATCTCTAAAATAGATAGATTTGTCGTATCCAATGACATCTATTTAGATAGGTAAATAACATATAATAATAATTAAAAAAAAAAAGTGCTTTGAATAATAATACCAAACCCAATGTAAGGCCCGCTACAACACCACTCAAGGTGATTAAACACACAATAGCAATAATTTGTCCCCAAAACTCTAATGATTTAGGATCATTAGCATGCTCTTTTTCTTGTTCTTGTTCATGATGCTGTGCAAGTGTACTAGTTACTATAGTCGACAGTAATAAGGTATAAATTATAAATTTATTGCTATATATAGGTGGTTCCAATATCATATCAATAAAAAAAGAAATAGATGAAAAATACATACATATAAATAATTTTATAAAATATATAAATATATGATGTTATGCACAGCTAAATCATGACATGATCACCTTTCTACAAAAAAAAAAAAAAAAAAAAAGAAAAGAAAAAAAAGGATTTTTTTTTATAAAGGGAGTAAGGGATCAATTATAGTCTGCATTTACACAAATATAATAATATACCTTGTATATACATATCCCGAAAACTTCAAAATGGTCATTTATGTAAACATGCGTTTTTTTTTTTTATTTTTTTTTTATTTTTTATTTTTTATTTTTTATTTTTTTTTTTTTTTTTTTTTTGAAATGTGTAAAGATATACAAATATCTTATTCATTAAGTACTGGCTTATTATTATTTTTATTTTTCTTTATTCACTACATAATTTGCGCCGTATATATAACACAATAATTATAACTCATAAAATGTATATGCGATAACTTGGTAAAATTCCACGGGTCACGCTTAATTAATATAAATCATTCTAAAGCGAACCACAAAAGGGAGACATAAAGAGGGTAAAAAGCTGTCTATTGCAGCAAAGATAAACGAATATCATTAAATGTAATGAAAATGGAGTAATTAACGGCATCATGTGGAAAAAAAAAGGAGATGAGAAGTGTTACTCTTTTTTTTTTTTTTTTTTTTTTTTTTTTTTTTTTTTTTTTTTTTTTTTTAGTTTAAATCTTGGTATATTATTTATTGATCTTTGATAACTGTTGTAATCCAAACAACCATTGATTCAGGTGACATTGGCTTTTCCTCCATCTTTTCTATCCTTCCTCCTTCTTTCAGTTCAATTTCGATTCTAATTAAAAACGATTTATATTGTTCGATAATGTTTGTCTATAGAAGATATTATTTTATTTCAACTTTTTATTCTCACTTGTTAAAAAAAAAAGTTCAACTTACTTGTACTGGCTTTATTAAAATATGCTCCATTTTTTCATCGTTAATATATTCTCTTAGTTTTCTAGTCATATACTTCATGCGTTCTTCAGTTGCTTCCATAAATTGTTGTACCGATTCTTGTACTTCTTCTAATATATATATTATAATAAGATTTTCTTTCTTCAATTAAATTACTTATTTTACTTACTGCCTTTTAGCTGCTGTGTAGATGAGTCAACTAAAGATGTAGGTAAAGCTTCTGGTGGTAAAATGGTAGACAACTTTAAGATATTGAGTTAACTTTCATTGTATAGCCTAAAATTAGGTTATTCATATTTATTACCTTGATAAGGAATGTAGTAAGTGGTTCAACACAACTACTGACGCAGTTATGAATGAATGCTTCACATACTCTTTTGATTTGTAAATCAATTTCTCGTCTTGAATCTACATTGATTTCAACAACACGAGGCATACCACGTTGTGCTAATCCTATTAATGCATTTGGGTTAAATAAAAGTGCCCTTTGCTGTTGAAATGATGAGAATGAATCTATTATAAGGATTAGTTTTATCTACTAATATTACTCAAATATATATTACTTGTGACATGAGAGAAATCAAGAGCTTTTCCTGCATGAACTAAACTAGCTTCAAATGGAGCAAGTTGTTCTTTTAACACTAGTAGGTTCTTTATCAAAAATAATTGACCATCAAGTACAGACTAATAGAATAATACTAAGCAGATAGTTTCTCTATATTTATATGAAAGATTACCTTAAGAGTTGAAAGAGTATCACTTGCTTTTTGAAGTGATGTATTACAAAGAGATACAGCTTCTTGTGCCAAATCTTGAAATACGCTCGTCTAATATATATAAATTGAGTATATCATGTAATCAAAATAGTATGAACTTTAATTTACTTGAATACATCGATATAGTTTTGATAAAACCCATAGTGTCTTTTGTAATGTAGGATACCCTCCTCTTACTATATCCTCATTATTGTCTGTTATAGAAGACCGAATCGATACTGAGTCTTCTTCTGCTGTTACTTCTAATAATGCTGCTGCATTCGTATCCAATACAACTGAAGATTTTTTCTTATCATTACCTTGTAAATGAGTAGCATTATTTTGACTCATTTCAAAATCTTCTGGTTTTGCCTGATAATTTTGAATATCATTATAAATAAACATTTGTGCTCTAAATACGAGTCGAGCTTGAGCATCTTCTAATATATTCTGTATTAAATGACCAAATTTAACTTCATCCTTATCTTCTGTCACTCCAATAGCTATTAATTATAATTCAAGTCAATCTATTTGGTTTATATTATCTTGATAATCACTTTACCAAAATCATTTTCATCCTGCATAACATACATTAAGAATAAGTTACAAAGTTCTGATAAAGTCGATATATCATTTTCATGTATAATTCTTGGACGAAGATAATCATAAAGATAGCTTGTTAATAAATCCAAATATTTACTAAAAAAAAAAAATGTAAGTAATGAGTGAAATACTAATGTTTATATTTACTATAAATCTTTTTCTCCTGTTTTTTGAAAGAAATTATAAAACAAGTTGTATTCATCTGAACAAAGACTCATCATGTAGGCACATCCATTTTTTGCCTAGTCATATTTAGAAATTAGTTCTTTTTTTTTTTTCATCTCATCTCTCTCTCTCTCTCTCTTCTTCTTCTTCTTCTTACAAGCTCTAATATATCTCCATCATTTGGGCCTAATTGTTGAATTTTTTTAGAAATCAAGGGGCTTAAAAGCTGTTGTCTTGTCTGAACATAAGCATATACCATATCTTCATATAAAGCTTGGTATTCTTTATTATTTAAACATCGTTTTTCAACTTCAGCTGTCAATGATTTAATTGTAAAAGCAATTGTCCTGAATTTCACATAATACATTGTAGCTTGTTTATTTCCTAGATTATCTTTTGCATTGGCTTGCTTATATACATCATATCCTAATTTTTTGATGGTCGATACAACATACATTTTAATTAATGAAATTCCACGTGTTAAACATTGACGAAATCGCATCAAATACAGTTCTGAATCACGATAGTCTTGCTACAAAATAAAATAAAAGGTTATTTTTTTTTTTCAAAAAAAAAAAAAAAGAAAGAAAGAAAAAAAAAAAAAGACAAATTACATGCTTCTTCATATATTCTATACATTCGTCTAATTTTCCTAACATGGGTGTAAATTGTTTATCTAAACAGATATCCTCTCCTGGGGAATTAAGCAACTTGGCTATCGGTTCCAACTCATTAAAATACGATAGTCGTTCCCGAAGTTCGTCTGCCAATTCTGTCAAGCGGTCTTGATCTTCCAGCAAGCTCTCACAGGCTGTTTGAACTAACCTTGTTCTCATCTCTACAAATGAATAATGGTGCTCGAGTTCATCAAATAGCCCGTTTGTTTCCTCAAGACTCTTTAAAAGGGCTTCTGTACTTTCCTTGTAGATCCTGACAATAGATAGATGATTACGGTATACATCTTCTTGACCTTTCTGCATTTCATTTTCAATCATTGCAAACCAGTCAAAGAATTCTTGAAGGGTCTCGATAGGTTTTGGTGCATTAATCGTCTGCGCTACTTGTTGACGGAATTCGACAAGACTAGTACTGGATAAGGTGCGTGATAAAAGTTGTGTAGATAAAAGATGTGGATTAGGTGGTGATGCTGTAAAAGGAACAGGTGTCAATGCTCCTGAAGATGTTGCATAGGGTGAACTAGATAATTTATCACTTAAATACTAATAAAACCAATTAACAATGAATAAAATAAATAATAATAATAATAAAAAAAAGTAGTAGTAGTTGTACCCAATTAGAAGGTAATGGTAATTCTGTACAAGCTTCTTGTAAATCATATATACTTTGTTGTTCTTTCTCTGTTAATTTTGTTTTTTCTTCCCATTCCTCTAATAGTGTTCCACGCATCCCTTTTGTCATTATTTTAAAAAGTATTCCCTTTTTTTTTTTTTTTTTTTTTTTTTTTTTTTTTTTTCGGTCAAAAAATAATAGTTTTAAAGAGCAGATAAATTTCTTTTTTTGGAAAATACATGTATATTTCTTGTGAATGCTACTTATTTCAGGGCCATTTACTTTCTACCGTATGATATTATGCAAAAGAATGTAAACCAATAACAAAGATGCATTTAACAGGTGAATATATACATTAGTGTAATAGCTGATATACATTTAAAATAATGAAAGGAAACGCTCAACTATTTCAAAAAAAAAAAGCAAAAAGACGAAAGCTGATATAGATTGTTATTACATGAAACTGCACCTCTTTAGATATAAAATCAGGAAATAAGTTTTAATCATGGATAAATAAAATAAGATTATTCTATTTGTTTTTAGGAATGTGTATTGACAAAAAGGAAAGAAGAAAGAAGAGTGTCTAAAGACAGAATATAGATAATTGTTTGCAAATATATATTCTCTACTAATAAAAATAAAAAGTAGCTTAACATATAATGAAAATATCTTCGATGTCATAAGAATAAGGTATATTTTACTAAGTTAAAGAAAAAAAAAAGCTTCTTTTTAAAAATAAACATAAGAATTAACAGATCATTAGTCGTAATTTAAATCGAATCTGATATAAATAAGACATGTAAAAGCTGATCTCTTGTCCTTTTTTTGTTGTTTATTGCTTATACATATACACACACATATAAATATATATAAACATATATATATATATCCATTCAACTAATAAAATGAAATCTATTTATTGTATTCTTTTGACTCTGTTCCTGAGTCTTGTCTCAGCTTCAGCTATTCAAATGGACCGTCGTGCTGAAGAAGGAGAGGCGCTTATGATGTTTGGCTATAATCCACCTCGTGTCAATCCTGACTATTGTAAAGGTTTTCGTATTGAATATCCTACATACCCTGGTTTAGCTTTTGAAGGAGGTTCTTTACAACAACTTCACTGGTCTGTGGATGAAGATCTTAATCCTACACCTGATATTATTACTCGTATTCGTATCTTAAATGCCACTCAACACAATCAATATATTATTGGTGAAAATATTAGTAAGTAATTATTATTTGCAACAAATATAATATATAAATATATACCAATTCTATCCTTTTCTTTTCTTTTTTTTTATAGCTCTCTATAACTTTGAAAATACTGGTTCAGTCGCTTTCCCTCTTAATATTAAAGATATTACAGGCTTATACCATTACCGTATCATGGTAAACTATCCAGGTACTCCACTCCATTGCGTTTATGAGTCCGTACCTTTTATGATTATTCAAAATCCTTATCAAAAATATCAGACTGCAGGCCCTCCTTATGTTGATGTCAATATGGGTACACTTTATTCCACTATTCCATATACCAGATATAATTTTATTAGATCAACTGATGGGCCCAGTGTAACTTCAGATTCAAAAAAATAATTCTCTACTATTTTTTGTGTGTGGTTTATAAAAATAAAATCCTTTCTTTTTCTTTTTCTTTTTTTTTCTCTCTCTCTTTCTCTCTCTTTCTCTCTCTTAATATGAATTTTAAAGATTTACAATATTCAATTGGGAAATTTAAAGCAGATGTTCATTCACAGATTGCAAAAAAGAATCCTCTACAAAAGCAAGATACAAAAGCTTTATCAACTTGGATTTCTCAAGAACGTTATGATTTGGCTTCCATGAAGACAGTAGCATATGAACGTTCTGAAACAGTGAAAGCCTTAAAAGATTGGATAAAAGAAGAAGCTGCTGAAGAAAAGTCCGAAAATGCACAAGATTTAGAAGTATATACAAATATATACATATTTATATACATATATATAAACACAGATACAGCTTTATATACATACAATACATAAACCAATATTTACCATCTATTTTAGGATATTGTGGGAAATAAGCTATGCTATTTATTAGATAAACAAATCGAAATTGAACAAGAATTTGCAGGTAGGAAAAAAAAATGGAGGGGATAGGAATTGTAGGAAAAAAAAAACAACAACTAAAATACATACATTTTAAGCTAAATACAAGCAATATCGTCATGCTATAAAGTCTATTCGAGAACGAGAAGAGAAACTATCAGGTCAACGAGAAAAGAAACGTACGTTACAGTCTCGTATTGATAATCTCGTTAAGACAAGCCCTAAATCACCTCGTATAATGGAGTTTGAAAAAGAGCTCAATACCTTATTAAAAGAGACGCAGGAGAGTGAAATGGATCTTGCTGACTTTAAACGATTTGCTTTAAAAGAAGCATTTTACTTGAGATTTAATGCTATGCATGAATATGGACACAAAATATCTCTTCTTGCTGGCTTTGGCAAATATTTAACAGACCTGATAGAGACTAAAGCCACCACAACTGAAATACGAATGCCTTATGAGAAAAGCACAGAAGCTCAAAAGATTTTTGAAGATGCTATTAAAGCCCTAAAGGAATGGGAGCCTATGGCTGGAGATGAACGACCTACGTTAGCTAATTATAAATTAACATCCTCTTCTTTAACAAGTATATCTTCTGAACTAGCCATACAGCCACCTCAGTTACCACCTAGGAAGCCCTCATATCAAAAAAATACTACAGCTGATATTTCATCACAAACTACTACTACTACTGGAGACTTGAAAACAGATACAGAAATAGAAATCGATTTTGCTAAAATTGATTTGTATGATGTACCTCCTCCTGCTTATGATGCCTCATCATCATCATCATCACCATCATCACCATCAGCACCACCACAACCATCACGATACTCATACATGGATATGTTATCTCATCAAGGGACACACCCTTCAGATTTAACGTCCTTGACAGATTCTCCTATACCCATGCATCGACCCTTATTACCTCATCATCAAGATTCACTCGGTAGTCATTCTTCTGTGAATTATCAACAACTTTATCATCAAGTGAATCAACATCAACAATACCATCACTATCGTCCTTATGCTGAATTTGTTCAGCATCATCAACATGGACCACCCACACGAGTTGATGCAGGTGGCTTTCGTATCCCAGCTACTTATCATCATGCCAATGCCGAAAATGAAAAAGAACATCTAGCACACTATTACAAACAACAAGAGCAGCAGCAGCAGCAGCAGCATCCTCAAAATTCACAAAATAATCTACACCAACATTCTTTATCTCAACAAGTTCAATCACCCAATAGTTATGAAGAAAAAATACAAGAAAACCAAGATCAATAATGAATACATTTATTTACGTTTAAATAAAAATACACAAATGGGAGAGGAAGGAGGAGGTCTTTATATCTTTATTTTTCTTTATTTCTTTTTTCTCTTTTTATATATATATATGTATATATTTATATTTTTATACAAGGTATAAATGTATTTACAAGATGAGTATATAATAGGATGATTTTTGTTTTGTTCTGTTCTGTTTTGTTTTGTTGCTATATATGTATATGTATGTGCTTAATGAAGGTTCACTACGACATGCATCCATTCATGATGTCTTGTTGCAAAATGTAAATTTATCCATTTATGTACAAATGCACCGTGAATTCGAACCAGCAAACGTTCAGAGCACATTGGACAAGATTTATAAGAGTACTTTTTATTGGCACAAGAAGCGCTACTATTTTTCATCAGTAGAGATGATGGTGCTGCAGTATTAATGATAGCAGACGACATATTGAATAAAAAATATAAGAGAGAAAGAGAAAGAAAGAAAGAAAAAAGAAAGGTAAAAGTTAAAAAAAAAATTGTATATTATATATGCATATATATATACAAATATTCGTTTATTACTGTTAAGGAGTATTATACACTAGTAGTAGGGAATACAAAGTATATCATGGGAGTTGTATAAAGGTACCCACTATTATTTTAATTTAAACTATATAAATATAAACTGGTGATGTGTAAAAAAAAAAAAAAAAAAAAGCATCTGATTAAACACATAGATATACCAAACATACAAACAAATAAACAAATAACCGTGCTCGTTCTTCTTTTTCTTCTTCTTTACTACCTCTATACACTTTCTTATTACTTCTTTAATGACTTGAAAAAAAAATATAGTATATGTTAACATTGTAGCAATGATGTAATATGAACAATCAATCATGTATATTCTCCTTTTATTGTAGAGAATAGCCCGTTTTTTTTTTTTTTTTTTTATCTATATCAACTGATATTGTTGTACAATAATAGAGTCCCGGAATAATAGTTTATAATTATATTTACACAAAGGTGTAGAAGATATACTTAATTTGCTGTTACTATTTGGCGTTTATTACATTATGTAATTAGTAACATTTCATTACCTGATCTATTAATTACGCATTATACAAACTGCTATTTAAATTATAAACATTGCACCACTATAAAAGAGTCTACTACTTAATTTTATTAAATTATCGTTAGCTTAAGAAAAAAAAAAAAAAAAATTAAGCCACATTTTGAGAATCTAAAATTTTATTGACCGCATATCCACAGTGCATTTGCAGAAATCAAATGGCTTTTTACTTTCACGTTTTTTTCCCCTTTTCTATAGGATTCATTTATAGGGATATTACCGTACAAGAATTATATGAACATTATTCGACTTTAATTTGAATACTTTATCTTATTTTTAATCATTTTCGATTAAAAAAAACTTGTGAATAGATTTAACACATAGAAAATTGATTGATACTGTATCTTTATGATAAGATATTTTCTAATGTTCTTACGTGTATAGTTCGGATATTCACTATGAGCTTTTATTTTTATATAACTATTATATTAAACCAAGTATAATATCATGGATAATCACTAAAATATTCTATAATTGCCTATATTTTGATAGTAGGCTTCAACATACAAATTTCAACCTTAAATAACGATATAGATTACGAAATGATACACATTCAATGAATGTCCTTTTACTCTTATTGACTTTATACCCCCCCAATAAACTTACTTGAATAAAATAAAAGCTATAACCATAAACCGTATTTATTGAAGATTATCAACCTACGGGGTTAAAGTTATTTATATACAAAAGAATACGTATTATCTAAAATTGCATACATTTGAAATATAGATGTGACATGGGCTCACTTCTAAGAATAAGTCCCTTTTTTTTTTTTGTATTCATAAATACAGGACAAAGTGACTGTAGTATTTTATTTGTGATTTATAAAGTATGTTATCTTATAGACACAAGACAAGAGCGAACTGAAAGAAGGGAGAAGAACGAAAAAAAGAAAGGATTGTGTACATTAAAGAACACAAAGCATTTTAGTATTGATTGTACTTCATAGAAGGAAAAAGTGTGTTTTTTGTTCTGAGTGAAAAGTGATGGTTACTCAATTACGGTCTATCTTCAACTCATGACAATAATCACGGGAAAAGTAGCTATAAATGATTTTCTTCTGTGTTAAGACATCATATTACAAACTGCAGCAACATGATATTCTGTATTAAGACATGGTATACAAACTCATGTGCCTACTTGATTTCTATTACTCAAAATAGTAGAGAACGTACTTTAGATGTATAAAAAAAGAGAGGTGCGCTGTTGTACATGTATACGTTGGATGAAATGCATAAATAAAACAAGTGAATAACTGTGTGTGTAATCCAAAAGGTCGGTCTTCTTTAGTTTAAACAGATTGAATGATATCATAGATCAAGAGGACTATGAACCGCCAAGTCAGGGGAAGATGTATATAATACAAAAGAATAATTACATTCTCTTAGAATTAGCATCATTGTAATGTACATGATTTTCTTTATTTTACGTTTTTTTTTTTTTTTTTTTTTTTTTTTTTTTTTACTGGTGGATACCTGGAAAAAAAAAAAATAGAATTGTTTCATTTAAATAGTTTATAAATCGTTTAAAAGACATTTTTATAAATATATATTTTAAGCAATTTTTATTTTAATACATTCAACTAGACAAAAATTAACAATCATTACTAAAAAAAAAAAAAAAAAAAAAAGAATAAAAAATCAAGTATTCATGGATACATGTTTATTTATTCTTGTTTCTTGGTTTGCTCTTTTTCATCCGTGATTGCTGGTTTTCTTATGATCCAACTATTCAGATAGGCACCCCAAGTAACTTCTTGTTTAATTTGTTGAGGTGAATTAGACAATAGAGCATTACTATTATCTTTTACATTAACATAAGATTGTAAAGATTCTTCACTTTCTGTACGATCTAATTCTTTCACAGTACTCGTATTAGTCAATGGTTGTTGTTGTTGTTGCTGCTGCTGCTGCTGCTGCTGAAATGTATTTGTTGTAGCTGCAATTAAAGTAGAAAACAGATTATAAGGATTTATAATGTTGTAATATCTTGTTTCAGTAGCTGTAGTCGGTTCACTCACAGTAGTAGTCAACTGTTCTTGTTGTAGACTATTTATTTGATTATTCTAAAACAAAAAAGATGTATTAAAACATGTATTCATGATTACATGCATTGTAAGATTTACGTTATTCAGTATTTTATCAATAATCAATTGCTTTATCCTTTTAAATAATTGCTTTCCATAGAGTATAATTGTTTCTTTTAATTTAGTTTGAATTTCCACTAAAATAGTATCAATGTATTCCTCATGTGCATGTAAAAATGGATCAAGATAGTTTGTATAGATAACAGAGGTTCCCTATAAAAAGGGGAAAAAAATTCAATATACATGTAAAGAAAAGAATAAAATAGGTTTACTTGTGTCTGAGGTAGGATAAGCCATAGAAGAATAATCAGTTTGATCTCTGTATAAAATGGGAGCCTTTTTTTTTTTATACACATATACATGTATATACGTAAATTAAACTTACAAATAGATGAGACTAGTTTTGTATTACCAAAATAAAAAAAGATCTGTAAAATATTCAATAGAAAGAAAGGTAATAGAAACAATCCAGAAAGTTAAAAGAGACCCAAACTCTTCTTGATTATTTATTTTAATTGCTTTATAACATATGTAAGCAGGATAAAGTTGCAAAAGTCCTAATTTGACAAAAAAGTAAATGGCAGAAGTAATCATCGTTCCTTGCTTGGAATAATAATAGATGAGAAAGAAAATGAAATGATTATGCAGCTATTCATTAAAGAATAAAAAAAAAAAAAATAAATAAATAAAAAAAATAAAGATCATTCATTGGTTATTCCAGTAATATCAGCTGAACTAATGCAGTAATACTACTCATTGTGTTTATTTTTAATAATATCAAGTAAAAAAGCTGTCGATAATTGTATCATAATGTTTATGTTTAGAAGCATTACTTTGAGAAGCAGATGAACGTAATAAGGAATCCAATACAATAGCAGGATTTTGATTCACAGTAATCTTTTTATTTTCAATATTTATTAATCTTGAAGGCATCCTATTATCCATATTTAATGGCTGAGTAGTTGATTTTACTTGTTCAAGTACTTTTAAAAGAAACAAAGTGTTGTCATAATTTTGTTGTTGTTGTTGTTGTTTAAGAGTCCTTTGAAATAAACCATGTGTTAAAGAAGAAGACATTTTGATATATGTCAAATAAATAAATAAAGTAAAAAAAAAAAGGTTCTTCTTCCTTATCATTGAATATATACATTTATATATCTATCAGCTATTTTATTTTATTTATTCATTTATTCACATAAAAAAATTTTTTTTTTCATTTAAACCTATCAAAGTAAAAATAAATAAATAAAAAGTTACTTATTATATAATATGACCATGCGTGAGTAATTGTTGAATGACATCTATTGTGCCAAATAAAGTACATAAAATGCCAAAGATGGCTATAATAGAACATATCAAAAATAAACCTAGTCTTCCTTGTCTTGTTTCCCAATTTAATTTCATCCAGAATATAGTAGGTAGAACAAAGGCAAGTATATCGCATAGCATAGTGCTTACGACTGCCATGAAATCAGAGAAATAGGGAATACACATGGCTATAATTGCACATAATAAGATGACACTGATTCGAGTAGCAACTTGTATCAATTTGCTATCTTTGATTTGTTTATCCTTGAACCACAATTCAATTCTAATCGTATAGATATAAAGATAAAACGGGATAGCTAATAATACATGAATTGTAATAACAAACATAGCAATGTTCTGTGAAGAACCTATTGATAAAAAGACAATCCATGTAAATATGTATAGAGTAGACTCTTGATAATAAAGTGTGTGTGTGTATATATATAGTGGAATCTTGATAATAAAGTGTATATATATATAGTAGACTCTTGATAATAAAGTGTATACATACCTAAGGGTAGGCTCTTGTAAATAGGGGATTGAACTACATTTCCAAAGACAAGGTAACATACAAAGGCCATTGTAAAATACAGAATACTAACTACACAGTTAGATACTAAAAGGACCTTTGACCATCTTTCGGGTGTTATCATGGATGCTTCAAGGTGAGGATAGATTGCATGTCCAAAATATGAAAAACTAAATGTACTAAAAGCCAATGGGATATTCTTGGCTATAGCAATGTCATGATGAACTGTATTAATTCTTTCCAGGTAATCAGATGATAAAGCGACAACACATACAATCAGTAATAAACATACTGTAGTCATTGAAGCAAATGTACTATCTCATAAAGCAATACATTATTAAAGCCTATCTTTACTACGAAAAAAAAAAAATACCTTAAAAAGGAAACATCTTTCATATTTCTAACAAGTACAAAAGGAACACCAATCATAATTGAAATTATCCAAACACATACTTTTCGATTTAACCAAATAAATCCATTTTGTAAAAGAAGGATTGAAATGTTTTCACTCGCCATGACCATATAGACAGTAGGAGTTAAAAGTAAAAAAGACTGAGAGAAAATATAACCAATCAATTTGCCTGGTTTACCAAATGCCATGTGACCAATGTCTGCATAATCTCTAAATCGTGTATTATTTCTACTACTACTATTAATCATCATCATCTTGCGCTCTTAATAAAGACTTACTTGTTTGTATAAAGACATTGAATTAAAAGAACTCCAGTAAATTGTGACATACATGCATTTAGTATTAAAAATAAAATACCTATCCAACCTGATTGACTCATTGCGTGTGCAATAGCTAATATTCCCGTACCTGCCACGACACATCTTAAAAACTATTAACATCTTTACCCCACCTCCTCCTTCCCCTTAATAAATACTTGTATGATTTACATAATACTTGATAATGTAGATGTATTTGATACATTTCTTTTTTCATCATCATGTAAGTTAGAATCCTTTTGACTTTCATCTAATGTTGTTCTTTTGTCAACTACTTTAATAAAAGATTCATCTTTTATAATTGACAACTGTGAATTTAATTTATAATCTTCTAATTTAGCTGGAGCAGATGCAAACCGCATTATATAGAATAGAAGGGTAAAATAAAATGAAATAAAAAAGAACTGAATGAAAAGGTACTTCTTTTAAATAATAATAATAATAATAATTTGATCTTACAGTAACAACAAATAGTGTTGGTTTATTATAGAATTTTGTTGTTATTAAATAGTAAAGTTAAGCATATAAAATAAGGTACCTTAAATGCAATATTTATTCATGTAATAGAAATCTTTTCCTCCGCCTTTGCTTTTTTTTCTTTTAGATCATATACTCACTCTTTATTTTTATTTTTTATTTTTTTATTTTTTTTTTATTTTATTTTATTTTCTTATATATATCACAACAATTTATTTCTTTTTGTGAGAACTTTTCTTCTTGTCATCAGAAGATGATTTCTTTTCATCAGAGGAGGATTTCTTTGCTTTCTTTTTATCTTTCTTTTCTGTTGTTTGTTCAGCTTTACGCTTTTCAGTAGAAGTTTCATCAGAAGATGAAGCATCACTGTTATTAGCAACTAAACTAGCTTGATAACTCTTGGTTTCTTTAACAAATCGTACTTTCTCCTTTTCAGCCTGTTTAATATAAGGTTGCTTCTCCTTGTCACTGAGAGCATTCCATTGTTCACCAATTAATTTAGCAATTTCTACTGCTTTAAGGTCAGGGTGTTTCTCTACCATATTGGGACGAACAGCTTGAGAGTAAAGCATATAGCTACTCAAATTACGTTTAGGTGCGTTGGGATCCTTTTCAACCTTTTTCTTTTTTTCTCCACCTTTTTTTTTTTTTTTTTTTTAAAAAAAAATTGATTATTATTATTGTAAGAAAGAACAGAAATAGGATATATTGACACTATACATGTATATAGACATATATTTATTTGTACTTACCATTAGTGGCACTAGTTTGATTGGATGCGTTTTGAATAGTTTCTGTAGCGTTAAGAAGAATTTCTGAAAATTCAGTAAGGTTCTTACTAAGTTCGCTAATAAGTTCAGCTATCTACAAAAGGGTATCAATAAAAGCTTTTATTATTATTAAAAAAGGGAAACAATAACTTACGCGTGCTCTACTATCTGACTTTTGAACAGCCATTTTTTATTTTATTTTATTTTATTAGAAGAGAAAAAAAAAAGGGAAAATAAAAGTTTTTTTTCCCCCGAAAATTTTATAAAAAGAATTTTTTTTTTAATATTGTGTGAGCACAATTTTTTTTTTTTCTTTGAAGTACTTCAGCGCGAAATTACATTTTTTTTTTTTTTTTATTTTTTTATTTTATTTTATTTTTTTTTTTTTTGAAAAAATATTTTCTAAGGCGATTTTTTTTTTTTTTTTTTTATTATAAAAAAATACGATCACGTTTCGCTCTTTTTCAAGTAATGTGGGCGGCGGAGAGAAAAAGGAGGATGATCCCAAAAAAAAAAAAAGATTTACTAAAGGTTTATTATAATTGTCTCTGATGACAGCGGGTTATTTTCTTTTTTTAAAAAGAAGAAAAGAAAAAAAAAATAAGTTCCCGATTATATAACCACGACCTTATGAAACTTTTTAATTTATTAGATGTTTTATTATATCAAACATATGAAGAATTGACATAATAAAAAAAAATCTATGCTGTAACTTTTGTCTTTCAATCTCTCTTCTTCTTTCTTTCTTTTTTTTTTTTTTTGTTTTTCCCTGTACTTTTTTCTTCTTCTTTTATTTCCCTTTCTTCTTTGAATATCATATTAATAGAAATAAATAGACAAATAAAGAAATCAAGAAATAAAGAAAAGCCGAGTTATGAGTGATACAATTGCATTTGCTAATAATCCGTCCCAAAGTATCATTGCATTTCCTGCAGTAAAGACCACAACAAAAAGTCCTACCACTGTTACTACAGATGTTTCTACAACTGATATTAACTCTGGTGCTACTACTGCCACTGTGGCGGCTTCTTCTACAAACAGTCTAGTATCAGCAGTAGAGAATTTAGCTTTATCTTCTTCATCTGTAACACAATCAAGTCAAATGAGCTCTTCCACTATCAATAGCAGCAGCAGCAGCAGCAGCAGTAGTAGTAGTAGTAGTAGTTTTACAGTATCTATATCTAGTTTAAGTTTATCTATTCTTTCTTCAACGAATACAGCATCTCCTTCATTACCTTCGTCTACATTTAGCTCAATACCTTCTCCCTTATCTTCCTCTTTATTCAGCTCATCATCGTCATCATCGTCGTCATCGACATCATCGACATCATCCTCTATCCTCTCCTCCGCCACAGTTACACCCTCTATCATATTAAGTAGCAAGTATAATAAAAGCGGTTTGTCTAAGGGAGCTATTGCAGGCATCATTGTCGGTTGTATTGTGGGTGGTCTCTTTTTGATCGCACTTCTTCTTCTTTTCCTTTTACGTAAAAGAAGGTCTAAATCACAACGTATTTCATATCAAGAAAATCTTGAAAAGTTTACACCATACCAATCAGAACCATATCCTATGTCAATGGCAGCTGCCAGTATTAATCATCCAAGCAATGCTGCAACTGCCGCTGCTGCTGCTGCTGCTGCTGCAACTGCTACTGCGACTGCTACCTCCCCCACCAGCACTACACCCATAACAGCAGCAGCAGCAGCAGTTGCAGCAGTTAATACAACTGGATTAACACCCGCTATCATCGATAATAATACACCACAGACACCTGTCATTGATGAGGAGTTTTGGAACCAACCACCACTTGGTACCTATAGGGTCGTTTCATCGTATACACAAACATTAGATGATGAACTCTATATTCAACCAGGAGATCAGATTCAAGTTTATATGGAATATGATGATGGTTGGTGTCTTGGTATTAATCTAACGCGGGGAGAAGCTCGTGGTGTATTGCCTCAACATTGTTTAGATAAAGATAATAACCTTCTTACCACTAATAATAATACTAATATGTCATCCTAATAGTCATTTATAAATAATTTATCCAATCCCTTTCTCTCTCTTTCGTCTTCCTTTTCGCTTTCCCTTCCTCTCCATCTTCCTCTCCTCCTCTCCTATTTTATTCTATCTCTTCCTTCTCCTCCCCCCCTTTTTTTTTGACAACGAGAATGATTTAAAAGTTATAAATAAATACATAATAATAATTACGTTTGTCCTGATCTGGAAATATCTCATTTTATAAATAGCCTTATTTGGAAACTGAAGGATAAAGTCAGCTGCTATAATATTTATAGTTGTTCAATAAATAGGTTTTTTTTTAACAATGATTTTTTTTTTTTTTTTTTAAACAGAAAAAAAAACCCCTAGAAATTGAGCATCAGATACTAAGTCTATCAAAATTGCCCGGGTTAGATCATCAATAATAATGAAAATTATCAAAAACAAAAAAAAAAAGAGGGTTAAAAAGGAACATAGTATAGTTGTGAGACTATTATTGAGAAAGAGGAAGTTAATTAAGGAATTGCTGACTACCATGTCTGTAATGGTAGTAAAGATATTTTTCTTTTTTTGAGTGTATTTAAAGAAATCTTTTTTTTTTTTTCAGGTTGACAGTTTGTCCAAATTGAATTAGTTCAGTGATAGAGATCTAGTTGTGGAATCTTGTAGAGTAATTGAGATAAATGAATATCTGCAGGTATATTTAAGGAACATAGCGAGAATTAAGCTTGTCATCTTTCATGTATGGTAGATAATTTAGCCATGTGTAGCATGATTTTTTTTTTTAAACAGTTGACGTTTTGGAAAACGCCCAAATATATTTCTAACCTATTTGATTTGAATACCCTCCCCTCCTTTTTTTTTTCAATTTACAGCAATGAGCTGAGGAGGTAGAAATAATTAAACCATATTCAAATTGAGGAGGAATGACAAAAGTGTGTTAAATCCTTTACCAATATCTGATAATGTTACTAGAGATAAGTTCAAAATATATATATAGATTTATTTATATGAACAGACACCATCTGAACTAAATCGTACTCCCGCCCTCCCTTCCAAGATAGGAAAAATAAATCATGTCAAGCGTCATTTAGACAGTTGTTCTTTAAGTCTTAAATAAGGGAATTAAAAAGTAAATGTGTCATACACTTCTGAGACAGATCCTCATATATAATTATGTAAGGGGAAGAAAGCTCCATAGTGCTAATAATAATAAAAAATAAACAATAATACTAGTTTCATTAAATATGATGCAAGTAGGATGGTTCTATTTTAGTCACAAGTTTTTTTTTTCCCCAAGTAATTATATTATGTGAGCATATATAACTCATCATATAGATTAGAAGATTGCCACAAGGGTTGAAGGATGGAATCACCAGTGTATAAAGCCATTCGAGCATTAAAAAGCCATCCTATGTAACTGTAGCTTTTGTACCATTAAATTCAGCGGGTAATTGGTCTAATAGTATAGACATATTTGTACTGTACTGTATCTATAGTAAACGAAGGATATAAACAGTGAAAGAGGAGAGAACATAGTTGACAAGTAAAGGATCGTCATATAACATAGGATAGACTAGGGAATGGAATGTGTTAACTGCAAACTATAGATCTAAAAGCTTGTTTAAATATCAAAAGCTTTTATTTCTCGAGTAGTCAGGGTTTCTTTGTAATAACAATGATATCAATAAGAAACACTGGAATAGTAACCATTTGTTCATATTAGAAAACATTATCTTGATCAAGACATCAATCCTTAGCCTTAGAAATAACCTGCTGAGTACACTTTTAGACAAGTTTCTTATTTTTTTTTTTTTTTTTTTGATCCGGCCAAATACAATGTTATGTGCTCAAAATGGATTTTTAAAAATTTTATTCAATAATAAAGTAACCTCATCCCTATTATGTCAATAACTCTTTTTGTAACTAAAACGCTTTTTGTTTATATACCATTCACATGTTTATAAATAAAAAAAGGCATATGTTCGAATTGATTGGATGGGAATTTTTACTCCTTAAAAAAATAAAAAAAAAGGGTATAAAAAGGGATCCAAAAAAAAAAAAACTGCTGTTTCATTCTTTTATAATTATCAACCGGCTATTACACAGCCGTGAGATGACAGGGCCTCCCAGGGTCTGAAGATCGTCTCTTCAGACCGCATATTCCCCTCTTGGGGAGGTGTAATGGGATGTGCGGCTGTCGTTCAGATACGTCCATTTCAGAAATAATAAATGTAAATGAAAAATAGACATATTTGTATATAATTACGTATTTTATGCATGTATATGTTTTTGAAACCTGTTGAGTTAAAAAAAAAAAAAAAAAAAAAAAAAAAGATAAGCTGAAATCTAATAGAACCCGGTCACGTCAAAGACAGACGTTCACTCAACAGCAACAATAGCGATACATTGTTAATTAAAAAAGATACGTTTTGATCGTGTAAAAAAATAAAAAATAAAAATACACAACATGTATACATTTTATTGTAAATAATTATATTCATTAATTAAATCATCACAGCCTAAGCTTATTTATTATAACATCTTTTCAGATCAAACTATCCTATATATTCTAACTATAAAAAAAAACTAATGTGTATATACTAGTTTAAATATTTATTAAATACACAGTTTCACTTTATGCTTTGGCACTTGAACTTGTTGGGACAGTTGTCTTTCTTTTTTCTTATGCGCACTGATCTCCTGGTAACATCCTTTTATTATTATTATTATTATTATTACTTTGCGTATATCTGACTCACTTTAAATGATTGCTTTTATCAAATACTTTTATTTCACTACAGCTACCTTATGTTGTTTTGGATCACTGTGAACATATCAAGGAATACTCTATTATCGTGGATAATGTTCCAATACCTAATTTAGATCAAACTACAAAACTATTTCAAGTTGTATTAAAAAAAAAGCAATTACTCTGGAGATCAACAGAGAGTGGATCTACCACTTTCATAGATTTTTTTTTTATTTCACAAAATATTCAACGATAACAGGATGTTCTTGAATGCACAAAAAATAATAATAATAATAATAATAATAATAATAATAATAATAATAATAATAATAATAATAATAATAATAATAATAATATACTGGCTAAAAAATTTGAATGTTCCCCAACAAAATCTTGAATTTTAAATGCTAATCAATGTACTTTCATAACAGATTCTCTGGTTTTATTTATTTATTTTTTTCAAGACGCTCGTGGTTATACCAGGGATTATTGGCAGAAGATTATTTCGAAGGCAAAAGTCACTAGAAATAGACAACGTCCCTCGATCTCAAGCATGTTCGATCTATGATGCGTCGAACCCACAAGATTGGTTTGAAACACCTTAAACCAGTATATGAATTCATATTTTATCAACATCTGCAAATAAACATTACATAACAAAAAAAAAAAAAAAAAAAAAAAAGGAAAATAAAGCACGGCTTTTGGAGCGTGTTGCCAATTGACAGTTTTTTTTTCTTTTTTTGTACGAGTTGAAAATTTGTTATAAACGAATAGACATTTTTATAAATCGTTTAAACCTTTTTCTTTCGTATTTTTATTTTTTTTTTTAATCAAAAGTTTTACTGTTGAAAAAAAAAATAGATGATGTTAATCACATGCCTCAAGAAAAAACTGCTCCTTTGGAAGGTATGGAAGTTAATTTAATTGGAGTAGAGCACAGCAAAGTACAAAAGCTTGTTGGTATTGAGTCAGTTTGTGGAAAAGCACCTGTCAAAGACGATAAAAAAAAATGCTGCTTAAGCTCAAAGCAAGCAAGCAAGCAAAAAAAAAAAAAACACACAATAGAAAGAGACTCGCCTCGATATTCTTGATCTTTGTTCTGATGTCGTTAACCGTTAGAAGTTAGCAAGTGTTGGTTTTCAGAAAAGCTGTGCGTTCATTGATGAAGCGGGCTTTCACTCGCAGCTGATGAGGGGCGGCTGCGCTTGTTCGAAAGTTAGCACACTTGCAAAATGTCTGAGTTCATACTCAAAAAAAAAAAAAAAAATAATGAATAGATCAGCCTGGTAGGCTGCATAGCCGCTAGAGGAGTGATCATTTTCTCCAAAATTGAACCTCTTAGAAACGATGATGATACTAAGATTGAGAGTGAGAGAGAAAGAGAGTTTCACCAAGAACAATTCTCAAAGAAAAACATAGTTGTCTAAATCAAATATTATTCGACTCGTACAAAATAAATCTTAAATCATCTAAACTCAAACTCTGATTCGTCTATAAAGAAATGGAAATCGTTTAAAGATCATCCGAAAATCTAAAAAAAAAAAAAAAAAAAAGTAGCGGCATGTAACACATTAACGATTACTACTAACTTTTAATCCAATGGCTGTTGACAAAAAGACATTTATTATGTAATTAAAAATCAAAAAAAGGGGGGGAGAGAGGAAAGAGAGACAATAAAAACAAAATAACAAAACAAATTATATCTAAAAAAAAATATGTACAAGTTGCTACAAGTATATGTGTATATGTGTATATATGTATATATATGTTTTTATATATATATATGTGTGTATATATATGTGTATGTATATATGTAATATTACGCAGGGTGAGGAGATATAGTGGCGGTATTCGTAGCGGTATTATTATTGTTGTTTTTACTGTTACTAGTTGTTGAAATAGCAGTATTTGTAGTAGTAGTTGAGATGATATGATTGGTGTTATTGATCTCTGTTGTATTACTACTACTATTGCTTTTAACAAGACATCGTGCAACAGAATTAGTATGATGATTAGAATTGAATGATGGTATTAATAGTTTTGTTGTAATAATATCTACTTGAATTATATCGCCATACAATTTCATAAAGGTCTGTATATCTTCTAGGGAAACCCACAAATCATATCTTAAAAGACCTAAAAAACTTCTTTCCATACGATTGATTTCTTTTGGGGTATAAATTCGATCTGTCAATAGAGATAGATGCATGCTTGTTAAACCGGTACCTGTCTCTGAGAGGTATTTAGAGCTAGTAAGGATAGCAGCTAATAAAAGTCGATAAGGGGTATCAAATCCGCCCCGAGCATTATTTGGTAATTTTGATTTCAATCTTAATAAATAGATTAAAGAAAAGACTTTAACAGAACAAGGAATATACTTTTTACTTGAAGATGAATTATTATTGCTGTAAAGATGTTGAATAAATTCTTTTAGAGGAGGTAAAGGTCTACCATCATGAATAATAGGTTTAGTTGAACAAGTTAATAAATTATTAGCTGTTAATAGTGTAAATGCTAATAGATTCGATAAAAATAAAAATAAAAAACAATTAGATATAAAAACGAACAAAGAAGAAGAAAAAAAAAGAACAGTCGTTTTTATTTATTACCTAATAAAGAACCTGGATTATTTGAAATAACTTGAATTGTATTCATATTTTTTTATAACAAAAAAAAAAAAAAAAAAAAAAAAAAAAAAAAAAAAAAAGAGTGAATAACACGTAAAAGAAAGTGTTTGTGTGATTTATATACAAATGTTTAAAATTGATAAATTTAGTAAAAATCCTATCAAATTCTAAACCAATTAGAATATTTTTACTTATCGTTTTACCGGAAAAGGGCTTCATATTTATAATAACATTTGAAACCATTTGAATATAATAGTGGTAAAATTAGTAACCACCAGATTTCACACTTCTATTCATCACCCTTCTTTTCACTTCCAAGCACACACGTACTATTGATATCTGCTTGTTCTTTTTCATTAGTAATAAATCTCATCAAAGTAAATCCTTCTATAATTTGTTTATATCACTTGCTGTCATGTGCTTTGAACAAATTCTAGTTGCTTCAAATAATAGTTTTTCCTTTTCCAGTTTAGGAGGTGTATGAATATTTTTGACAATTGTATTGATCATAATTACCTTGAGTATTTTTTTTTTTTTTTTTTTTTTTTTTTTTTTTTTTTTTGAATAGTTGACTTTTTACTATTAATGGAAGTATTTTTTTGTCAATTTATTATATCTTTCTGTTGCAGATCTTGGCATGGCATAGAATAAAAAGATTGGCTCTAATAATAATATAAATATTAATAATAGAGTAATAAAGTGGCTATTTTTTTATGCTTTACAGATAAAAGGATAAGGTTATTTGGTGAAATATGCTGCATGATTAGTATTATAACATTAAAATGATTGTCTTAATATTTATAGTTGCATATTTTTTACCTGTTAAGGATAATAAAAACCCTGTTATTAAAGTCTATTAACTCAACTTAAAATTTAACTTTGCTGTTGCTGGTAATCAACAACATCTGCTGACCTCTTGTTAGCTACATCAGGTGAGGGGAGGAACTTTTTTTTTATATATATATTAGCTGCCCATCACATTATCCCTGTTACAAGAGTTACATATTGTGCTTTGATTTTGTAGTTGTATGGTGACTTGGACCCTAAGATTTGCATTATAGAGAGATGCCTTTTGTCGGTAAATGAATTTTGTATTTCAATAAAGATAGTAGCATTCATTAGCGATATATATTCTTTACTTTACTTTAAAATGTAATCACTTTCTTGGCTGCAAGATTTGAGAGAATAGCCTCTTTTTTAGGAGGAGAAAGTTAGAGAGTAAAAGGGTATCCAATTTTTTTTTATTACTATCTCCAATAATACTAGTAGTAGTTGAATAACGTTTTTATGCAAAGTTTAAAATCAAACTTACTTTCCTGTTATATATTAAACAAATGAGAGAATATAGGTTGGAAAAGGTAAAACAAGATAAATATAACAATTGCCTTCGTTAATAACAATTACTAATATTGATATCTTATAGTATCCTTAACTTGATAAACAATTTTGTATTAAAAGCTATCTTTAACAAGACTTCAAAATAATAATAAAAGATTGTTTGCAACTAACTCTAGACATAAATAAGTAGTCCTTACGAAAAAAAACATTCTTATTATGCAGTAAAGAAAACTAGATTCAGATGTACGGATATAATACGAACAAGAAGAATCATTCTGTACAATTTACTCTACTTGAAGACTACTTGAAGACTTACTTGCTCTATATTCTATATTGCTACATTTAATAAAAAAAAAAAGACGTTATATTACGAAGCTAATAATAATAAAAGCAGACAGCCATAAACATACACATATACACACACATATATATATGTATATATACATTTGTGTTTTCATTTGGTATATTCTCTCTCTTTCTCACTTAAATTTAAACTTGGCCTATTAAAAATTAAATAATATATCAAAATAATAATACGCTATCATTTTCTCTTTCTCTCTCTCTCTCTTTTTTTTTTCTTTCTTTTGCTTTTCTTTTTCATTTTTTTTTAATAAATATATCATGTCAACATCATTGCAAGCTAAATTAGATTTGCCTAGAGCACGTCGTCATACAAGACAAGGATTAAAGCCTATTATAAAAGATAAAAAGCAACAAACATCTACTATTATAAATAAAAAGCAAGATGAATTGACAGCAATAGCAAAACAACCCATATCCTTGGGAAGTAAGTTTGACAGTACTAATTAATCCAGTCATTCATATTTTCTTTGATCAAAGTTCATCAAGAACATTTAACAGATATAGACAAACTATTAAAAGCCTTTGATCTAAATTACATTTATGGACCCTGTGTTGGTTTAACGAGACTAGACAGATGGGGTAAATTATTATTCACTCTATTTTCATGCTATTTTTTTTTATATGAACTTTTTTCCCTTCCTTTTATTTATTTTATTTTATTCTTTAATGACAGAAAGAGCTCAAAGACTTTCCTTAAATCCTCCTAAACTAGTTAAAGAAATCTTATTAAATGATAAATCTCAGAAATATAAACATTCTTTATTCCATCAATTTAGAATGATTTGAAATAAAATAAAATAAAATAAACGTAAAATACCCTTTCCAATGACACATCCATGACAACATTTTAGATTTTACTATAAATGAACTCAGCCTTTTTTTTTTCATAGCTGCATAATAATCACTTCATTCCATTTATATAAAAAAAAAAAGGCGAATCATTACTATTTCTTTTTATTTATTTTTTCCTTTTAATAAATATACATATATAATATGAGTCATCGTGAATCTGCTAATTTTAAAGTTGCTCATGCTGAAGCTGCTTTAGGTGCTGGTCGTCCTTATGAAAAAGCCCAACGAGGACAGCCTGAAATGTATGATAGCATGAAAGAATTAGAAGAACAGCATGCAAAACAATACAGTCATGGTCCTTCTCATGAATCAAGAGGTCAACGTATTGACAAAGAATTAGAACAAGAAGATAAAGAAACAATTAAAAAGATGGATCAAGCTTATAATCAAAGACATAATGAACAACAACAACAACATTAAATATATGAAATAAATAAATTGATGTACATTTTTTTTTTACTTTATTTTTATTTGTGCATTGTGTGTGTGTGTGTGTGAAAATTCTAGATTAGGCAGTAAAGAAAAGAACAAGTAAACAAGTATTATTATTATAAAATAATAAATCTTTTTTCTCTTCGTTATCTTTTTCTTTTTCTTTCCTCTTTTTTTTTTTTCTACATGAATTCAAAAATGTGGATAACAAGAAAATTAGTGACATCAACGAAAAGTAGTCGATTTAATTTATTACGTGGTGGATTCAACACTCATTTTACTACTACTACAAATGGTGGACGTGCAAATGAGATTATTGAGGCTGTTCTTTATGGTTCAAAACGAATTAAAGAAATCGAAAATCAAACGCATTCAAAGATGCTTGCAAGAGGCAAATATGTACATGAGCTTCAGAGTAAAAAAAAAAAAGTTTTTTTTTTTTTTTTTTAATTTTTTTAATTTAATTATTTTGTCATCAAGTTCATAAAGTCAAACCTGACAAGACAGAAGAATACATAAAATTAGTGTAACAGTTTATGCTACATCTTTTTTTTTTTTTTTTTTTCTTTAATTAAAATTTTATTCACACTATTTCTAGTTCAAATCATCTTCCTAAAATAGCCAATGATCCATTAAACGACGTTCATCTTTGTGGAAGTTGGTCAGTTGAAATAGGTGATCAAGACTCATTTGGTAATATAACAAAGCACATATTTTATTTTATTTTATTTTAAAAAAAAATGAATTAATTCCTTATCAAAGTCCACATTTGGGAGTATAAAGGTTATCCGGGCCATAAACAAACATCAGAGAGACTAGAAATGAATAAAGATCATATCGAGTTTATGAAACAACTTCGTCCTTTATTAATTTCTCGACAAAATGGTATCATGTTAGAGTTTAGTTTTTGGCAAACATCACCTCCTAAAATTACAAATGGCATTTTTGAACTTCGAAAATATAATCTCAAGGTTATTTTGTTTGGATAGCATAAAATTTAATTTTTACTTGTTTTATTAAGTATAAATGTATTAAATGGTCTGTTATAGCCTGGAAGATTATTAGAATGGGAAATGCATTGGTAAAGTAATGAGAAGAAGAAGGCGGCTAATAATACTAATACTAATTTGTGTTTTTATAGGAGAAAAGGTCTTGAATGTCGTAGTCAATTTTGCGAGCCTGTAGGTGCTTGGTTCACTCAATTAGGTAAACTGAATACGGTTTATCATATGTGGACTTATCCGTAAGTTATTTTATAATTAAATATATGTATTTATTATATGCATATTCATCTAGTATGTCTTCTTTAGTGATTTACAAAATCGAAAAACGACTCGAGAAGCAGCATGGAATACGGATGGATGGGCTGAGACGGTTTATAATACGGGTAAGGAAATGAAATCATAGTAGTAAATAGGGTAGAATACCGTTTTAATCTTTATTTACATTCATTCTTATTATAACAGTTCGTTTAGTAGACGATATGAGTTCATTCATTATGAAACCATTGCCTTATAGTCCATTAAGATAAGATAAATAAAATTATACTTTTGTAAAACATAAAGTGGCATTTGTACCACCAAAGCCAAAACTATTTGTAATCGCTGCATTCACTTGTTTCTCTTGAGCAACTAAGGGAACATAATTTAAATTGAATTCATCATTTCCTGGTTCATGAAGATTAAGTGTGGGTGGTAACATATTCTATATATATACATATATGAATGAGTAAAATAAATAAACTGTCATAAATATGAATAAATAAATAAATACTCACATTGTGAATAGCAAGGACGGTGAAAATGGCTTCTACTGAGCCAGCTGCACCTAATAAATGCCCTGTTGCGCCCTTAGTAGATGAAACTGTGAGTTGGTCCCAACATCCTTCAAATACTTTCTTGATCGCTCGATTCTCTGCTATATCTCCTAATGGTGTACTTGTGGCATGTGCATTTACATAATCAATATCACTCGGTTGTAGTCCTGCAACTCGAAGTGCTCTTTGCATAGATAACATCGCTCCTTGCCCTTGGTCAGGAGGTGAAGTCATATGATGTGCATCACCTGAAAGACCATATCCTTTCAACTCAGCATAGATCGAAGCTCCTCGCTTCATCGCATGTTCATATTCCTCCAACACCAATACACCTGCACCCTCACCCATGACAAACCCTGAACGATCTTTGTCAAAGGGCCGAGAAGCTTTCTGAGGGTTATCATTGTATTGAGAAGCAAGTGATTTTGCACGTGCAAATCCTGCCATTGCCAAAGGATGAATGGATGCTTCAGTACCTCCAGCTACCATAACATCTGCATCACCATACTGTATAAATCGCATAGCATCACCTATAGCATGAGCACCTGTTGTGCAAGCAGTCGAGACTGCATGATTGGGTCCCTATATATATATATGCATGCATGTATAGTTAAAATCCTTCTTATATACATATGCATTTATGTATACTTCTTACCTGAAATCCATATTTCATTGTGAGATGTCCAGCTGCCATATTAATTAGAATTCTAGGTACAAACATAGGTGATACTTTTCTATAACCCTACATAGTAAAAAAAAAAAAAAAAAAAAAAAAAAAAAAAAAAAAAGTTAAAATTGAAATATGCAACCTATATTGATGTCATCTTACTCCCGCTGTATAAGCATTTGTAGTATCTACAATATCTTCTAAACTGCCCATGCCGGAACCTATGCAAACACCCTTTTACAAATATATATGTATATAATAATTAATATTTCTATTGCAAACTATCTAATTTTTCTTTATATAAATATATTCACAAATTACTGTTCTTTGTTTTTCGAAATCTGATTCAGGCTTCCAATTTGCATCCTTCAGGGCTTGATGTGCTGCTGCGATGGCATAATGAGAAAACTTGGCCATTGTTCGATTGTCCTATTTATATAAGAAAAGAAAACACACACACATGTATACTTTAGTATTTCTTTTGTATATACATATATATATATGTTTTACCCCTTTGTCAATCCATTCTGATGCATCGAACTTTCCTTCTTTAAAAGATCCCTGAGGAACTTCTGCAGCAATGCGAACAGGCAAATGTTCAAAACCTGGACGCTTAGCTAATGAAACAATTCCACATTGCCCTTCTATTAAATTTTTCCATACTTGCTTTGGCCCCACTCCAAGAGGAGTAACGAGACCTAAACCTGTAACGACTACTTTTCGTTGTGCCATTAATATAATATATATGATGTGCGGAGAAGAAGTTGTATATATTTACACGATCAAATTCTATTTTATTTCGGTGTTTTTTTTTTTTTTTTTTTCTTAGATGTCATTATGTATACTAGTTTTTTTTTTCCTCACTATTATTTAAATATAAAACAAAAATATGCTTAGTCATTAAATATATATATATATATTGTCTCTTGGTATTTAGGTTACTGACCTTGTAGAAACAGCAAATTACAGATTTTCATGAATCTAAATAGATAGAATAATATGTTGTAATCAATTACAAATCCAACACTATATATAGTTTTCATATATTCTCTATTTCATTTATAATACTGTCAGGGCGCTTATTGTATATAACTTTAAGATTTTAAATAAAAAATAGAATTAAAAGTACAACTTGGCATAGTTTCTGATTTTCATTAAAACGATAAATACATATACATATATCCTTCTTATTGTATTAGTGTTTAACAAAAAAAAAAAGAAAGATACAAACGGTTTTTTATTTTAAATTATACAATTTATTATACATATACATATACATATACATATACATATACATATACATATACATATACATATACATATACATATACATATACATATACATATACATATACATATACATATAATACATATACATATACATATACATATACATATACATATACATATACATATACATATACATATACATATACATATACATATACATATATATATATACAAATGATAAACAAGTTTGATGCTATAAGTCTTGAAATAATATATGTAATGTATAGTGCGTCTAATTTTTTTTTTTTTTTTTTTTTTTTTTTAGTATATACGTGTATATTACAAAACTTCTTTTAACCAGAGTAAATAAATGATTCGCTTTTTCCTTTTTCTTCTTCTTCTTAAGCAGCATCTTGCTTGGTAGTGTTCTTACGACGAGCTTTCTTGACAGCCCAAGAGTATTGTTTTGGCCATGTAATTTCAACATTCAAAGCCTGTGCGGCAACTAGAACGTAGGCACTATCACGTAAGAATTCACGACCAGCCAAGATATAATCAGCCTTGTTCTTTTGAAGGATCTTTTCAGCGTCTTCACCTTCGACAATGAAGCCAACAGCGGCAGTAGCAATTTGAGCTTCTCTCTTGATTGCTTCTGCAAATTGAACTTGAAACATAGGGGTATTAGGGTACTTGACATCCTTCATGATACCACCACTTGAACAATCAATTACATCCACACCTAGCTTTTTCAATTCCTTTGCTAAACGAATAGATTGGTAAATATCCCAACCATCTGGGTTTTCACCCATAGGTTCAGGGTTAGTATAGTCACTACAGGAGATACGAACCCAAAGAGGCTTGCTCTCAGGCCAGACAGCACGAACAGCCTTTGTGGTTTCTAAAAGGAAACGAATACGATTTTCAAAGCTACCACCATATTCATCAGTACGTTTATTGCTGCTACCAGAGTAGAAGGTACTAAGTAAATAACTAATAATAGGAAAAAAGGAAGAAAGAAAGAAAGAAAGAAATTGTATTAGAAATACATCATGTATATACATACATACATATATTACTTTACCCATGAGCAGCATGGATTTCTAAAACTTCAATACCAGCCTTATCAGCACGAATAGCAGCATCAGCAAAGGCTTGAACAGTTTCCTTAATTTCTTGAACACTCATGGCAATAGGTTTAGGATAATGATCAGCAAAGGCATTATCAGAAGGACCATAAACACGATTGGGCCAACCATTATCAGCTTCAGTTTCAATATAGTCACCTTTGAAGGGGGGGCTCATACTGGCCTTACGACCAGCATGAGCGATTTGAATACCGGGAGTAACACCTTGAGACTTGATGGTATCAACAACACGTTTGAGATTAGGAATATGAGAATCATCCCAGAGACCAATATCTTGAGGAGTGATTCTACCTTCAGGAACAACACCAGCGGCTTCAATAATAATCAAACCAGGGCCCTTAATAGCCAATGAACCATAGTGAGCAATGTGAAAATCATTCATATAACCATTGACAGCACTGTACATACACATGGGAGAAACACCGAGACGATTATGCATAGTTACACCCTTTTGTGTGAAAGGTTGAAAGAGTTTAACCCTTTTCACATCTTCAGGATTGACAGGTACACCTGCAGGCTTTTCAACGTTATAAGCAAAAGAAGGAACAGCAGACATTTCACAAAAATATATTAAGATATATTAAAATATTGCTTTAAATTTTAATGATATGGTATAATATGATATGATATGATATGATATAATAAAAAGGAATAGAGAAACTTAATTTATATCCATATTTATATATAATTTTACTGTCGGCAATCACAATTCTAGAAAATGCAATAATTAAAAAGCAAGGATGATTGATTTATAATAAACGGTCACACTTAATACTTAATTACTATGATCCGAAACTAAAAGAAAAAAAAGCAACATAAATCTATGATAAGGAGTAAAAAACTAATTCATATAAAGAGATACAACACATACTGTAATACTTTATGCCTTAATATTTGTATATTTGCAATTTTATACATGCATATAAATAGGCTGCAAATGTAAAATTTTATTTTATTTTATTTTATTTTATTTTATTTTTAATAGCATGTTTTATGTTATGACGTCTTATAACTAATCAATGTGAAACTTCAATGTTCTTTGAGGCATTCTACTTTTGATAATTCAATTCATTTCCGCTATTTTTTTTTTAATAAGTAGAATTGTTTGTTAGTAGTGAATATCAATAGTTCAAATATTGAAGCTACATATCTACCTTCAACAAGCTTCTTCTTCTTTTCTTTTTTTTTTCTTTATTTCATTAGATAAAATAAATATATAGCAAACTTCTCGACTTAAAAAGTTAGTTAATATACGATAGATAGTATTATTTTAGCTACATGCATTTATATTATTAATATTCGATAATTGCTATAAAATAAAAAATAATAATAGAATTTAGTTTTTGCACATAATCAAAGCTAGTTGCTTTTTCATGTATGTGCTTTATTAATCAAACAAAATGTAATAGTAGATAGAGTAAATATGCTTATATTTAACTGATGAATAGGCTTAATTTATATGTCTTTTAAGTTAATAAATAAAAATACTTCAAATATGCGTTCTATCATAGTTGTGAGTAATATATATATTTTTTTTTTTGAATACATATTTACATTCTTCTCTCTCTTTTAATAGAACAATATTATATTCCATATACTCATAATATTTGCCTTTTTTTTTTTTTTTTTTTTTTTTTAGAAAATATAGTCGTGGCAGAAAATAAAATTTCCAACCAATTAGCCTTCTATTTAATTTTGTTTTATTTTCATATTCTTTTCTCTTTGTACATAAAATATACGATGAGGATATCACTGGTTGTCATGTCTGCTCTTAGTCTGGCAACCACTATGATGTTCAGAGGAGAATATACAACTTTAACTATTTCCATCATCATGTCCATCATTGCAGGTTTATTTACTTTTTCAACATTACCAAAACTAAGAGACACATTTATTAAAGCCCATTTGTCTGGTAAAGATATGCTCAAAGTAAATAAACCCTTATTGTAAGATCATGTTACTTGTAATACGAGGATAACGTATATACTTATAATATGATATAAATTAGACCCGAGACGATGGGTTTACCTGTGGCGATCATTTACATGATTACTTTATTCTTATTTATCCCATTTCCTTTTATTGATTGGTTCGAAGGCAATGCTCGATTAGTTCATGAAGACGATCCTAATTTAGGCACTTTCCCATACCATAAGGTAAGGTAGAAGTCAAAATGTAGGTTTTTGACTATTTAGACTTCTGACTCTCCCTCCCTTTTTTTTCCCGTTTTTTTTTTTTTAGTTAGGAGAAATTCTGTCAGCAATATTAGCTATTCAGTCTATGATTTTGTTAGGTTTTGCAGATGATGTATTGGACGTAAGATGGAGATATAAGGTCTGGTTACCAGCTATAGCAGGGATACCACTTATGATATTTTATTATACCAATAAGGGAGTTACCTACGTTATGTTGCCATTACAATTGAGGCCTTATTTTGGTGAATTAATTGATTTGGGTAAAGTATAGATGTGTGTATCATCTAGTTCTAGTTGAGGCAAAAAAAACAACAACTAAATAAATATATACATTAGGGCTATTTTATTATGTTTATATGGGAATGTTAATCATCTTTTGTACACACAGTATTAATATATTAGCTGGTATTAATGGTATTGAAGCAGGACAGTCTATCGTAATCGGTCTATCTATTGTCATCAATGACCTTCTTTATATTTCTAATAATCCAGATCGTGCTAGTGTAGAAATTCATTTATTTAGTCTTTATTTCATGATTCCATTCGTGGGAGTGACATTAGCTTTACTTTGGCATAACTGGTTCCCTGCTCGACTTTTTGTAGGTGATACATTCTGTTATTTTGCAGGCATGACATTTGCAGTGGTTGGTATTTTAGGGCACTTTACAAAGACATTACTTTTATTCTTTATGCCACAAATCTTTAATTTCCTTTATTCTTGTCCCCAACTCTTTCACTTTGTTGAGTGTCCACGACATCGTATGCCAAGATTAGATCCTGAAACAGGTCTGTTGAAATGTTCAACTGTAAGACCGTATGATAAAGACAAATCGATTGGCTTTTTAGGTCGCATCATATTGAAGCTATTGCATACTTTGGGACTTTTAAAAGTATTTGAGTATGACGAAAAGGAAGGTAGAATCATGGAATGTAACAATTTGACTTTATTGAATTTAGTTCTTGCTCATTTCGGTCCCATGTCAGAAAAAAATACAACAGCTTGTGTGTTGTTTATCCAAATCTTGGCAAGTTTACTTGGTTTCTTTATTAGATATCAGCTTGTACATTTTGTATATTAAATAATAATCATCATCATGACTGTGTTTATTACGTAATAATAATGGTGTAGACCTTTTTTTTTTAATTTTAATTTTCACTTTTTTTTTTTTTTTTCTTTTTAATTTGTTTAATAATCTAATGTCAGAAAATCAACAAAAGTACATCGTATACATCTAATCTATATAGTGATAATAATAAAACTTATTTATATACCAATAGTAATTCACTCTTGACTTCATCGTCAGCCTCAACACCGACACCGCCAAGAACCAAAATAAAACAAGAAGTAATTATTATAATTTATTTTACTGCACATTGATCCTATAAAAAAATAACTATAATATTTATTAGGAATCCAATATTACGCAACAGCAAATAGAATCACTTGGATATTCAGCGTTGGAAAATGAACCTACGCCACGATCTTATCTTGATTCAACAATAGTTCCAACATTATTAGAAGGAATGAAATTATTAGTAACTGAACGGTTAGTAAGACAATTTAAAACAAACTATAAATATAACTCATTTTATTATTAGACCTTCAGATCCACTTGCATTTTTAGGTCGATTCTTACTCAGTAGATCGAATGAAGGACAACGACAATAAGAACAAATACATATTCATATATTATATTTAAATATCCGCATATTAATATTATATTTAGTGCAACTTTTTTTATTTTATTTTATCTTATTTTACTTTTTTTTTTTTTTCCTTCCCTAAGCTCTTTCTATCTCCTTTCCTTTCCTTTCCTTCTAATAAAGTATTATGGGCCTGTTTGATAAAATTAAATCGAATGTAGAAATGTGGAAAATAGAAAGATATACTAAACGTAGAAATGTGAATTCTCCTGACTTTGAACAAAAAGGTATACATTTATAAAGAATGAGATTTCATGATAAACTAAGTTTCTTTTTTAGACAAGGAATTTTATCGTCAAAATTATAAAGATGGAGTTTATCTTCATCAATCACCTGATAACTCGATACGCACAAATAACAATTTTATTAGTTCACTTAGCAGAAAGACAACCTTATTAAAAGCAACAAAAACTGAAAAGATCTTGCGCTCGTCAGAAAACTATAATAGATCTGCTCGATGATTCTTTCTTTCTTTCTTTCTTTTTTTTTTTTAAAAAAAAACAAAACAAAAAAAGAAACCAAAAACAAAAAGAAAAGCCTTACATAAGTTACCCTATTAAATTAACAACAGTGCAGTATAAATGATTTGCCCTGGATCCTTTTTTTTTTTTATAAATATGTGTATAAAAAAAATAAATAATTGAAGATAAGCCGTTATTAATCAACTACATATAATATTCTATTCTCTTGAAGCATATGTCTATTTATTCGTTAATAAGCTCTGTTAAATATACAATCCCTTGTTTTATTATTAACCCTTTAAGAGCTCTATGATGGGCGCCTACTCTAAAAATATATTTTAATTATAGATCAGGAAGAATTATTTCCAGCCAGATTATCCGCTTTCTTTTCTTATGTTTAATAGGTTCGTAGTTATTATTAAAAAAAAAAAGAAAAGAAAAGAAAGAAAAAAAAAAAGAGAGAAGATTATTATTGCCATTAGTTATATAAAAGACGTTTTCAGTTAACCAAAAAAAAAAAAAAAAGGCTTTATACTATGTCGTTTTGAAAGCATTTCAACCTTATTTAATCTGTAATTAAGCTACAAAAATCGATTTATAATCAACTCTTTCTTTTTCTTAAAATAGTATGATATCGTATATATTATCTAATATTGTACTACTGCAAAAAATGATATAATATACATTTTGGTTTGATGTTATTTATTAACCATCTTCTTCTTTTTATTATTGTCGTGTTTAACGTCTGGGGTTAGAATATTATTAATGAGGGTAATAACGATGTTTATAAATATTTAATAAGGAGAATGACTGTTCTTCTTTAATAACTATTATCAATCATTTATATGATGTTACATCATGACTATTGTTGTTGTTTACTCTTGTTGGTTGCACAACTTGTTAATTGTTGATGAACAAAAAAAAATTTTTTCTTTCAGAAGGAAGGCTGCATTTGTTAAATCCCCACTACAATTAAGTGTAAGACATTTGTATTTGCAATTCATCATTTTAGAATTAATTGCTTCATGAGTGCAATTTAATACCCGAAAATAGCATCATTTCGTCCTTGGATTACACGATGTACGTCTAACCTAAATCAATCGCGAAATTTGTCATGCTATGTCGGATTTTTAATTTTTGGAAAAATACTAAATTATCTAAAGGAAATGAAGTCACGTGATCTTATGTGACTGTTCTTACTTCACAAAGCTATTGCTACTTTATTATTATCAGTGAAAATGCTTATGAATCTTAAGGATGTTCTTTTCTTCTTTTTTCTAATTATAAGCTAGATTCACACATTAATTATCGCATTTTTATAACTCTATTATAACGAACTTTGTTGTTCCAACCTATGCATCAGGTGGCATGTCTATTAATTCCTCCATTGCGTTTACACTTTAGATCTTACTTCTCCCTTTGGCTCTTTTTCTCTTGTTGGGGAGGGGGGATGTTGAATTAAACAGTTTATCTCTCGATGATAATAATAACAGTTCTAGATCTAAAGGCATGGATGTTGGCATAATTTCCCATGATTTTTTACATTTAGATTAGTGAATTTGATTCTTCTGTAAATGACAAAATTTCTATTATTAGGTCTAAATTTATAATCATGAGTGCAAACCCAATATTTTAAATAGTGAAATTGGCTGCTTAATAGAAGCAGGCTATAGTGAAGACCCTGTTGTACGATCCGAAAATGTGAACAAATTAAGTTTTTCAAAAAAAAAAAAATCAGCTTTTTATTGTAACCATCCATAGTGTATTGAAACTGATGTTAGAACTTTCTTGAATGTATTTTTTTTTTCACTAGGACTGTCTCTTGATTTGTCTTGCGATTACAGGAAGGAATTCTTTAATGCTTTATCTACAGACTTGACTATTACTAATACATTAGGGTATCATCATAGATTCATTACACCTCTTCATGCTTCCACAAAAAAAAAAAAATGAATGAATAGTTCAGGAAGTTGAATGTGGTTTAACTAAAACTATTCCGTGTTATCAATTATAATTGAGAGGTGGGGGGGAGTTAAACTTGTACATTATTTGACTTGCCTTTGAATAATTGAATTTCGAAAAAACTAAATTCTATTCCTTTTTCACTTATGTTTACACGTACAATAACTGAACTATAAGGATTTTGAAAAGATATTGCATCCTTAGAACCGTAAACCTATGCCTTATGAAGGAATAATGAAGTGTATAGATATTATTTTTTTCTGTCCTACCATGAATGCTCTAACAAAAGAGTAGGTTGAATCAAGAGAAGCAGAATTTGATAATAACAGATATTAGCCTTACTGACTGAATATAAAGCCTGACAACCATATCATGATTTGTACAAAAAAATGGTATCTCTATTAAGATATCAGAATAAAATAAATGTAGAATTATATATATATAAAAAAAAAAGGAAAAGACTAATAAAATCAATGAGATCTAACAATCATAGTTTTAAAAGTCGATTATTTTATTTACTACTATTTGTGAATAATGGGTATTTATACAAAAATAATTGAGATCAAAGAAAAGAGGATTTAAAAAAAGTACCCATTACGACGGGATAATAATAGTTAGTAGTATTCTCAATGAAGTGTACAATATTCTTATTTTTTTCTAAATTCATAGATTACGATGAAATGTGTAAATAAGTCCAATTCTCCTCTTTAATGTCATTTGTCCAAGTAATTTTAATCTGGGACACTTTATTCTGATTACCTTGTTTTTATCGTATTTAGTGGCCTTATTTATGCATTATATCGAAGCAAATTACACCTATTTTAATATAAATTTCTAATGGATATTTATGGATAATAGTGATAATTGCTTGTATGTTGTACAACAGTATTGCTTGGGCTGTTTTACCTTAACATTATAATCAATGTATACATGTATGTTCTTTTTGTTCCTTTTTTTTTATGTCTATAATTAAAATTATATTTGACCATAGTACCATTTTTTTGATGTTAATACAGGTTCATGAGAAGACTTTTTTCTTATTTTCATCCTATTTTTCTAGCTGTTACAGTTATTTTAGTGAAAAAGGGAACTTAAGGATATAAACAACCGAAAGTTGTAATAGTAATAACATGAAGTAATACTAAAAAAAATGTTAGTCATTATCTTATTAATATATTATAGGAATATTAAAATTTGCATATTTTTTTTTTTCGCCCAAGTCGATTAAAATTAAAAAGTTGCCAATTGAGTTTAAAAAAAACGTTATTTAGTAACTATAGCATTGTATTCACGCATTAATTCCAACTGTTTAGGAACATAATATAAATTAAATTTAATAAATGATATTGACTTATTATTAAAAAAAAAAAAAATAGCTATAATTCTTACCTAATATCTGATTCCTATCTCATCGTATCTTAACAAGTATCAGCAAAACAACGAATCATTTTCTTCAAAAAAAAAAATCAGCTAACAAGACTATAAGCTTATTTAAGACAAATGTTATATTTTCACGAGTTACATAAATCTAATTTACAGGAATTGTGAGAATTTATCTTTTATTAGATAAAAGTTTAATATAAACAATTCAAACATGTAAAAAAAAAAAAAAAAAATTATCTAGATAATGTTAAGATTAGGTTAAACGTTACCAAACCTATTCAAGTAGGCAAACATTAATAAGTTTATTTTAATAATCTCTACTAAACGCTTTTATTTTTATATTGTTTGTTTGTAACTGTTCACAATCTAAGAAAGTAAATTTTGTCATTTTTTAGTAGGGTTTCTTATCTAAATTTCACGCCTATATAATTTATTACAAACATGTGTATAGAGCGCAATCTATTATACTCAATAGAGTAATAATTTGTGACATTATTATTTAGTTTGAGTAGTACTTTTTAATTATGGTAATACATATATACATGTATTGAGGTTACGTATCTACGTATAAGTTATTCTTTAGTTATATTGCACTATGGAGCAGCTAGAATAATGTTGTATTTTGATAGTTACTCTATTTTTTTTTTCTGTTATAATATGATAAAAACATGAGTAAAATAGAAATACAATAGAAATACAGTATAATAACTATTTGTATTACTGTTACATTTAATATGCCAGTTCCTATTGTTCAATGATTTTGCATGTGGTCTAAACTCGAGAAAGTTTCTATATTTATACATTGAAATAAATTACTATTATTATCGGCCATTTAAAAAAAATCTGGGGAAGGAATAGTTATACAAATGTCTATTATAATTTCAATTTACAAAATAAATGTCAGTATCCTTTACTGCCAAATTTGAATATACATAAAAGATATGATGATGTATATATACATATAAAAAAAAAGATGTATATGCATAGGGCATATTATAGAATTGTTTACACACATATTTATGCATATTAGATCCAAGGAGAAAGGAGAAACAATGCTAAATAAATTCATTTTAAGAATAGAATAGTTCTTTCTCTAAGTACAGATATAAAATCCTTAAGAAAAAAAAAAGAAGGATCAATTAAGGGTAAGTGTTTCACACTTAATTCTATATATGAACTTTATATATTACCTAACTAGGAATTTTCTTCCTATTCCTGGTCTTAACAAGCCCTCATTTACTTTTATTGAGGTTTCAAATTATTGAATATAAATAAGCAACAATTTTCTTCTGTCCCTGAAGTAAAAAAAAATCAAAAAAAAATACATCCTTTCTTTTTCTTTATATATATATATATATATACACATACAACTCCTTTACGTGTCTGCCTGCGTGTGGTTTTTAAATAATAATCTTTCTTTATATATTGAATTTTAACAACAGCAATAGCAACACAGTCTTTTTATTTTACTCTCACTCCTTTCGTTAAATATGAAGAAGAGCTCATTTACTTACTTCCCCATTGTGATAGCGGGTTTCTGTTTAACTATCTTTGTCTTGTCAACTGAAGCAGCTGTTAACATCAAACATCACAAGTTGGGTAAAACTACCCCCACAACCGTTCCTGGTCGTTACATCGTTTCCTTTGCTAAAAATCATGATGGAAAGAATTTTGCTAAATCCATCAAGAATAAGTTTAAAGATGTAGATTTGAATGTCAGGGAGAGCATTAATCATCATTTGTTTAATGCTATTTCGATTTCTTTGAAGACTGAGAATGATGATATCCATGCAAATGTACTCAAGTCTATTTTGAATGATAATGATGTTGCTACTGTCTATCCTGTAAAAACTTATTCTCGTCCCAAGGTTAAACTTCATTCTATTGATAAAACTTATAAACCCTCTATTTTGCCTCACCATATGACGCAGGTCGATATGGTTCATTCAAAACTCAAGGAAGAAGGCAAAGGTATTCTTGTAGGTGTTATTGACACAGGTATGAATTATTACATGATAATAATACGTATATATAAATATATGTATATCTAAATTATATAACCTCTCTCTTTTTTTTTTCTTTCTTTCTTTCTTAGGTGTCGACTATTTACATCCTGCTTTGGGCGGTGGATTTGGTCATGGATATAAAGTAGTTAAGGGTTACGATTTGGTCGGTAATAACTATACTGGTACGAATATACCTGTTCCTAGTAGTGATCCTCTTGATAATTGTGGTGCTGCATCTGGTGCTTCAGGTATATAAATAAATAGCCTTTATTAGATATGTATGATATTAATATGTATATTTAGGCCATGGTACTCACGTCTCTGGTATCATTGCTGGTTTTGATCGTTCTAATGTACGTAAATATATATATATATATATATATATATAGAAACATTACTCATATTCTAATATATAATAGAATTTTACTGGTGTTGCTCCCAAGGCTAGTTTGGGTATGTGGCGTGTATTTGGTTGTAAAGGCTCTGTCACAAATGATATTGTTATTAAAGCTCTTTTAATGGCTTATGATGCTGGCTGTGATGTTATTAACTTGAGTTTGGGTGAAACCAATGCTTGGTCCAAGACAGCTGATCCAGAAGCTGATGTTATTAATAGTATTGCTGCTAAAGGTGTTAGTGGTAGGTTTTTTTTTTTTTTTTTTTTTTTTTTTTTTTTTTTTTTTTTAATTAATTAATGATAATCAATTACATACATATAATACCCCTCCTCCTCCCCCCCCGAAAAAAAGGAAGAAATAACTAATTGTTTCATTTATTCTAGTCGTTGTCTCTGCTGGTAACTCTGGAGCTGAAGGTATTTACACTGTTGGTCAACCTGGTACTGCTGTCTCTGCTTTCTCTGTTGCCTCTGTTGATAATGATTACTTTATTTCCAAGTATTTTACAGCTACTGGCATAAAACACCGAATTCGTAAAGTTATTTTAAAATACAAGTATATCATAATATGCTAACTCCTTTCCCCTCTTTTTTTTTTCTCCAGTTTATACAAATAGTAATGACGATACTATCCAAGATGGACGCGTTGTTAACGGAGATAAGAAACCTGGTAATAAGGCTGAGGGGTGTACTCCTAAATCAATTAACCCTAAGGTAAAGGGTAAGATTGCTCTTATCCAAAGAGGCACATGTCTTTTCAGTAGAAAGGTAGAGAATCTTGCTGCTGCTGGCGCCACTAGTGTTATTATTTATAATAATGTTGATGGTGAACTGAGTGCTTATGTCCATAATGCCCCTGTCCCGGTAGTGACTATCTCTAAAGTGGACGGTACAGAGCTTAGAAAGGCTATCCAAGCAGGTTCTTCTATCTCTCTCACTTTCAATCATGAGGGCTCTATTGCACCTGTTAGCACAGGTGGTACCATTTCTAGTTTCTCTAGTGTCGGTCCCTCTGCTGAACTTAACTTCAAGCCTAATATTGCTGGTGTAGGTGGTATTATCTTTTCCACTTTACCTCGTTACCTTGGTAGTTGGGGCGTGATGAGTGGTACCTCCATGGCTGCACCTTATATCGCTGGTTCTACTGCTCTTTACCTTGGTGCTAATAATAAGAAAAAGGCTTCAGTCTCCTTCATGAACGAGCAATTCCAGAACTATGCTCTCTCAACCAAGGTCTATAAGAAAAAAACCCTTGATTCTCCTCTTCGTCAAGGTGCTGGTCTCGTTCAAGTCTATGATGCTATCACTCAAGGGACCCACGCTTCACCTGCTCAAATCAGCTTCAACGATACTGCCACAACAAAGTATAGAACTCAAGTAATTACCATCACCAATCATGGTAAAAATACTGCCCACTACAAAGTCATTCATGATCCCTCCACTGCCATCTCCCCCTATAATGTCAAAGAATATGGTTACACCCCTCTTGAACCCGCAGTTAACACCGTTGCTGTTGCCAAGTTAAAGTTCTCTAAAACGAAAATCAAGGTGAAGCCTGGCCGTTCCTTCAAATTGAAGGTGACCGTGACACCCCCTAAAACGAATCCCAAGGACCATATCTTCTATGGTGGTTTCATTCATTTAGAATCTGGTCGTAAATCCAAGAGTAAGGACCTCCATATCCCTTACTTTGGTGTAGTTGGTGTTCAAAAGACCTTGCCCATCTTTGATGAAGGTTATCCCGATCTTCTTGATCAATCTTCCGTTGTCTACCCTAAGAGTAAAACTTACGTCTTTGACCGAAGTGATTCCTCTACCGCCCCCATTATTGCCTTAAGACTCTTGACACCCACTGCCCAAATCAAGGCTGAAATATTTGAAGCCAAGACCAACAAGAAATTAGGCTACTTCATGACAGGTCTTGATTACATAGGCCGTAACTTCTTGACAGGCGATTCAATCATCACTCCATTCATTTGGGATGGTACCTATGTTCCCTCATCTATCTCTAATGCTCCTTTGCCTATCCCCGTTGCTGATGGTACTTATTACTTGAAGCTCTCTGCATTAAAGAATTTGGGCGATCCCAGTAATACAAAGGATTGGGAGACTTGGACTTCTGGACCTGTTGTCGTCAAGAATTAAAAAAAAAAAAAGTGTATTGATATCTGTATTAATAATATAATAATAATAATAAATACTATATAACTTATAAAAGCTTTTTTTTTATTTTTTTTATTTTATCTTTTTATAATAACAAATTATATGTAAATCAAATTTTACTACATTTTCTTATTATCCTTTGACTACTTTATATTTCTACACCTTCTGCCATTGAATCATCAATATGTCTTAGCTTTAAAAATACGTCACATCCATAACCATACATGGATACTAACGTTAATGAACCTCCAAAGTAACGTGCATACATTCTAGCTAAAGGTAAACCAAAACCTAATCCTGCTAATGGCCCACCCACACCACTTTGCATGGCCATTTCAGTAATTCCTCGAAAAATATTAGATGGATCCTCTCCATCCTCCTCCTCCTCCTCTAGTTGCTTTTTAACAGTTGTATATGAATATTCAAAGACACGTTCTAGATCCTCATGTCGAATCCCATTTCCCTGATCCCTTATCCTAATTGACATATCCTGAGCTCCCTGACTCACTGTAATCTGAATAGGTGGCAAATCCGTTAAACGTCCCAATCGCTGATGATTCTCTACTGTGGCACGATATGCATTCTTTAATAGTTCTGTTAGAATATATTCAAGATGCACAGGTATATAGGTGAATTCAAAGTTATGATGACCGTTGATGATCGCTTCAGGGGCTTGACCATAGTTGAACTCACAGAGCTCCGCTACAAAGTCAGCACACTGTTTGATAAGAAGATGGGGTTGTAGTCGGGTATCAATGATGCCAATGAGACTATTGTTATTATTCGTTTGTTGTTTCAGTGCAATAGCTTGTTCAGCAATCAGACGAATGCCAATACGCGCATGTATCATATCATCCAAAAACCGCACCATCTCTTGTGTATTCATATATTGTTTGCATTCTAAAAAGCCTTTTGATAATAATAATAATAATTAGAGAGAGGGATACGGTGTAATGCATGTGTTCTATCGGATATAAATAATACCTCTTGCTAATGTAGGAATATTATCACTGTGACGTTCAACAAAGGCTTTAAGTCTATCTATATAATCATCACCTGCATAATGAGGAGATGCATATCTTACAAGAGAATCGAAAGAATCGTAATAAAGGTTGTAAATTTCTTTAATATAAGGATTTGTTCCAACAATAAAAGGTAAGCTTTGAAAGGCTCTAACACGTCTTGCTAAACGTACGGGTAATTCAGTTTTTGTATATTGAATGCATGCCTCTAAACTTTCATTTGATAGTGGAGGTTGACCATATCGGACGAGTTGTTTCAGTGTTACAGGTTTTATAGGTTTGCTTGCAAACTAAAAAGAAAAAAAGAAAAAAAGAAAAAAAAAATATTAATAAATGAATGAATGAGCGAGTGAGTGAGTGTGTATGCGGGGAGAATGTCATGATGACAACTTACATTAGTTATTTGATCATCATAAAATGCATGAGAATGAGGTCTTTCTATTGCACTTGATGTTATGCAGCGAGCTAATTGTCTTTTATGTATGTTTGAAATAAAACGATTAAAACGAAGCATCATTGCTAAAAAGAAAAACACACACACACACACACAAATTAGAAAAGAAAAGAAAGAAAAAAAAAAAAAGCGGATATTACTACTACTACTGTTTGGCGGGTTTGTGAAAATAGAAAGTATCCTAATTTTCAATTTTGTTGATCCAATTAACAGCAGCCTGTAGTTTTATTTTATTTATTTGTTTTTCTCAGGCTTAGGGAAGCTCATCACATTATGATAAGAGCTACGATTACTTTAACAGTTTAATAATAGCATTCCTTCCTTCCTTCATGACCAACTACTCTTCCCCCTTTATACGAAAGTTCTTGTATTTTGTGTTTTTAGAACATTTCTCCTCACATTTTAAGGAGAAAAATGAAGAAGCTTGTTTATTTTATTTTATTTTTTTTTTTTTTTATATATATAAAATGGCTATGGGGCTGAAAAAAAAAAGCAGGTATTTTATACATGTGTATTTCTTTTTCCTCCTTAACATAAGCTTAACAATTGAAAAAAAAAAAGCTCTTTCATACTTTACTGATATATTAGAGTCTTTAGTCTATTATTTTCCATTATTTAATTCTTACATACTCGCTAGTGGACATTATAGCCATTATATATTTATTTATTATACATTTTTTTTTCCTTTTTATATTATTGAGCTTTCATGTCTTCATGCAATGAAGCATGTCCATTAGCATTTAAATATGAAAAAGAAACAACTAGTAAACTGGTACAAATAACATCAATAATTGCAGTTCTATAAATAAACAGATAAATACAAGTAACGATAAATACAGACAATTCAATAAAATGATACTTTACAAGTAAGGTAAAACATAATTGTCAGGATCATATTTGTATTTCCAAAAAGTGAGTGTCATTGATTTTCCCATTTTCAATGCAATATATGTCTATCATTATATATATATAAAGAAATAGGTTAGCACTATAGATATATAAATATGCGCATGTTGTCTATTTACACAAAGCATAGATACAAAAAGATAAACTATGCCAAACGCTAATGTAAAATCTAAGTGTCCAATATCCAATATCCAAATAATCATCAAAAATAAGATTTGTACGGGTATATTCATTAATAATAAAGTGCCTTCTACTGTCTTGAATTGTTCTTGAATACCACGATGAAGACATGTACTTATTCGAGAAGCATAAATGGAGCCTAAATTACCTGACAGACCTGGATCATAATTTATTATAGTGGTTAATATATAAGCTAATTGATATGATGCATATTTTTATCTATAATTTCATACCACATAAAATAGGAGTTAGCATGGCTAATCCTTTAAACTTTTCAACATATTTTTCTAATACAAGACCAGCTCCGCTTGATATTAACATGGCAATAATGAGAGGTGTCCAGCCAGAAAATAATAAATCTTTTACAAAAGAATTTTTCCAAACGAAAAAAGCAAAAAAGGGAATAGAGCAAAACATAATAATGAGTAACAGTGTACTTAGATATGTATCTATGGAATAGTGTACAACGAAAGATGAGTTTAACAGCGTAGTGTATATGAATATGTATATGTATGCAGTTAATATACCTAAATGAGCTAATAAAAGATTGGCACACCCTGCTAAAATACCGAGTGTAACAACGTCGCCTAATGATGAAGCCATTGGACAAGCAATATTATCTTTATATACATATATAAAACATGAATAAAATACATATACACTCTATTTATCCTTTTTTTTTCTTTTTTTACCTGGATCTATTTTCATCATTCGACTTATTATAATCAACAAGCACATAAATAAGCCTAGAACAAAACTAGACACAGCAGCAGATACCATTGAGCTTGTGATGACCAAAATACATTCACTCACAGTAATAACTGATAAAGGTTGCGTTAAAATACCTAATAAAACACTGAAACTACCCGCTATTGAACCTGATACGAGTGCTTGAACTTGTATTAAAGCCAAGTTACCCCAAACTAATGTATTTCTTGTATATGGATGATCCAAGTCTCCCATGTTAGCCGAAGTTGAAAATCGAGCTGCTAAATTCATTTCTAAATTCCCCTTCAAGTTTAATAGCACGGGTACTAGAATAAATAATTCTGATACTTTTGTAAAGACATCCCAATGCTACATTATTATTATTATTATTATTTTTTAAAAAAAAAAATAAAGATAAAAATAAACACTATGTTTTAACTCTTTTGTATATTTTATTTTATTTCTGAAATATACATACTTGATATACATCCATCATCCAACCTGCTACTATGAGGCCGATCACACAAATTAATAAAGACGGTAACGCCTAAATAAATAAATCAATCAATCAAACCAGACGAGCGAGCGAGCAATCTTTATTAGTAACTCTTATATCAAGAGATATATGTATATATAATTTTAGTTTTTTTTACTTGTGAAGCAAGTTTATTGCCATGAGGTAATAGAACTTCTTCTTTTTGTTGAGGTGCTTTAAAGTGTATAAATGAGGATGCTGATCCTCTTCGAGAATGTAAATGTCTTTTCTGATCTTCGAGATCATCTCCCGGTGTTAATAACTCTATTGTTTCTGTTTGCCCATGGTTGTAATTGGGTGGCATTGTTGTAATAAAAAAAAAAGAAAAGAAAAAAGAATAATAATAATTATTAAAAAAAAAGCACTATTTGAATTATGATAATGGGGGTCGATCTTTTCTTATTAGTGTAATCATACTACAAATGTCCGAAAATAGACTGCGCCAAAAATAACGCATAAAATGAAACTCAGTATCCATTGACTATAATAAGCTTTTCTTTTTTGACAAATTATATTAAATTTCCAGTTATTAGATAACTCGTTTAATTGTTGTACCAGTTCATCTTGATATAAGTCATTCTCTTCAAATTTGTCTTTGAGTCTATTTAACTCGATTTCTAATAAATCCAGTCGATTCTGAAACAATAAAATAGTGTTATTATTCATATCTTGACCTTCTTTTCTTGATCTCTTTTCTTCTTCTTGTTTATTTAATTCATTCATTATTTTATCAGCCATAAATGCAATATAAAGCTGTTGTAATATTAAATTATTTTCAATGTGTTCACGTTTTATGAGCAAATCATGAATCATGATACTATCAGGGATAAGCTGATTACGATAATCTGTTGTATTTACTTTTTTTAAATTGGATAAAATGCCTTGTAATGTATCCCAAATGGCCCCTTCTGTTGTGATTATCTTTGAATGATGACGACAACGATGACTACTATTCTTTTGTTCTATACAGAATTTTTCATATGCTATTATTTGCCAACGCACAAGTCCTGTCTCCGCTCGAGTCCTCATGACTATCCCTTGATGTTGTTGCTGTTGTCTATTAGTCATGTCAACTTGAGTTCGGATTTTTCGACCAGTGGGTAATAATAATTCAATCATCTGAAACTCCGTTTCTAAAAGAGCACGAGTTGAATAATTTAAGCTGGGAATGGAGGGGACTATCCAATTATGCATGAGTTCATTTCGACTCAAGTTATCTGAAGTGAAAAGGGGATCCATGTCTTCACTTAATAAAAGTGATAATGTCTGTGATACCTTCAAGCTAGTCGCTATCTCTCTTGCCTGTTCAAGCGTAACCCAAATATCAGAAAAGGGGAACTCAGGTACAAGAAAATCGACCTGAAAATGACAAAGATCTAGATTAAATAACACGAGTCCATCTATCAGTGTAAGTTCACAAGCCTTAAATATTTGTCCAACAGAGATGAAATGTTGTTTGAATTCATAATGGATTAATCTGTAAATGGGAATTTTGTTTAATTCAACTGTCAATGTAGGGTATATTCGTTGTCCCTGTTGTTCCCAATTATATAAAAGCCTAAACTGTAAGGGACTAGGACAATCATTCATATTACTTTCTTTAAAAAAGAAAAAGAAAAAAAAAAAGAGAAAAAAAAGTAAACAAAAGAAAAAAAGAAAGCAATGACCTTTTTATCAGTATTTTTTTTTCTTCAAGATAAATTACTGCATTAGTTTATCAAAAAAAAAAAAAAAAAAAAAGCCTTATCAGCTTCATTTAAAAAAAAATCATCTTTAGTAATCTCAAGATAGAGTAATACACTTGTTGTTAACATGTCATAGTGTAATAAATCCAGTAATGACTACCGTATTCTTATTATTAAATTACAGTATTATTATTATTTATCTAAATTTATTGGATAACATAGAGTAGTCTATAAGCACTTTGTTTATATTTATCATAAAGTATAGACTATAATTACATTCTACTGTTTAAAATGAGTTAAAGGTAAAACATGTGTAAATCGTGTTCTAAGAAAGGGGGCAAGAAATAAACGACCAGTGAGTGTCATGAAACTTAATTGACCAATAATCCTCGTCACTCTTTTCCATCCTTTCGGTTTCTTCGCATTGTTAAAATACTTGACTTCTAACATACAAACTATTCCATGCAATCCAAAAAAGCAAAAATTCTCTAATGTTAATCTACGACATACACTAATAATAATGAGTTCATGAAATAAGCCGCTGATAATAAAAGCTAACAATCCTCGTCCTTGTCTTGTTGAAAAGAATCCTTCTTGCTTGGATGATTTCTTATCTTCTTTTTTCATTGAAAATACTTGTCTATGCAATAAATTACGAACTGTTTTATTCCATCTACGACTATTCATTTAATTATATAAATAGGCATGACTACCTTATTCTTATCTCTATCATCTCTTCCTTTTACCTCCAAAAGTCTCTCGGGCTACATTTGAATAGAATGCTGTTGTTAATAACACTCATAAAATCATTTACTGTCATCATTCTAGTATATAATACCTTGTTGCTAACAAAGGCGAATCAAACATATCAATCATACGCCATCCAGTCATAGTCTGTGCTAATCCTGTTGTCACATCCACAACACCCAATATCAAATAGGCCTTTAATCCAAACAAAAATGTGCCTATTAAGCTTTCTTTGCTTAACCAGCTATATCTTAACATCTCATCTGCCTTATTAGGTAACAAAGGTTCAATTCCAAAATATAAAGCCCCCAATTTGAATAGGCCTCTTAAAGTCTTCCATACTCCAAGCTTCGTGTTGGTTGATTTATCAGTTAAGGGTGAATCATCTATGATGGTTCCATAAAGTGCTTTCATCCATTCTGTTAATGTAAAATGTTTAGTTGGAAAATATGCGCTATACGAAGCAAGGAACCATGGAATAGCTGCAAAGGCAACGTTGTTTGGCTGAAAAGGAGAAACGACGACAAGTGGTACGAGTCCGTGAAGGACAGTCAGGCCTAATCGAAGCGTTCGTTTTGAAATGACAAGTTTGTCTTGGTAATGTAACAAGACATAATCAATACCTAACATACAACTATAAAGACCTGTCAAATGAAGAGTAGGTATAACAATAGGTTTAGGTAAGGTAATATCCAGTAGCGGTGATAATGTCAGCATAAAAAAAAAAAATAGAATAAAGAATTAAAAAAAAAGTTATCGTAACTGAAAAAAAAAAAAGGACAAACTTCTAGCAACGACGTCATGAAAAAACTATTATATATTGTATGCCTGATCTTGATTGAAATTAAAAATTAGATGGATACACGTATTATTTGACCTCATTTCTTTTCTTTTCTTTTCTTTTTTTTTTTTTTTTTTTTTTTTTTTTCTGTTGGAAAAAAGAATGAGTATCGTTTTATACACAGACTATACTAAACCTCCCTTTGTAGATGTAAAGCTACCACCAGCCATCATTATACCTTCTTATGCTCTTATCTTACTTTATACGTTTGTATTAAGTATCGACTTTTTATTATTAAGTAATGAACATGGATTGGCTATTTCACCAAGACAAGTACGCATTGCTATAACAATCCTTCACATTCTCATTCCAATGATATTTATTTCAGATCATCCACCTTCTAATGTCTTATTTGCTGCCACACCTTGGTTTGTTGCCTCTTACGCTGCTCACATGCCGATCAATAAAATGACGTTTAGCGAATTCATTAAATCTTTATTCAAAATTATTAGTGTTCCTGATACAAACTCAATGAATAATACTCAAATTAGACTGAAGGGACTAGCGAAAGTTTCATTAGGCCTTTTAAAGATGGCAGTAATGCATTTAATGATTGATCCTCTTTTACCTCATCGTGCTGAATTTGCTTTAGAATATACTTGGTTACATCCGTTAAGTTTACTATATACGTTACTCTATGGTATTAAGGCATACTGTTTATTAGGCGCTATAGATATCTTTATGGGACTTGAGCAGACCTTATTTGGATGGAATATGATCCCACTATTTAATTCACCTATTCTTTCTAGTAGTCCAAGAGATTTCTGGAGGTAAAGCTAAAAAAAAAAAAAAAAAAAAAAAAAGTAGACTTGAAGAATAGAAATTATGATTTATGTATTAAGATGTTTCATACAAAGTCGTCGATGGAATAGAGCCATTCGTAATCTATTACATAAACAAGTGTTTATGAATGATAGTTATCTATTAAAGACAACTCCTCCAGATTCATCTATTACTGTCACGAAAGATAAGTCTATTGACTATTTGAAAACACCATTAGTAGTAGTAGTACTACAACAGCGAATCATGTCATTCTTTACAAGGACACGTCAAGGAAGAGGACTACTCGCGTTTATAATCAGTGGAATATTTCATGAACTTATTATTATGAGCACATGTCGAAGAATGACTTTTGAAAATCTTTTATTTTTCATTTTACAAGGTCTTTTTGTATTATTAGAAGTTGAGTATTCATCTTTTTTACCACTTCTCAAAGGAAAAATGCGTATCCTATGTATTTTAGTTCAATTATTACAAATGGCAATTACTGGTAGATTATTTTTAGGACCCTTTCTTAGATATGATTTCTTAAAATCCATTGATTATTAATAATAAACCAATTTAGTTATCATGAATGAAAATGTTTATTACATAGAATGATATAGGTTAGAAGATACACGCCTTTTTTTTTTTTTTTTTTTTTTTTTTTTTTTTTTTTTAATTCAAACGAGCATGGAAAGCATAAACAGTCTTTCCGGTATAAACACCCTCCTTTTGAAGTAAAACAGCATTTCTCCATTCAGGTTTATTGGGAGAATCAGGATTACGAGATGCTTCAAGACAGAAACCAGCACTAGGACCCAATTTTATTTTACCTTGATCCTTTTTAGCTTCCAACACATCAGAAGCAATCCAGCCACCTGTATAGAATTGGAATGCAGGCTCAGTTGTAGAAAAGTCCATTTCAATACCTGTATCAGGGGAATAAACTGTGACTGCATGACGAAGAGGTAAATGAGCAGTATCCGTCTTGTAATCAGTATGGATTACATATGGATGATCATAACCACGAGTCGCTTCAAGCTTTTCAAAGCGTGCACCAATTGACTTGCCAGCATTTTCTCCCTAAACAATGAATTCATATTACTATACATATGTATATATATATATATATATATTTATTTTAACTTACAGAAAAGTTCATCCATGGTACTTCAGACCAGCTGAGTACTTTACCAGTAGGTAAACAATCTTGGTCACATTCAAGAACAGCCTTGACTTCATCTGTCATAGTGACGCGATGATCCAAGATATTAGGATTTAATGATACACCAGACAAGTTAAAATAAGAATGATTCGTCAAGTTAACTACCGTCTCCTTATCAGTTGTTGCATGATATTCCATAATTAACTCATCTTTATCGTTTACAGTATAGGTAACAGATGTTGTAAGTGTACCAGGATAACCTTGATCACCATCAGGTGAGACGAGTTCTAAACGAACAGAGGCAGGCTCTTCTGAAAGAACAGTAGCTGTCCAAATTCTCTTATCAAAGCCTTCAAGACCACCATGAAGTGCATTAGGACCGTTATTGATAGCAAGTTGATATTCTTTTCCATCAGCTGTAAATTTACCCTTACCAATACTATTTTCAAGACATGAGTCCTCATATATATATATGTATATTTTTTTTTCTTTTCTTTTTTAAAACATAAAATGACTTTTTTTTTCCCTTACCGATTACCGTATCTTCCTACAACAGCACCAAAGTAAGGATTATCAGGATGTTTATAGGATTCATGGTCATCAAAACCAAGAACAACATCACGAACAGTGCCAGTCTTATCAGGTGTCAAGATATGAGAAACAATGGCACCATAAGTCAAGACCATAACGGCCAATGTCTTGTTTTTGTTAATTAAAGTATATTGGTCAACACCAGGTGAAATAGTAAGTTTATTAACGGGCATGTTATAAGAAATAATAATAATAAATGGGAAATAAAGTGGAAAAAGGAAAAAAATAAAAAAAAAATAAAAAAAAGAGTTGGAATTTATTTATGAATATAAACTATCGTTCATGCATTTATCGTTTACGTAATTAAATCTCACCAACTCGGAATAAAAAAAAATATCTTGTATCCTTTAATTCTAGTGGCCGTATGACAAAAAAAAAAAGAAAAAAAAATTCCGTATTACATAATCAAATAATTTCATTTCATATACTGTATTTCAGGTTTTTTTTTTCTTTTGTCTGAATTGGCAAAAAGAAAAAAAAAGGGTGTTTCAAATGCATATTAGCTCTTCTTTTAATATATAAAAAGACGCGTCTCGTAAATAATAATAAACTTGCCGTTAATGGAAATGTAAATGAATCGATTCTTTAGGAAAACAATATTATATGGATTATTTGTACAAAATCTTTTTTTTTAATTATTCAGAAAGCGCATGGATATAATTATTTATCCTTAAGCCTGTTTATAGTTTATTTTAAATTATTTTCATGTTATACCCGACTCTTTCAGCTTTTCATATTTGCTAATTATTAAGATTTATATGTAAAAAAAAAAAAAATAAAAGATAAGAAATATGAGTTATTTTGTTGGAATTTATTCAATATGTATAGAAGGATTCTTTTGTAGAATAAATGCGCGTACACAAATATACAAATATTGATATGTGTATTATTAGAGCAGCCATCAATCACAGTGTTTTTTTTTTTTTTTTTTTTTTTTTTTTTTTTTTTTTTTTTTTTTTTTTTTTTTGCAAAGTTCCTATTATCCAAGATGTTTCTGAAGGAAAAGTACTAATTTGAATTCGTGTAACTCAGTTTGAAGGGTTAAAATATTTTATGAACATGTTTCTTTTTTTTCATATTCTTTCTGTTTAAATAATAATAAAAAGACTATTATTAAAAAGAAAAAGAAACGATAGACGACATTGTTGGTGATAAGTTATCTTGGTTTTTTTTTTTCTTTATTAACATTTAGTAAATAATATAAAAATTTGTAGTTAATAAATGAATGTAATTATTATATAATGAATTCAATATCTTTAAAATGCTTGCTTTTGCTAAATCAAACCCAGTGACCGCTTATCGAATAGTTAATAGCAATGATACAAACCAAAGAATATCTTTAGCTTAATTCAGACTACTGTTGAATGTTTTACTACAATATGAATAAATACAAAAAAAAAAAAAAGAAAAAAAAAAGCCGTTAAATGTAATTAACAATCAAGCACGTATTCTTCTTGTTAATTTTCCAGGGGGGAGGGTTTTTTTTTTTCTCTTTAAATAACACATGGTTTTTCTTGCTATTTTCCTTAGTTGTTCTGACTTTTCCCATTTCAGTCAAACTAATCTGCATATATTTTACTTTAGTACCGACGAGTTTGCTACTGTTTCAAACCGTATATAATATAATATAATATATTTAATAATATGTGTGTATATATATTTAATCTATAAACAAGAGAAAAGTCAAAATTAATTTAAACTGTCACAGCTCTAGCAGCTAGCAAGCAAGCAAACAAGCAAGCAAACAAACAAATAATTATTTTTATCCTTGATTTTTCTCTCACTTTGAACGCAATATAATGATAAATATGAAGAATAAACTGATTCATAAGAAAAGTATTGTAAACTTGCTGTAGGCCAACTTTTTTTTTCTCAACTGTATGTTCCATGCTGTGGAAATTGATCTTATTCCCTTTTAGAGGATAGATTTTCACCTTTAACACATTAGAGTCTATAGAATTTATCAGGAAATGATATCTTTATTTTTTTTTAAATAAGTCCCTCTGAGCTCTTTATGTGAAAATAGAAGAATGTAACATATATATGAAAGGGCAATGTTGAATAGAATAGATCAAATCGCTTATTGTTCTTTATTTCATTATAAATTTCTAATTTCTATCAAGATAAAGAGCATACACAAAAAAAGTTGTCTTTTAATATCCAGTCTGGCCTTATAATAATAACATGCACTGTATATAATAAATGATAAAAAAAAAAGAAATACACTATTCATGAGGTTTTTAGCCTAGTGGTTGGAAAATCACATAACTGGTAGTAGTGTAGATATGTTTCGTTTCAATAACTGGAAACTACAATTGTTTTTTATTTATATTGTTCCTAATAAAAAAAAATGTCATAAACAATAGCAGCACACAACCAATGATATTTACCAAGCTGTCCAATGATATCCCTCAAATTAGAATCAATTTCGAGAAAAATGACCACAAAAAAACGTATAACCCCTCATCCATTTCATTTTTTTTTTTTTTTAAAAAAAAAATAAAACTCATCTAATCAATATAATGCCAAAGAAATCAACCAAACGTACACATTTAAGAACAACAGAAGAAACGAGATACAACATTTGTGAAGATTACTTTGCACGATTCATGACAGTAAAGAAGATTTGTCAAAAGTATCGAATGGCAGACACAACCGTACGTGGTATTTTAGAACGTAATCGAGTGGAAGATAGAATTGCTTACAAGTCGCGTGGAGGTGCTCGTAATACGACTCAATTTAAACAGGAGCATACACATTTTATTAGGGATATGATGGATATGGAAGATGAACAAAACATAGTATCTTTGGAAGAAATACAAAAAAAGTTATTAGAACGTTTTCCAAATGATTTTTTTGTAGCATCATCATCATCATCATCAGCGTCATCAGCGTCATCAGCGTCATCATCATCATCAGCGTCAGTAACACCTACCTTATCTGCCTTACAACGTCATATTGATAAAAACTTACAATTAACAATGAAAAGAGTAATGAGTCCACTACCGGCTGATGTCAACATAAGTCATATTCATCAACAAAGACTGGCATATTGTAATCATTTACAAGCAAACCAATTTGATTATTTAACGAATTGTATATTTATTGGTGAAAGTGAGTTTAATGTCTGTATGGTGCCGGCAAGACTAAGATTAAAACGAGGTAAAAAATCAGATGCAATGCTGTCAAAGACAAGAAGAGGCAAGACAATTTCAATTCTTGGCGCCATTAGTTCAAATAGAATAGAATGTTTACAAGCTATCGTTGTCGATAGACCCTCAGATCAAGCCATGTACGAGGATTTTATGACTGAACTAATAAAGAAATTAGATAAAGAATATACATCACAAAATTTTGTCTTTATCATCGATAGTCATGTCTTTCAAAGAAGCCCAAAGATGCATACTCTACTTACTACTACTTCAACAATACATCATCATTATATCCTTTTACCGCTTTATAGTAGATTGTTGAGTCCAATCGAACCATGTTTTCAGTCTTTAAAAAATTTTATTTGTCGATCCCCTAGTGCTCAAAAAGAGGATCTATTCCAATTGATTAAAAATGCTGAAAATAATATTTCAAAGGAAACGTGTACCAGTTGGACACAAGAAAGTCTTGATCATCTTAAAAAATGTTTACAAGGTGAATCTATTATAATTACGTAATCCTACTAATAATAATAATAAAGTATGTATAATATAACTAAAAATGTTAATAAAATTATTATTATGTTACAGTAATATTACTAAATATCATGTTATAATGTAGTCGTAGTAGTAGTAGTACTACTTACTACTCAAGATTTATATATATATAAGTATTATAAGATAACTAGAATGTGTCCTTATTAATATATATCCTGCAAACTCTATATAAAAAAAAAAAGTGTATCTCTACATTTACAAGTGTTAGAAGATCTTCCCCTTTTTTTTTTTTTTCTATATTTTGTCGTATTGGTTTTGATATTTTTGTATACAAAGTCTATTCATTCTATATGATAATTACCATTAAAATAGTAATAATAATTCCATTTTTTTTTATTATTAAGTGAAATAAGTATATTAAAATTAATTTATAAATAGAATAATAAATAGTATATAAATGTAACTAATATATATTATCTGATATAAAATGGCGTAGAGTTAATAATTAGGCTATGTATATCGGAATATATATTTATTATAATCTTGTTAAGCAGTTGCTTGAACAACTGGCGTAGTAGTAACAGCAGCAGCAGTAGCAGGTTCTTCTTCATGTTGTGAGGCTACAGTCTCCTCAGCTGCAGCAGCTGCAGCTACTGTTTCATCTTCCTTCTTCTTTTTATGAGAAAATCCTCGGAACATTTGAGTAATACGACGACCTATAGGTGATCCAGGGCGTTTTACTTCTTCAGACTCTGTGTGATTCGTAACAGCAGTAGTAGGTTCAATAGCTTTAAATAAATAAATATGCAGTTAATATAATTATTGCATATAAACATAATGGTAGAATAATAGAGAAAAAAAGTTGTATAGTATTATGTACATAAAGAAAAAAAAAATCAGTTACACATGTCTACATGTGACATCCTCAGTAAATTGATAAATAGATAAAGAAAAAAAAATGGCTCTCTATCTTACTAAATTTATACTTTATCTTTCTTTCTCTCTCTCTCTTTCTATTATTCTACCATATGTATATACATATATATGTATATAATAAATTTAAATAGAATATACTTACTAGTAGATTGCTCTTCTTTGGAAACAGCAGTAGAAGGCTCAACATGTTCAGTAGTAGGAGCAGTATCTTCTTTATGATGTTCAGTCTCTTTCTTCTTATTAAAGAGTTTACCAAGAGGACCTTTCTTAAATGTATCCATCATGTTATGATCCTTATGAGTAGAAGCCTCATTAGGTTCTTCGGTAGCTGATGTATTAGCGGCAACTGTTTCCTGAATCTTTCCTTTATCAGTAAGTTCTTCTGATTTACTTTCTTCTATAAAAGGTAATGAATATGAGCAAGTTACTACCCCTGCTTTCTTTATATGTATATATAAAATAAAGTTGGATGATTTTTTTTTTTTTTTACCTTTAGACGATGTCAATTCTTCCGACTTTTCAGTTTCTTTACTACTGGCAGCTGGAACTGGGCTCTAAAAATAATAAAGTAAAAAAAAAGTTAGTTGAGTGTAACCAATCAATTTAAAATAGTAAAAACGTGTAACAATATGCTCTTTTATTCCTTTCTCCCCCAAAAAAAAAGAAAGTTTTTGATCCGACATTTTTTTTTTTTTTTTTTTTTTTTTTTTTTTTTTTTTTTTTTACCTTGCTGCGGAAAATATTACCCAGGATAGATTTACGCTTTTCATTTTTAAATTCTTCAAGAGGTTCAGCAGAAGGTTCAACGACAACTTCAGACTCCTTAACAGTAGATTTCCTTTCAGCGACTACTTTCTTGTCAACAAAGTTTTTAGCTTTGCCCAAAAATGCAGAAAGACGCTTGCTTGTTGCATTTGATTTAGAAGGAGTAGGTTCTCCTACAGATTTAATAGCTTCTTCAGTAGCTTCAAAAGGAGGAGGAGGAGGAAGAGGAGGAGTAATGGTGGTAGTGGTGGCAGTAGTAGCTTGCTCTTCATTTGTCTTGGGAGCTTCAACAGTCGTATCTTGCTCTTCAGTTGTCTTGGGAGCTTCAACAGTAGCAGCTTGTTCTTCGTTTGCCTTGGGGGCTTCAACTGTAGTATCTTGTTCTTCGTTTGCCTTGGGGGCTTCAACTGTAGTATCTTGTTCTTCGTTTACCTTGGGGGCTTCGACAGTAGTAGCATGCTCTTCATTTGTTTTAGGAGCTTCAGCAGCAGTAGTTTCAGTATTAACTTGTTCTTGAACAGTAGGTTCTGCTGCAATGGATGTAGAATTTTCAGATGTAGACATTATGTATAAAGAATAAATGTATGTATTTTCTTTTGAAAAAAAAAATAAAGGAGAAAAGAAAGAAAAGAAGTGAGAAAAAAAAGGGGGGAAATTTATTTATTCCTTTTATGTTAGTGTCATCTTGATATATTTATAAAAATGGGAAATTAATGTTTGTTATACAGTAACACATTTTAGTCGTTCATATAAACAACAAGTTTAATTATTAAAAAAAAAATGTGTTCTAAAACTTATTTCACTGTTGGTTGAACAAAAAATATTGGTACGCTTTTTTAAATATGCAGATCCCTTTTATGCGATAGATTAGTATTTGAAGATAAACCGTCTGTCTTTACCTTTATCCTTACCCTAATTTCTTTCAAATAAAGTTTAGAAGAATCATTGCATAAAATCTATACTGTATGCAGCAGCAAAAACATGACTTATTTCTTCAGGACAATGTGACTCGGAGTATGAAATTAATTTATACTACAATTAAATATCTTATTTATTAAGAAAAATTAAAAAAAAATAAGATGGTAAGTGAGTAGATATATTGGATTACTCAGCCCAGTTCAAGATATATAAAAAAAAAAGTTTTTTTTAAGAAGACCCCTATTCAGAGATAAGAGGTAAAAAAAAAAAAAAAAAAAAAAGCTAAAACAAAGAAAAGAACAAGGAAGAGAGATGAGAAATAGAAAGAAATATTATACTATCAAGTTCAGTTGGTCAATTAATCAATTAGTTTCTCTTTTGCCAGGGTTGAAAGGAGGAAGAGGTATCTTAACATGTGGCAAATAATTCAATTAATGAAGGCTGATACAAATAATTGGTCAACAGTAAAACCAAGCAGACACATCTTGGGATTAATGTATACTACATTATTTTTTTTTTTGGGTGAAACTGAGATTAGTTTAAAAAAAAATAAATAAATAAATTAGATCGAAAAAATAACAACAATCAAAAATAGATTTAAATAAAATAAAATTAAACATGTTTACCGGTCAAAAAAAATTGTTCTAGATGGCAATTATTATTGTTTCTAACGAGAGAATGCATAGAGGTGATCTTGACTGGTTAGTATTTCATTAAATATTTGATGAGTAATTTTTGCGGCATTATAATCACGTTGATACAGTATCCCACAGCAGCTTTGACAAACTAAGAAGCTAGTTATTGCATGTGAAAAATTTTTTTCTAAGCATACCGAATGAAAGGCCTTTTACAGATATAAAAGCACATTTGCTAAATCAATGTTAACAGAGTAGCAATAATTGATTCTTTTAGAAATTCTATATTCGTCTATAATAGCTACAATCAGATCACTATGTCTTTGTCTATTAAATAACTATTTTCTACAAGATATTAGTGAATCTTGTTAGGAAGCCTTTGAAGGTTGATGATATCTTCATTCAACATTCCATTCCCAAATGCTATAACTGGAATTTTCATATTATCTTGATATTTTTTATTTTATTTTATTTTACTGATCTATTCTCTTTCATGACATCTAGATCCTGTAAGAATGTAGTATTCTTTAAATCGATTGATTTTCTAATCTGATATGGCGTCTCACCATTGCCATACACAGCCGTGAATACATTTTTTCTTTCTAGAGTCGGGCCCGCATAAAGATAGGAGCTGCTCTACTTTAGAATATCACATTTATATAGGCTTAAAGAGAGAGAAAGAGAGAGAGAGAGAATGCAGACTAAAGATATGAAAACTATACTTGTGAATACCCTCCCAACCAGCTATAATTGTTCATGTTTTGATATATTTTCAATATATTACTTACATGCATATTCAGAAAATATTGATATCTAATACGCATCATTCAGCAGCTAAATATCGTTTACATTTATAATATCAAGGTACTCAAATAGTCAGACAAATGATAGTAGGTTAAAAGCGTATATGAGTACAAGATAAAGGTGTACAAAATATAACAAAGAGTGGTATATTAGTCTGATGTCTATTATAAGAAGAGTAACTAAATTCAAAGAAATTTAAGAATTATAAAGAAAAGTTACAAATCGTATCTTTCTGATAATGGAGATGTTTGGAAAAGATTCAGTCAAATTTAGAGGTCTCCGAACTGGGAGTTCTTTGGAAATTAATTGAAATGCAGACAAAAGTGTGATGATTCATTACTAGTATTTTGTGGATACATTTTGCACTTTAAAAGATAATGCTTTAGTCTCATAACTTACAGCTAATCTCCCATCCCCCACACTTTTTTTTTTTTTTTTAATTTAGACGTGCCATTTATGCAACAGCATGCTTCTCACTTTAGCTATCACAGTTATACCTAGTCAAGGTTGTGGAATAATAATATAGCAACGTGATATAAATGCTTCTTTTAGAATTTCACAGCAAGTAATCAGTGGACGCCACTACTATCCTCCTAAATCACAATCTCGAATATGGCTCATTTTCATAATGAAAAATTTAGGTTTTTTTTTTACAGGTCTAATTTTATTTTATCTAAATTTGCTTCTGCTCCTTATATCATTTACTGCTCTAAAACGGTTTTTTTTTTTTTTTTTTTTTTTTTTTTTTGATTTGTTTTCTCTTTCTAATTAATCTTAGTTTCACCTGGAAATACAGTAATGACACTGATTAACTATCACCAAGTGACAGCATATGATCACATGATATTTTCTCAAACGATAATTGACTACACATGTGATGTTTTATTTGTGTAACTTTTCTGATGTTTATGCAAAAATAAATTATTATTATTACTATTACTATTACTATTATTATTATTATTTTTTTACTTTTATTATTTGATTTTAAGCACGGGCAAGACGAGCATTACGGGCCAATTGACGAGCATTAAGCTTAACAACCTTCTTGTCAGCGGCACGAGAAACAGCTTCTTCCTTTTCAGTAAGAATAATTTCAATGTGGCAAGGAGAAGACATGAAAGGGTTGATTCTACCGTGAGCACGATAAGTACGACGACGGTGCTTAGGAGCTTGGTTAACAACAATGCTAGAAATGTAAAGTTCTTCAACATTCAAACCCTTAGCCTATAATATTCCCAACTTAATAAATTAGCTTTTCTCCTCCTTTTCCTTTTATACAAATATATATCGCTTTTTACCTCGGCATTACTTTCAGCATTCTTCAATAAGTCAGTAACAAACTTGACAGACTTAACAGGCCAGCGACCTTGGGTAGTACCGAATTCCTTAACTTGAGCAGTACGACCAACACCACCGTTGAATCTACGGAAGGGGATGGCTTGCTTGTGTTCAGTAACATTGTTAAGGTAAGCATAAGCCTTGCTTAACTTCAAACCCTTGATAGCAGCAGCAACTTCATGAGTATTCTTGAAATGAACACGAAGATAAGAGCCTCTAGACTTGGCAGCTAAATTAAATGTAAGTAAACGACATTATCATGTTCTAATTTATTACTTACCCTTAGCAGGGTTAGCTGGGGTAGCAGCGTATCTGACCATATTTATCTAATAGTGTCTAATTAAAACAAAATAAACGTAAGTATCTATAAACTGAATTCATCCAATACCCCGCCCAAACGTGTCTATGCATCTTTTCATTTCCCCCTTCCTCTCCTTTTCATTCTCCCATTATTATCTAAATGTCTTTTTTTTTTTCAACCATCTTAATCTTCCTTTCATTTGATCATTAATTAGATTGATGCTTTAATGATCTGATTTAACAATGTGTCGAATTTTAAATCAATCCTTTTTATATATATATATATATACAATAAAATTGACATTCTGTTGTTATCTGGAGAATTAATTGATCATCCATATCCATATAATAATAGATAACCCTCCCCTACATCCATCCACTCTCTTTCTCTCAATCCATTTAAATAGTATGAATATCTTACGTTTTAATACGCACAGCAAAGAGAAGGATTCCATCCAAATTCGGTCACTTTTTTTGCCTTACTTCTTCTTCCACGCATACACACCCCACAACAGGACTGGCTGAGAGGAATGGTGATATCCAATTTTCTTACTTTTTTTTCCTAATTTCAACAATTCATCATACCGGATTTTTGTCGAAATATCACGTGGTATTATTTATAATGTCCGGAACACGTTTGTTAATAAAAATTAAATATAAACATGAATAATAATAATAATAATAAAAAGCTTGTAGATAGTGAACATGAATATATGATCTCATGTTCGAATTGTCTTTCACACATAACATAGTTATTTTGGCAATTTTCTCTCGCTTTTGTATTTTTTTTTCTCTTCTTCTTTATTTCTTAATTTTATCTATAGAATAAACCTTAATAATAGTATTATTATTATTTTTTTTATGGCAGCAAATCGGTTAGAATACAGAAATCCTAAAAGACAAAGAGCAGTATGTGTATATACAATATCACAGGAGTCTCGTTATCTGATTATTGAAAATGTTCCCAGTTTAGGTGTTACTCAACAATTACTTGATTATTGCCAACAATTTGGAGCTATTGAAGAACATCGGTTACTAGATGAACATTCCTCAAGTACAGAATATACAGATGTTTATTTGATCCAATATACTAATATAAAATCAGCAAGAATAGCCAAGCATAAAATGGATGATAGGCCCTTTTATACCAACTTATTAAGAGTTAATTATGCACCTGAATATGAGACTTTAGAAGATATACGGAAAAAGTTTAAAGATAGATACCAAACAATTTTCAATAGAAATAATAAAAAGAGACGACATCATCATAATAATAATAGCAATATAGTGTTTGATACAACTACTGTTTCAAAGACTAGGGCTACTGATAATAACCATCCACCTTCTTCTACTGCAACAATAGATCCGAAAAGAAGAAGACGAATTTAAGAAAAGTTCGAGAACAAAAAGCCACCACTTTAAAAGAGCTCATTTGTTTTTAATAAACTCAGTAAAATTTTTTTTATAATTTGTTCATCATCATCCTTTTTTTTTTTTTTTTTTCACTTTCTCTCAAATAGGCCCTGGCCTAAATAATTTTTTTTTTTTTTTTTTTTTTATTCTGTTTCTGTTTTATGGTTTCGACAATTACAGCAACTAACAATTCTCGATGGTCATCAAACAACAACAACAACAGCAGCAGCAGCAGCAGATGGACAGTAACAAAGAAAAGGCAACAACAACAACAACAACAACAACGAAATTTTGAAAAACGGGATCCCTTTGCGGGAATGAAATCCTGTGTTAATTATGAACTGGAAATCGAACGATTAAAACAATTAGTACCAGCTATTGATAATAGAAAACGCAAATCCACGTATTCAAATTTACCCGATAATACCGACTCTGACTCAACTACTTCCTCTTCCTCTTCTTCCTCCTCCTGTTCTTCTTCTTCTTCCAATAATGCCGTAACTGAGGAAGAGAAACTTCGATTTCTGGCATTTGTCCGCAGCTGGACAGGTGACTGGCAGCAAAAACCAACAGAAAACGATTTGATAAACCTAAATAATGATTATTCTTTATGGGCTGACCCTTTACCATGGACTATCAGTTTGGATCATTCTGCATCACACACTATGATGTCATCAAACACATATAATAATTACCTTAGTTATTGGCAGCCTCAACAACCCGTTCATGTAAATAGACATGGTCAATTACCTATTGGAATGGGTAGAAAGAGGTCATAAAATTTTTATTATTATTATTTTTTTTTTCTTTTTACATTTTATTTATATATTCCCTTTACTTTATTTTACTTTATTTTTTCTTTCCTTTTGTAATACATACACACATAATATAATACAATACATACACGCACAGACAGACATACAGACATACAATACATACAGACATACTTACTTACTTACTTACTTACATATACACACACATATATATACACATTATGATATACAACAAATATTACCTATAAATAAAAAAATAATTTATTACTGCATTAAAGAAACGCATAATCAATTAATTATTCGTCACAAAATAAAAAAAAAATAAAAAAATATTTACTTTTTTTTTTTTTTTTTTTTTTTTTTCTATGACTCAACTGTTTGCATTTGGATCAAATGGAGGTGGCCAATTAGGTATTGGTCACATGGAAGATACAAATAGACCTACAGCTTGCATAGGTTTACCAACTGATGATCCAATTGTAAAGATCTCTGGTGGTGGTAATCATTCCGCCATTATTACTAAGCAAGGACATCTCTACATGACCGGCTCATCACGACATGGTGAAGAAAGCCATGATGATAACGAAGAATTCGTCAACACATATAAAAGACAATTACCTGATATAAAATGCAGGGACGTAGCTTGTGGATGGGCATTTACGATTGTATTGACCGAGACAGGCAAATTATATGGTATTGGCACAAGTCGTTGGAACGAACTAGGATCCTTATCATCGACAGATAAATGGACAGAGATAAGGCATGCAGTTTTCGACAACCAGCAGATTGTGTCTATAGCATGTGGATGGCGTCATTGTATTGCACTTGATGCAGAAGGTACAGTTTATGGATGGGGTTGGGGACGACATGGACAGTTAGGACCTGGAGCAAGAGATAAAAAGGACATCCGAGCCATTCAGAGAATCACCATGCCACAGCCTATCGTTCAAGCTGCATGTGGACATTTGCATACATTATTGAGAGGGAAAGATGGTAGAGTGTATAGTTTTGGATCTAATAAGTATGGTCAGTTAGGTACTGACGATACAGCTGAGGATATCTCTACTCTTAGTGTAAAGGCGAGTTGGATTGATGCAGGATGGCATCATAGTGCTATTTTGGATGAAAGTGGTAATTTGACCTTATTTGGAAGAAATGACCATGGTCAATTGACTACCTGTACACAACCTATTCGTGGTATTCGCCAGTTTGTATGTGGATCAGAACATACAGTAGCCATTCGTGATAATAATAATGAAGTCATCGCTTGGGGTTGGAATGAACATGGAAATTGTACTTCTGATATGGATTTTGTGAGTGAACCTATTAGTTTAGGAGGTTTTAATGGAAGAGTCAATATATTAGGCGCTGGCTGTGCTACAACCTGGCTAGGCGTAATAATATAACAAAAATAAGAAAAAAAAAATAAAAAAAAATTATCGTGTTGTAATATCTATTTTACAAAAAAGAATAAAATGTGGGCATATCAGTAAATTACTACCTAGTAGTATACTCTAATTTTATTCATATAAATGGTCAAAGCTCAAGAATATGTACTCTCTCTCTCACATGCACTTTGATAACTGGTTAACCTTGTCTCATATATCCTAATAAATACATGTTCTCTAATGATCGTCCAATTTGTTTGAAAGACATATATTATTGGGTGTAATTTTTTTTTTCAATAATTATTATGACACATTGTGAACCTTAATCATAATCACTACCACCACCAGCATTGTTTATAGATTCGGCTACAATCAATCTCCGTATAAATAATGCACTATCTCCCCCACATACTCAAAAAGTTATTTTATTTTTTTCTCTCTCTTCTGTAGCATTGGCCGGGACGAATTTAGTAAGTTAAAACAGCCATACTCAATATATTCAAGGAAGTTTACTATAATATTACAAGCTTATAACATACCAATGTCAACTATTAATAAACCTAAAATATTAACAGGTAAAGTGATGTATACATAATCCTATTTATTTTATTTATTTATTTATTTATTTATTTTTAGTTGGAACTGGTGCTGTTGGTGCGATTTACTCTTGGAGACTTTCAAAATCTTGTCATCTCACCACCGTCTGTCGTTCTAATTATGAAACTGTCAAAAAAGAAGGTTTTGAGATTGATTCTGCCAAGTTTGGAAAAGAAATATTTCGACCCGATAATGGTAATAATAATAAACATCTCCTTTTAATATTATTAGTATTAACTGTGTGTGTGTGTGTTTTGTAAAAAAAAGTTGTTCAAACTGTGTCTGAAGCGATTACTCCTGAAATTCCATATTATGATTACATTCTTGTTACATTAAAGGCATTACCGGAATGTTATGATGTAGCAGATATTATTGCACCTGCTGTTACCTCAGAAAAAACAACGATTGTTCTCATACAAAACGGTCTCGGCGTGGAGGAGCCTATTGTTCGTCAATTCCCTAATAATCCTTTGATTTCTATTGTAGCCTACATAGGCACCTCACAGACAAGACCTGGGAAAATTCTCATGGTTGGTAACGAATCTTTAATTATAGGTCCTTATTTGCAAGCTAAAACGAATTCTGATGTGGAACGTGCTGATTTTATCGAGATTTTAAAAGAGGGAGACGTTGATGTTCAGCTAGTGGATGATGTTGAACGTGTACGTTGGCAAAAATTATTCTGGTAATTTTTATACAGTAACATTTTTTCTCTTTTTTATAATATGGGTACTAAATTAAAATTGAAATTGAAAAAAAAAAGGAATGCGGCTTTCTCGCCTGTATGTGCTTTAACAGGTATGAATACAACTCAGCTTTTAGCCAACAAGGAGGCCATGCGTGTTGTCAAACTAGTCATGAAGGAAGTCATTGAATCAGCAAATGCATACGGATATGGATTTAATCCCGAAGAACAAATACATAATATGATTACTAGAACTGAAACAACTGCAAAGAATTATAAGCCATCCATGTAAGTCAAAAAAGGAACAAGAAAAAGAAAAGATGTTTGTATTATTTATTTATTTAATTTTTTTTTATTATAGGCAATTAGACAAGGAACGTTCGAGTCCTATGGAGATTGAGGTTATTCTTGGTGTACCACTCAAAAGAGCAAAGGCAAAAGGCTTACAGGTTCCAAATTTGGAACTTATGCATTCTCTTTGCAGTGCAACGAATGCACTTATTATGTGTAATTCAGTATAGCTGGATTTATAGCATTTATATGATAGATACAACATGAACAATAGATATATTTATATACATGTTATATTATTAAATTATTCTATGATGCTGCTATTTGTCGTATTTGCAATTACTTTATGGCTACTACATAAATATCCTTTAACTTCAGTATTGTCTTGTAAACATGGGCTCTGCTTAACTCTAGATTGTTTTTTTCTTCTTGTCAATATTCAATTTTGAGGGGCGGGGGATTTTTTTTTCTTTTAGTTTCTAGCTAGAATTGGGGAAAGGAAAAGAGGAATATAGACATCCATGATCGACACAAGTAGCAGAGAGTTTATTAATGATGACACAATGTCGTTTGCGTTCATTCTTTCAATAGTAGTTGTAAATAGGATATCCTTATTCATTGAGCATCTTGTGTACTTACCCTAAAGTCCTCTAACAACATTATCCTACAAACTAAAGTAAATTCAGAAAACTAGTATCCTTCTTTTTTTGTGGGCCACTTGATTATCTAATGCAGGGACTAACAGCAGATAAGGACGTAAGTGATCCATAATTCCTTTTAACAATATTTGTGCTATTATAACCCTTATTCATCATGTGAGACTATTAAATCCTTAAGATCAGATAATCATTCATTGAAAGAGGCAGAGAGAAAGGGCCTCTCCCTTCTACCTCCTTAAATAATGTTATATCAGGAAGAATGGATATTCTTGATTCAAATAAATGTATTCATGATTACCTTGTTTCTAATATAGATAAATGGTGTTTATGAGTATATAAATAGTACTTGGATATCCTCAAAAAGGAAGGAAAATTCTTCATCTTAATTTCTAGTTTCTGTTTCAATATCATGTAGTGCTTTTCATTAAAGCTCAAAGGGAATACCATAATTTCATATATAAAAGGAGGCCAACTTGAATTATATCATTTATAAGAATTTTTTTTTTTTTTTTTTTAAAATGGAAGCAGCGTTAGATAGGACTACTTGATATTGAGAATAATCGAAAATAGAATATCAAATGCCATTACAATAAACAAAGAAAAGATACTAATAATACTCCTATTATTATACAAATGTGAAAGGATGTAATTATATAACAAGAATCTCAAGTATTTCAACCAATTGTGCGTATTCATTGGGCCAATTTCTTTTCTTTTTTTTTCTTTTTTATTCATTGTTAAATAAAAAATATGAAAAGAAAGGGACATAAATTGTTTATTGAACGGAAACTGCTAATTTATTTTCCCAAAAGCAAAATTTAACGATACTAAAAAATAAATAATATTTGTGAGTGCCAGAGATAAATAAAATATTTCAAATTTATTCCTATATTTACCTTGTGGAAACCAATGTCATTGGCGTATTCACGGAAACATTGACGACAGATGTTCAAGTTGTACTTGCGGATCAAACCAGCACGGTGGGCACAAACACGACTATTATTTATAATTTTAGTATTGCTCAATTAAAAAAATTTTTTTTTTCCTTTCATCATTCCATAAGCCAAATTAAAAAAAAATAAAATAAGAAATCCCGGCAAAAGCATTTCCAAGCACACAATATAGTTTATAGTATTGTCTTTCCTTTTTTTTTTTTGTTCTAAAAAACAAACAAACAAACAAGAAAAGTGTGCACATGAACATGTATTTGAATTGACTATATTGAAGGGGGGTTTTTTTTCGGTGGCTTATGAAATGACATTTTCTCTCCAATTATAAAAAAAAAAAAATACACAATTCAACCCAAATTTAATAGTTTACTTACCATTGGCGAGAACCTTTACCGTAGGACTTGGGGTGAGAGTTCCAAACGTTGCTATGAGTCATACTGTATTATACTGTTTGCAGAATAGCAGAAAAAGAGAAGGATTTTATAACTTGTGGACTCAAATCCCTATAATAAATTTTTTTTTTCTTTACTTTAGTTTTGAATTTCCGCTGATCAAGACCTGAATATACTATACTTGATTGGCTAAATAAGACTGTAGTACTCGAAAGTTGTTGACTATGTGCTGCAATCCTCCTCCTCCTTGTTAACGAGTCATTTTATTATTATTATCATTGGCTATCATATTAATGGAAATAGTCTACAATTATTGTTACAGAGAATAAATATATACATGTATGTTAATGCAATGAGGTCCTACTAATAAGAAACATTGGTCTACGTAAAGTAATTTTTTCACAAAGCCTTCTATTCCTAATATTAATTGAAAACAAAATATGTTTTCATCATATATGAATATCTTATTTGTGTAGTAGAATGATTACATAATAGTGATATTACTCGTAAAGAAGGTCTTTTTTTTTTTATGAAATCCAATCAAAGAACATACAAACATACATTTGTTCATCTATCTGGATATACCTCTTTATTTTATTATTAAGGGTCTTCATAGATTGATACTTAATATAGGTTATATACAATTATAACTAGGAAAGTGTCTAAGAATGTAAACTGAATCTTACATCAAAGATATTTGAATAAAGCTTGCCTTGATAATTATTATTTCTGTATATATATCAATATGATTGTGCAACTAATAACGATGCGTAGTTTTACTACTAGTTAAAAGAAAGTAAATAAACACTTATTGATGTCCACGTATCAATACTAGATCACTCTGAATATTATTAATATCACGCTCTATTGTCATTGTTAAAGCTAGTATAATATCAAAAATGACAATAAAGTCAATACAATATAATTTTCTTTCATCTATAAGATAGAAAGTATATTATGAATCTATCACACTAAACCGTATTATGTCACGCTTGCTAGGGGAATAAGTCATTAAAGCTATGAACAAAAAAAAAAAAAAAAAAAAAAAAAAAAAAAAAAAAAAAAAAAAAAAAATAGACTTTTTGATATTTAGTGAGTTAGTAAGATTTTATTTAATTTGCCAAAGTGCCATTTACAGCAATTGACGGTTTGTGTCTAGTTTGTCTATCCAAATGGTAAGAAAACAGTTCAAAAACAGTGTCGTACAATTCAAGATAAAATACCCAAGGTTTTTCATGACTCAAATGAGTGATTTGATTTTGTTTTATTACGTGTCTATTTTAAATAACAATAATTAACAAAGGGCAATTAAAGTCAATCTTGGAAAGGGTGATTAAAAAATAATGTTTTGCGATATCGAAATTGAAGAAAATGGCGACCATGTAGTTCTTTCTTTTAGGAAAAGTTAACTAGGCGATAGATCTAGCAGTATTTTTTTTTTCAGTTCAAAAGATAACACCAGGTTTTTGCAAATGCATCTCTGATAGCTACTACGCTACTTTTATAATCTTAAGACATGAGAAACCCATCTCGTAGTCAACTATAATTTCACTAAGGACGTAGCCGATGGTCTACTACCCTTGATAGCCGATGGTCTAATCAAGCGATTCCTACGTAGCTATCAGGTGATCAGTTTTAAGAAACAAAGCCAAAATTGCTCAGTATAAAGTTAAGTTAAGTTAATAATGTATAGGCAAACATAATTAAAAACAAACGAACCTTTCATGAATCCCAAACACTGCTCATCAGTATTTACGCTACTTTTATAATCTTAAGACAGGAGAAACTCATCTCACAGTCAACTATAATTTCGCTAAGGACGTAGCCGATGGTCTACTACCCTTGATAGCCGATGGTCTAATCAAGCGATTCCTACAATACTGCTGAGTCATTCATTAGAGAAAAAAAAAATAAATAAAAAAAGATGATATCTAAGAACTCTTTGTCCATTTGGTGTCGTCATCGATCGGGGTTTTTTTTTGAATGTCGGTGTATTGATTTTGTGGAGAGTGCGTTTTTAAACTATTATCTTCCAGATGGATTATTCAGAAGAAGAAGAAATCGTCGTTTTGTACTTGAAATATGCTAAAAAACCGACCTTTAATCAGTTCTGTAAAAAAAAGAAAGATGAAATAATTAGTCAATCAGCGAAGATGCTGGCTTCTAACGCTATAACTCTGATGCGACACTGGATTAATATATACAATCGCGTAACATCTAGTAAAAGATCAACAGTAAAACTTATAAAAGCCCCCAAAACTGTCAGTATGATTTTTAAAGAAATATTTCAGATTTACTCAGTACTTAAGAACGCAGATCACCAATACACTGTCAGCTCAATTATTACTTTGGGAAACTATGCTCACAGTGCTCAGTCAAATCTAAGCAATTTCGTACGCCAGGGCAACAACAATGAACCTGATGGTGAAGAAGGAGAGGGAGAAGAAGAGGGAGAAGAAGAGGATGAAAAAGAGGAAGAGGAAGAGGGAAAAGAAGAGGAAGAGGGAAAAGAAGAGGAAGAGGGAAAAGAAGAGGAAGAGGGAAAAGAAGAGGAAGAGGGAAAAGAAGAGGAAGAAGAAGAAGAAGAAGAGGAAGAAGAAGAAAAAGATGACAGAGATGATGACGATGACAGTGAAAAAGGAGAACAAAGCATTATTAGTTTGGATCCTGATAAAGCATTTAATTTTTACACAAGTATTTTGACAACACGTGTACAACAAAGATTGCTGAAAAACAACATCTTTTCACGTATAAATATCCCACTTTCTAATTATCCAACTCTGCCATTCATCCTATTGGATAAAGCTGCAAACTTAGTTTGTCAAAAAAATTTGGATGTAAACGAAAGTGAACTGTTAAAGCTATGTCTTTCTCAGACAGTTAACTTATTAGATCCTGATCACGTAGCTTTATATACCCAATTTATCCCAGCATCAATCTTCAATGAAATTCTACAAGCGTGTAATCAAATGAAGTCTCTTCAGCCCTCTTTGAATCTGTCTGTTATCGATGAAATCTTTGATGAGTTATTACAATTTCAGTTTGATAAGGACGATTGGAGTTTATTGAGCTATTTGGACGAAAAAAAATTCAAGGAAAAAAACAAAAAATCAGAAAATTATAAGTTGCTACGGGTAGTTGAAGAAGTTGTGCATAACTTTAAAAGCTGGGAAATAGAGGATGACAAACACAATAATTACGCTGAAATGACGTATCAACGCAAATTTGCAAACATCTTAGACATACTCCTGGAAGATGAAGATGTTACCGTGTATGATGGTGAAAAAGTTTCAAAGGATACTCAACGTATACAAATATTAAATGAAAACGAGGATAATGGACGGAAGGTTGACTTAATAACAAAAACGAAGTACGATGATATAGTTATTGAGTTGTGCTCTATAGAATTTAAAGTACAAGGTGCAAACGATAATATCTCTAAGAAGCAACAGTCGAAAAATATCAGAACAAACATCAGCATATTAAACAATATCAACAACATCAACAAGCAATCGAGCAGTATTTTATATATGGATTGGAAAGGAAGAGAGGGTTACTTGGTACAGGCCTTCCAATTTAAAGACATTATGGTATCTTATTTTGTTGAGGATCTTTATATACCTAAAGACCTTATGGAGCTCAATGACTTTAGAAATACTCTCCAATATCTTTGCTTTTGACGAGATAGTGTAGTCAAGTTAAGCAACCAAACCAGGTTGGCAGCATATAAAGAAAAAAGAAAATATATCGTGTCAGATATTAGTGCGCCCTTTAGATCAATCTATAGCCCGCCAAGATCACCAGCCCAAAGGTCACCCATAACCCCATTTTTTACACCAACAAATAAAAGGACAAGAGAAGTAATGGAGCAAGAAGATGCTTAATTTGTGTAAACATTTTAATAAAAAATATATTGTTCAATACCCATATATTGCATAAAAAGAATTTCGTCTATTTTATGTTTTTTTTTTTAGCTATTACCTTTCTTTTTCTGCAAAAATACATACGACACTGTTTTTTAAGTGTTTTCTTGCCATTTGGATAGACAAACTAGACACAAACCGTCAATTGCTGCAAATGGCACTTTGGCAAATTAAATAAAATCTTACTAATTCACTAAATATCAAAAAGTATACTTTTTTATTATTATTTTATAACATTTGTATTAATGATAAGAACATTTTACTGATTATTCATAAGTATTACTGGACTTCAAGATTTTTTTTTTTTTTTTTTTTTTTTTTTTTTTTTTTTTTTTTTTTTTTACCTCCTAACTCTTGTATTTTTAAAGGCGAAACACTGTAAATTGATTTTATTATTATGTATTATGTATTGTGTCACTTGAAGTGACTGTTGTACCTTTTTAAATATAATTTCAATCTTTAATAACCTCCTATACTCTTCAACTTCTATTTAGATTTGTTAACAGGGATATCGTCGTTGTTAACCATGAAGTCTCTTCATTTCATTCTACAACTATTATTCGCGTTATGTTGCTTCAACAGCATCATTTTTGCTTTCCCTCATCAATTTGAAAACGCCAAGGTTTTACGTGTCATTGACATTAATAATGCCATTGCTCGTGAAGAAGTTGGTATTCGAGCTAGAAATGTTGATAATAAGGTAGCTCAAGATTATTATTTCTATTTACCTTCTTTTGTTGCTCAAAAGTCTGCAACCATCTCGGCATTTTTAAAAAAAGAAAAAACACCTTTGAAACTTGATTTTTATAAATTGGATGAACAAAGGTAAATCTTATTACAAATAATAATATTACAGCTTGGTTTAACCTTTCTTTTATTATTATTATTATAGTGATTTGAATGTTTACAAAATTCATTTAGATAAGCCTGTTCAACCTCAACAAGATGTACTCATTGGTATCAAGATTGCATATACACACCTCATTAAACCTATGCCTGCCAAGTTACCTCAAGTAGCACGTCAACATACATCGTTTGCTTTCAATACTTATCTTATTTCTCCTTATACTACTAAGGAAACTAAAACAACTCTCCAGTAAGTCGATACATGTTATAGTTAATATGTATCTTTTATTGATGTTTTATACAAATACACATCTATTAGAACTCCTTCGAAGAATATAATCAGTCATACAGGTGGTCAAGGCAAAACAACAGTCAATAATAACAAGATTGTATATGGTCCATATACAAATATAAGTCCAATGTCGTTTGATTTAGCAACTTGTCATTTTGAAAACACAAAGCCCTTATTAACAGTAACCTCACTTAAACGTGATATTGAAGTATCACATTGGAGTCAAAATCTAGCTGTTGAAGAGCATTATGCTTTACGTAATGATGGTGCACAGTAAGTTATGACAGCATTCGTAAGAATGACAAGATTTAACCTTTTTCTTTTCTTTTCTACAGACTTGAACAAAGCTTTAGTCGTATTCAATATCAAATGTCAAGTCATATTCATGACCAAACCAATGTCTTGAAAGGACTTTCATTTGATTTACCTGTGAGTGCTCGTGATGTTTACTTTCGTGATGAAGTTGGTAATGTCTCTACTTCGCACTTTAGAGTACAAAATGACAAGGCTCTTTTGGAAATTCAACCTCGTTATCCACTTTTTGGTGGTTGGAATTACACATGGTATCATGGATATAATGCAGATCTTGCATCCTATGTGCATTCTGATAAAGGCAAATATATGTTGAAAGTTAATTTTGTTGAGAATGTTAAAAATATGGTGATTGATAAAGCTACTGTTCGTGTTATTTTACCCGAAGGATCAAGGTAAAATTCTATTTTAATGTAATATATTATTATTATTCATATTAATCTGTTATTCCATAGTCATATCAAAGTCACAACTCCCTTTGATGTTGATTCAGAATCAACTACTTTTTATTTTACTTATTTTGATTCTACAGGACGAACAATGGTGGTATTGGAAAAGAATAATGTTATTAAGGACCACGAGTTACCTATACTGGTAAATAAATAAATAAATAAAAAAAAAGCGGGAGTGTGTGTGTGTGTGTGTGTGTGTGTATACTTATTCCTGTTTACTTACCTTATTGTTTGTTAGATTGAATATGAATATACTACTTCTCGTCTTTTACAAAAACCTTTAGTTACTTCTTTTGCTATTTTCTTATTATTTGTTATTAGTATCATAATTGGTAAAATGTCATTTACTATCGGTAAAGAAGAGGTAAGTTATTTTAGATGTTTATGTTTGCTGTATATTCATTCCATAATATTACCATAGAAATCCGCACTTAAGAAAGAATAGATTACATAATGTTGTGTAACACATGTATATCAACAAAAATATAATAAAAAAGAAAAAGAACCCTTAAAATTTTCTATTTGACATTACATTCTATTGTAAAAAAAGAAAGCACTATGATTAATATGTGTATAAGTAACAAGGCAAAAAAATATATACACATATGTATTTATATATTGATATCAATACATTAAATATTATTTGTGCAAATAGAATAATTATGTAATGCACATGCTGCTAGACGATATAAAAAAACTAACTATTAGTTTAAAAGGTGACTGTTTCTTAAACAAGCAATTTTTTTTTGAATTTTTTTTTTTTTTTTTTTAGTTTTTCCCTACTCTTTCAATATTTTCTTTCTAATTTTACTATAACAAATATGACAGAAGTAGCTCAAATCGATGTCACCAAGTTGACTCCTTTGTCACATGAAGTTATTTCCAAACAAGCTACAATCAATATTGGTAAATTAAAAGCTTATTGGTTATAATGTATATATATTTTTGCTTATAAAAAAATTTTTTTTTCCAGGTACTATTGGTCATGTAGCTCACGGTAAATCTACCGTTGTTAAAGCTATTTCTGGTGTCCAAGTAAATTATTCTATCAATTTAACATGATGAGCATTAAAAACTTATAATTATCCTTTTTTTTTTCCTTTTTCTTAGACTGTTCGTTTCAAAAATGAAATGGAAAGAAATATTACAATCAAGTTAGGTTATGCCAATGCTAAGATTTTCAAATGTAGAAATCCCGAGTGTCCTAGACCTGGTTGTTATAAATCATATGGTTCCGCTAAAGAAGATAACCCTCCTTGTGAACGTCCTGGCTGCGGTGGAACTATGGAGCTTGTTCGTCACATTAGTTTTGTTGGTAAGTTGGAAAAAATTATTTTTTTTTAACTACGGCTTCTCTTAACATGATGACATTGAATAGATTGTCCTGGTCACGATATTCTTGTAAAAAAAAAAAGCAAAATGAATTTAATATAATGTTCACATTCTAATATTTATTTATTTTTTCTTTTATTTAGATGACTACCATGTTGTCCGGTGCAGCTGTCATGGACGCAGCACTTTTATTGATTGCAGGCAACGAATCATGTCCTCAACCTCAAACCTCCGAACATCTTGCAGCTATTGAAATCATGAAACTCCAACACGTCATTATTCTTCAAAACAAGGTCGATCTTGTTAAAAAGGAAGCAGCTCAAGAACAACACCAAGATATTCTTAGTTTTGTTAAGGGCACCGTGGCTGATGGAGCACCTATTGTCCCCATCTCTGCTCAACTTAAATACAACATTGATGCAGTCAATGAATACATCACCAAAAAGATTCCTATTCCTGTTCGTGATTTTACAGCTGTTCCTCGACTTATTGTGATTCGTTCATTTGATATTAACAAGCCAGGTGCTGATGTAGACAATCTTCAAGGTGGTGTTGCTGGTGGTTCAATTCTTAAAGGTGTATTGAAGATTGGCGATGATATCGAAGTACGTCCTGGTGTAATTATTAAGGATGCAGAAGGCCGTATTAGAGCACGCCCTATCTTGTCCAAGATTTTGACATTGGCAGCTGAAACCAACAAATTAGAATTTGCTGTTCCTGGTGGTCTTATTGGTGTAGGTACTCAAATGGATCCTACCTTGTGTCGTGGTGATCGTTTAGTAGGTCAAGTGTTGGGTTATCCAGGTAGTTTACCTTCTATTTATACAGAATTAGAAATTTCCTACTTTTTGTTACGTCGTTTGTTGGGTGTTAAGACAGATGACAAAAAGCAAGCTAAGGTGGCCAAGTTGGCTAAAGGTGAATTGCTATTAGTCAATATTGGTTCCGTTTCAACAGGTGGTCGTGTTGTAGGTGTAAAAGCTGATCTTGCAAAGATTGTCTTGACTGGTCCTACTTGTACTGAAGTTGGTGATAAGGTGGCTATTTCTAGAAAGATTGAAAGACACTGGCGGTAAGTTTTAGATAAATATATATATATATAAGGGGGAGGGGAAAATAGATAGAAAATGTATTAATTCATAATATACAATCATAGTCTTATTGGTTGGGGTAAGATCAAACGTGGTACTGTTTTAGAAGCAGAAGCAAATTAATTATAATAATAATAATAATAATAACAATAATAAAAAAAATAAATAAATATAATTTTATTGTGCATTTTTTGATTATTATTAGAACCAGCTTGTTTTTGCATGGTATTGAGGAGGATTGCTAGATGACGATGGATTATAATAGTTAGATACAGGACGACTATTTAGATTATAATGTCTTGTTCCAGAACCATTATTATTTCTAGTCATCATGTTACCACGTCCACGTCCTCGATGACTAGTAGTATGACTATAAGTTTCTCGTACAATACTTTCAAGCCAATCAGGTATCTCTTGATTTGCTTCTTTCAAAAGCGCAAAGAGACCACGTACGATATTTTTATTGTTTCTATTGAAGAATGCAGTTGCAATACCGACATTTCCTGCTCGACCTGTACGTCCAATACGATGTACATAATCATCAATATCAGTTGGCAGATCAAAGGAGATGACATGTGTGACGTTAGGAATATCAAGACCACGCGCAGCAACGGCTGTAGCCACCATAATAGGTGCTCTACCTGTTCGAAAGGCATCAAGGGCATTTTCTCGCTCTCGTTGAGTACGATCACCATGAATACAGGTAGCCGGGAATTGATTGTTGATTAAGAAATCAGTTAATGCATCAGCCATACGTTTCGTCTCAACAAAAATCAATGTCAGACCCTCAGATGGATGACATGTAAGAACATCTAGTAAGACAGACCTTTTATCACTATCTTCTACATATTCAATCTTTTGTGTAATATTTTCCGAGGTGGCCCCTACACGACCTACAGAAAGGAAAACATATTCTTTCAAGAAATCACGAGCTAATAATTGTATATTTTTAGGAAAGGTAGCAGAGAACATGAGTGTCTGTCGTGCTTGAACACCAGGCATATCTTCACCTTGAACAATACGACGAATTTGAGGTTCAAATCCCATATCTAACATACGATCTGCTTCGTCCAAAATCAAATAACGGATTTTGGAAAGAGAGATATAAGTACGTTCAAGAAGGTCAACAAGACGACCAGGTGTGGCTACTAAAAGATTACAGCCAACACGTTCCATGTGTCGAAGTTGCTGACCAACATCAGATCCACCATATATCACACAAGGACGTACCCAGGATCGATAAGCGAATTTTTTAGCTTCATCATAGATTTGAGAAGATAATTCTCGAGTGGGAGCCAAGATTAAGACCTCTGGGAAAGCTTTTGTTTGACGATGAGTATTCAATGTATTCACGTTATGATCAGAAATAGTTGGACCTTGATCGAATAAATTTGATAAAACAGGGAAAAGAAAACCAGCCGTCTTACCAGAGCCTGTGAATAAAGAGAATTATTAAATAGGCTCCTATACTCTATATTAAATATATGTGTATATGGTTACCTGTTTGAGCACATGCCATAAGATCACGATGATTCATGACAATAGGAATAGAATATTTTTGAACTGGTGTAGGTGATGTATATCCTGCCAATTCAATATTACTTAAAAGATGTTCATTAACTGGTGGTGAAGTAAACTACTCGATCAATATTAATATTATATATGTATATATATATATATGTGTGTATGTATGTGTGTTGGTATGTGTATTTATATATACCTGTTCAATAGGGGAAGGAATGTATTCACCAGCTACTTCAACAGGAATATCATCATATTTATCGAAGTTGATGCCTGCAGACTCTTTTGTGTCTTCAAGGCTACCAAATAATTCTTTTTCAATGTACATATTACGGCGTGCAAGATGATGTACACCATCTTTCCAATAACCATAGTTTCCCATATTGGCATTTTTATAATTTGAATTATATTGCCTATTGCCACTACCACGACGATATCCGCCATAAGAGCCACGTTCATCAAATTGTTGACGTGTGTTGTAGGAATTACTTTTCCATCCTCCCCCTCTATTGTATCCTCCTGCATTATAATCTGAATAACCATCTCCCCATCTAAAAATTATAAGAATACGTATTTATATACTGTATAAATAACTCTAATAATCATGTACCTTGGTCTAACTAAAGGCTTATCCCAGCCATTAGACGGTTCCTGATTATACATCTTTCCACGATGATGAGGTGGAATGTAAGCAGATTGACTCAATTGAGATTCATTTATGCTTATTCCAGCTATAATAATAGTTTTAGTAATTGTTAACAGTAATATAATATTTGAATTAAAACTAAAGAAATTTACCAATTTGCTGATTTAAACTATACTGATCTTCATTACCATCAGTCATAATATACGTATAAATATTTATTTATATATAAAATGTGTGTGTGTGTGAGAGAGAGAGAGATCAAAGTTGTTCAATATAAAATTTAACACCGCCACCGCAGCCAAATATATAAAAATACATACTTTTTTTTTTATTAAGCCCCACTTTTTTTTTTTTAATTGAGTATTGCGAAAAAAGGGGGCGTACATTAATAAACCGCAGTATGAATACCAGACAGAATATAAACTGTAAGCTCTTTTTGGATAGATTTCTATTTGCTGTATAATGATAATACTCTTTTTTTTCCGTTGAAACAATGATTATTATTACAAAAGTGGGGTAATAAAATTGTCACATTTTTATTACGTAATAAACCAAAATCAATAAAGTGCTAAAAATGAAATGTTTTATTATTATAAAAATTGGCCAAAATATATACCTAAAATATTCTGTATTGTAGGAGAAGAAGGGGAGCATTATAAATAAATAGCTAATTTCATCACAGGGAACTTGAAGGGATTCTAGTATTATTATTATTTTTACCATCAATTCATTATGGTTGAAATAGTAATTCTATATGATTTACTTTATTGATAAATCCTTCATGTTCTTAGTACATGACGAGCATAACTTATATCTTTTTATACACCATTTATTTAAATTTAACACTTCTTTATTCGCTAGATTATGATACATTTTATCATAGAACTCATTTTATTCGATATATTAGTGCCTATATTTGTTATTATCATCTTAGATTAAAGAACTATATAAACAAATGAGTGTATAGAAATACAGCGCCATAAGAAATGAAATCAAATATATACATTAGCAGAGTAATGTGTAACAGAATTATCATCAGTATCATTTAGACAGTTTCTTACTTGGAATACTCATATCTATCAGAGTGCTAAACAAAAGGATGAAACTTGGTAAGTTAAAAGAAAAAAAAAGGATCTGTTTACGTACCATAAGTTATAGCCAACCTTTTCCTTGTGAACAAATCAGTAGTCAGAGTATATTAGCTTTAACTTAAAAAAAAAAAAAAAAAAAAAAAAAAAAAGCTTAGGAATTGAATTTAGCCAATCAAATTAGTCAAATTATTTAAGCTTTGACATTAGAAAAGGTCAGATTGCTATTGTCTAAAACACATATTTTCAGGTGAAACATGGTATGTAGAAACAGATACTTTAAACACATGTCTAATTGTTCACAGCGTATTTAAAATTTATTCTGCATAAAGTCTTTAAACTTTAAAATCCTCGTGAAATCTTATTACAAGAAGAATGATGTCTTGGGGAAAGTTTATTTTTCAAAGAGTTATAATAAAAATAATACCTTCACAATGATGAAGCTTTTAATTATTTGCAGTAGTATTCATATAATTCTAACTGTTTGGGAACTTGATATAAACTAAATTTAACAAATAATATTAACTTATTATAGAAAAAAAATAATAGCTATAGCCTTTAATTAATGCCTTATTTTTATCTCATTATATCTCAAGAAGTAGCAGCATAACAAAAATGATGAATCATTTTCTTCAAAAGTAAAAGAATTTGGCTAACCCTATATAAGACAAATATTATATCTTTCGAGGATTCATATATTTAATATAAAGGAAGCTTTCTGGTTTCTATTTTAATAATTGTGAGAGTACAAATTGTTGAGGTACATAGAAGTATTTCTATCGAAAATGTGTCAATATTAGGTTAAGTATTACCAAATCTATTCAAGTAAGTAGCTTTTAGTAAATTCATTTTGATAGCCTTTTTATTTAACTGCTTCATATCTTATTTGTTTATCCTTTGTACCTGTTTATACATAAAGATAAATAGAATATATCGTTTTTTTTAAATAAAGTTTTAAAACTAATACATATGTGTGTATAAAGAACAGTTTATTAAACTTAAAAGTGGTAATAGTTAGTGACATCACTATTTAGAATAATAATCTTAATTTTGGTTTTAAAAAAAAACATAACATTAAAATTATGTGCTCTTATATGAGTTTATAGTCTTTGTTGTAGCAAGAAGCAAAGTGGTATTTGTATGCTTTAATAGTAGCTCTATGATCTTTCTTTTATGATACCATAAAAAAAAGTAAAATAGGAACACATAATATTAGACATCTATTACTGCTATACTTAGTATGCTATATTATTTTGTCAAGTGATCTTATTTGTGGCATTATAAGCTCAAAAGTACCATTGGTCTTCTTACTTTTATGCTGATTACACCATAAGGAGAAATAACACCTAAAATTGTTGTAGTTTTAGTTTTTTTGTTGTTGCCTAAACAACTCTAAGTCGCGTTTATTTCTTTGACCCAACTATTGTCCTTTTAAGATTTATTTAAAATACAGACTTATCAACAAACATACAATTGGTATTAAAATTGAGGTTATTCTCCTTTTAAATTTGCGCCAAGCTATACTTTTTTTTATTATGCTTTCAGCAAAGTCTCTCTTTAGAATAAAAGTGTGATTTTTTTTTTTTGAGTAATACTTTTACGGACTGAGGTATTCAAGGTCTTTTAATCCTTAAACTCGTTAACAAGACTTTCCATGGTTTGATCTAAGGTTGTGGAAGGAAAATCTTTAGACTCTTATCCTAAAAAACTGCTGATATTTGACACCTATAGTCATTTGGTCTGCTGGCTTTTGTTTTATTTTCATCAGGCTATATATCTTCAGTTTCTCTCCAGTCTTTATCGAACCAGTTATAAGCAGTAGCGCAGTGTGTAATATTTAGCTCCTTTCCGGTTTTAGCTTGTTTTAACCCTTTCTCTTAAATAAAATAAAAGAAATACTCTTTAATATCATCATTATACTTATTATAAGTGTCTTTTTGGCTTGTTATTTTTTACCGGAAAGTATTCTACGTTCTAGTATCTTTCTTGGCGACTTTTTTACTCTCGTTCAGGAGGCTCAAGTAGTTCTTTTCAATATTTATCAAATATGATAATGCCCTCAAGAGAAAATTGTTCTGCATCAACTTCCATATTAACTACATTGTTGCAAAACTTATCAACAATATTGCCTTTTTTGTCTTCATAATAAATTTATGATCTAAATTTTAATTTGTTGTTTCAATTATACAAAAGAAGATCTCTAATATTTTGTCATCTCTTTATTGTTAATATTTATTCCTTATTCGTGCTGAACTTCAAATAAATTGTGTGTTTATCGTTTCCATGGTGTTGGGAAAAAGTGTAGTATACAACGAAACAATTCACACATTTCGTGCTTTATTACTCTTTTTATGGATGTTAAATAGTAAATGCCAATCTCTTATACCAAATACCAATATACATAAAAGACGTGAAAATGTATATGTACAGGTCATATCTTAATTTTGCTCATATAATACATATTTACGCGTATCAGGTTTAAGCAGGAAGGGGGGGGAAATACATTTATAATAAAAAAATCAAAGTAGATTATGTTCTACTTTTGTGAATTTAATCCCTAAAAAAAAATAAAAAAAAAGGTGAAGAATCAATCAAGGCCAGCATATGTTTCACATTTAATTTTATAGGAATTATATATTTTTACTTAACCAAGATATTTTTACTATATTTGGCTTGAACAAGCTTTTATTTGTTTTTACCAACCAAAGTTTCAATTATCAAATACAGACAAGTAATTAGTTTCTGCCCTGAGATGGAAAAAAATCATCTCTTTTTTTTTTTTCTTTTTTAGTTATATATATGCAAATATATAAATATTTATAGGCCTCTTCTGTAACTCTTTCGTGGTTTTATTTATTATTATTTTTTATTTATATCAAAGTTAGACAACAACAATAGCAATACTGCCCTTTTAGTCTACCTTCTCTCTTCTTTCTTCAAATATGAAAAAGAATTTATTTACTTATTTCCCCATTCTGGTAGCGGGTATCTGTTTAACTATCTTTGCCTTGACAGCTGAGGCAGCTATTAAAATCAAACATCCCAAGTATGTCGAAAGTGCTCTCAATACCATTCCGGGACGTTATATCGTTTTGCTTCATGATGGAAAAAGTGGACTTGAATTTGTTAAATCCATCAAGGCTACTTTTAGAGACGTAGAGTTAAAGGTCAGGGAGGTCATTGACCATCAGCTCTTCAATGGCATTTCAATTGAGTTAAATGCTAAGGATGATAATAGCCATATGAATGCTCTTAAGTTTATTTTGGATCATGATGATACTGCTACTGTCTATTCTATGAAATCTTTTGATCGTCCTAAAGTTACACTTCATTCTATGGATGATTCTTATGAACCCTCCGTCTTGCCTCACCATATGACACAAGTCGATATGGTTCATTCAACTCTCAAGGAAAAGGGCAAAGGTATTCTTATAGGTGTTATTGATACAGGTATGAATCATTGCACGATAAGAATACGTATATTTATATATATATATATGTATATCTAAATTATATAACTTCCCTTTTTTTTTCTCTCTCTCTCTTCTTAGGTGTTGACTATTTACATCCTGCTTTGGGTGGTGGATTTGGTCCTGGATATAAAGTGGTTAAGGGTTATGATTTGGTCGGTAATAACTATACTGGTAAGAATATACCTGTTCCTAGTAGTGATCCTCTTGATAATTGTGGTGCTGCATCTGGTGCTTCAGGTATATAAATAAATAGCCTTTATTAGATATGTATGATATTAATATATATATATATATATAGGCCACGGTACTCACGTCTCCGGTATCATTGCTGGTTATGATAGTGATAAAGTATATATATAAATATATATATATAGAAACAATACTCATATTTTAATATATAATAGAATTTTACTGGTGTTGCCCCTGAGGCTAGTTTGGGTATGTGGCGTATATTTGGTTGTAAAGGTTCTGTCGAAAATGATATTATCATTAAAGCTCTTTTGATGGCTTATGATGCTGACTGTGATATTATTAATATGAGTTTGGGTGAAACCAATGCTTGGTCCCAGACAGCTAGTGCAGAAGGTTATGTTGTTGAACAGATTACTGCTAAAGGTGTCAGTGGTAAGTTTTTTTTTTCTCTTGTTGCTAATTAATAATAAACATATATATACGTGCATCCAAAATAACTAATATTATATTCACTTTAGTCGTTGTCTCTGCTGGTAACTCTGGAGCAGAAGGTATTTTCACTGTTGGTCAACCTAGTACTACCCTCTCTGCTTTCTCTATTGCCTCTGTTGATAATGATTACCGTATACTCAGATACTTTGTAGCTACTGGAATTAGACATCGAATTTGTAAAGTTATTTTAAAATACGAGTATAACGTAATATACTAACTTCTTCCTCCTCCTCCCTCCCTCTTTTTTTTTTCTCCAGTTTATACAAAAAGTAATGACAATACTATAAAAAATGGACTTGTTGTTAACGGAGATAAGAATCCTGGTAATAAGGCTGAGGGTTGTACTCCTGGTTCAATTAATCCTAATGTAAAGGGCAAGATTGCTCTTATCAGAAGAGGCACCTGTCCTTTCACTACAAAGGTAGATAATCTTACTGCCGCTGGCGCCGTTGCTGTTATCATTTACAATAATGTTTATGATGAACTTGAAGACACTGTCCCTAATGCCACTGTCCCCGTTATTACTATCTCTGGTTCTGACGGTAAAGAGCTTGCAATTGCCATTAAAGCAGGTTCTACTGTCCAGCTCATTTTCAATCCCAGCGGCTCTATTGTGCCTATTGAAACGGGTGGTACCATCTCAAGTTTCTCTAGCACAGGTTCCTCTGCTGAACTCAATTTCAAGCCTAATATTGCTGGTGTGGGTGGATTTATTTTTTCTACTTTGCCTCGTTACCTTGGTAGTTGGGGTGTAATGAGTGGTACCTCCATGGCTGCTCCCTATATTTCTGGTTCTATCGCTCTTTACCTTGGTGTTAATGGCAAAAGTAATCCAGTTACCTTTATTAACGAGCAATTCCAGAACTACGCGCTCTCCACCAGGGTCTTTAATACGATTTATATCGATTCTCCTATTCGTCAAGGCGCTGGTCTCGTTCAAGTCTATGACACCATCACTCAAACGACTCATGTTACACCTGCTCAAATCAGCTTCAATGATACTGCCACAACAAACTATAAAACTCAGATGATTACCATCACCAATTACGGTAATAGTACGATCGACTACGACGTCTTCAACAATTTCTCTACTGCCATCTCCCCTTACGATACTTCGGTAGATGAATACACTCCTCTTGAACCCGCAGACAATTTTGTTGCTGCTGCCGATTTAAAGTTTTCTGCAAAAAAAATCAAATTAAAACCTGGAAAGTCATTCCATCTTAAGGTCACCGTTACACCTCCTACGACAGACCCTAAGGAGCATATCTTCTATGGCGGTTTCATCAGTTTGATATCTAAGCAACCATCAAATAGTAAAGACCTTAATATTCCTTACTTTGGTGTAGTTGGTATTCAAAAGACCTTACCTATCTTTGACGAAGGATTCCCCGTCATTTTTGATCGAAATAATACAGCCTACTCTCAAAATGAAACCTTCATCTTTGACCGAAACAATAATTTAACTGCTCCTATTGCTGTCTTGAGACTTGTGACACCCACTGCTCATATTAAAGCCGAACTATACGAAGCTGATTCTAAGAAGCTCCTAGGTGAATTCATAACTGGCCTTAATTTTATCGGTCGTAACTTTTTGACAAATAACTACGGTGATGAAACCTTCTACCCATTCCCTTGGGATGGTACCTATGTACCTTCATCTATCCCCGAGGCACCCTTACCTATTCCTGTTACAAGTGGTACTTATTTGTTTAAATTTTCTGCATTAAAGAATATGGGCGATCCCAATAATGCAAACGATTGGGAGACTTGGACTTCTGGACCTGTTGTCGTCAAGAATTAAAAAAGTGTATATTAATATCTGTACTAATATAATAAATAATAAATACAAATAGAACTTAATTTATCCTTACAATTTTTTTTTATTATCATCAATTATAACAAAAGATATTGCATATATCAAATTATTACATTTTATTATTATTGTTCTACTACTTTATATTTCTACATTTTTTTATCGTGTCATTAACTATTCCTAGAAAGAACATTATTTGAATCCTTTATTTATGTTTTTGATATTTTCAAATACTAATTGTTTACTTCTTAGCAATAAACAATGATATAACAACTAATTTCTTAAATGTAGGCTAAACAATTCAATTAGTTGAAGGCAATTCTTTGAATAAAAAAATATATATATTTATATCTATTTTGCTTTTAGTTTGACTACAGTAACATCGTATAATTGATATGTAACTGCACATTAGTTATAATTGTCTAGTATTATATGTATTCATATTAATTCAAATGGTAATTGATATTATTTTATGTTGCTCGTGGATATCATAACGTTTTGTCTATTCTTTTTTTTATCTAGTTTACAGCTATGAGAACAAATCTATTTGCATACAAAGTGTAGTTAACAAGAAGTGCAAAAAAAATATATTGAAAGTTGTTGAATTAAGACATGTATCAATTTGAAAAATTATGTAATGAACGGGGTGTCCATATACAGATAAAATCATGTATAGAATTAACGGGGTAAAATAAGATGTTACCCTTTTTATTATTATTATTATTATAATAATATTAATAATAATAAAACTATGTCAGTAACTTCACCTATCTACTTTTCATCGATTTCAAGTACAGTAAGCAGTGAGACATCAGGATTATATGAATATCTTACAGAATTAGTCTCAAAGCGTGTAAGCACAATCAAATACATCAGGAAAGCACATGAAGGTAATACACACTGGTTTAATACCATTCTTCTTACAAAAGATAGTCTGTCAAACATGTATCCTAACTCGAAAATGACTAGACGGTAATAAATAAAGCTAATTAATATGGCTTTAATAATCGCTAATCAATGATTATAATAGGTCAAATCAGTTTTATGCATTAGGATTATCGTTAGGAGCTACATTAGACATTTCAAATCCAATAGACTACGTTAAGGCATTGAATCAGATCATGACAGAATTCGAAAAACACACAAATGATGATTCAAAACAGAAAATGGTATTTATTTATTTATTTATCAATATGTATTTATAACTAATACTTGAGTAAAAAAAAAATAAATTAAGAAAAATATATTTAGAAAGGTCAAGACAAAAGAGAACCATGGGTTTCCAGTAGAGGCTGATGATTATGAGTATTTAAGTATTCCTCATATTGTATGTTTAGTGTTACATCAATCATCTCTTTCTTATATCCTCTCTCTTTTTTTTTTGTAGCCTTTCGAGTTGGATTATTTGGAGACATTTTATACATTAATCGACGTTATGGCAGAAGCATATTATAAATTGCTTATAGGCACGGAAGGACCTAATTGTACACAAACTTACTTTGAGCTGGTACTCAAATGTGATACTAAGTTCAAGAAAATAACTGCTATGGTAACAAAAGAACTTGATGTATTAGCAAGAGAATCCATCAAAAACGAGCTCAATATAATTAATCCATTGTTTACAAAGCCTATCGAGTTTGAAGACTAGTGGAGTTTTAAAGTCAAGCGTTAATAACATTTTCTTCAAATTTTCGCTTTTTCTTTTCTTTATTTATTTAATTGTTTTTTCCTTTTTTTCCTTTTTTTGTGTTTATTTATTTATTTATTTCCTTCTTTTTATATTTATATTTATAAACAAAAAAAAAAAAACAAAAAAAAAAAAAACAAAATATTCAAGAAATGGATTATGTCGGAAAACTTGGTAATCTCATTAGTTCATTAAACAATTTTTATAATGAGATAAACCCTGCTACATTGTCTGGTGCCATTGACATTATTGTTGTTGAACAAGAAGATGGTGAACTTGCTAGTTCTCCATTTCATGTAAGATTTGGTAAACTCTCTGTACTTTTACCACAAGAAAAGAAGGTAAATTATTCCCCTTTTGTTAAACGGACTTGAAGGCAGAATTAATTTTAGAGAGAAAAGGGAGAGGCGGGAAAGAAATCATGTCCCGAGAATAGCTCTCCCTCTCTCTCTTTGTGTGTGTGTGTGTGTGTGCTTACCTTTTTTTTTGTCAATGCAAATTGTCGGAGTTATTTACTTTTTTCTGAAAAAAAAAAAAAATAGGTTGAAATTACTGTTAATGGTGAAAAAGTACCTTATTTAATGAAAGTAGGAGAAGCAGGAGAAGCATTTTTTGTATTCGAAACAGAGCATGAAGTTCCCGAGGAATTTCAAACTTCCCCAATTTTACAAGCTTTAGCTGAAAATAAAGCTGGGGTTGAGGTAAGGGTGTATTTTATTTTATTTTTTATTTTACTTTTTTTTACAGTTATATTGACCACATACTACTACTTTTAAAGGAGCCTCCATTTCTTGATATTAGTGAAAAAAAGGATGAAAAAGGTAAGCGATTGATTTAATTAAATAAATGATATAATGAATGTGATTTGTCTTAGGCTCACAAACAGTTACTGAACATGATAAAAAGGATACATTTGATGATGATGATGAAGAAGATGACAAAGAAAGCAAGAATAGACAGAGTAAAAGAAATAGCGTACCAGCAGAATTGCAATCACCAAAGATGATTATTGAAGAACAGATGGATAAAGTAGTTACAAAGATAGACCCATATCATCATCAATTAACAAAAAATAATCTATATACAATGGAAGATGGCTCGGCTATGCTTGAGCGTGTTGCACCAGATGCAATTACGACGACGACACTTGCCAAAGAGAGATTCATTGTAAGACCTGTAAATGGCGATATTCATGCTCTATGGATGGACGTGACACATACTCTTATTGAAGATATAGATGGGACCAATAATGTAACGTCGTCATCATCATCTACATCAGCAACTAATGGAGATACAGAAAATGATAAGGAATCTATACTTTTAGATATTGCAGGCTATAAAACTGAACAGCAAAAGGAGGATGAAAATAAAGTAAAAGAAAATGACGATCATAATACAAAATCAGAAGAACAAAATTCTTCCTCTTCTATAAATAATAATGATGATGATGAGAAGAAATCATGGGGATGGGGACAGTCACATGCTAACCAAGAAGAGACAGTTCAATTAGAAGTAGGCCGAACTTATCGCATTGAAATGAGTCTTTGTGGTTTTTCAGCTTTTGGTTATGATGAAAAAGGAAATTCAGAACTATTTAATAAACAACAAATTAGTTATGATGCATTTGTACATAACCCAAGTATCTTAAATGACCCACGACTCGTCTTTCGTTATAACCAGCATTATTTTGCAGCTGCACGAAATAACCCTCTTTTCACTTCGCTATTAGTCTTTAAAAAGCCCTTGGAGGATAAGGATACAAATAATACTAATAAAGTAACAGATAGTAGAGATACTTATTCATATGGTCCTGGCTGGCGTCAATGGTTAAGTCGATCTTCTTTAGCTGATTCTGGACCTGCAGTAGGAAAATTAAAACTTGATGAAGAAATACCGTTAGTAACTTCTTCTACCATCATACCTGAGACAGAAGAAACCAAATCAGATAAAGAAGAATACAGTGAACAGACGACTTTTACAACAACAACTAAAACAACTTCTGTAGGCTGGTCTCCAGATCATAATGATGATGATGAGGATACACCCTTCTTTAAGAAACGTAAAAACTATGCTAAAACACTTCGTCTAACTTCAGATCAACTTAAAAATTTAAATTTGAAAAAAGGTGTGAACACCATTACTTTTTCTGTCACTTCAGCCTACCAAGGGACAGCTACATGCGCTGCTAAAGTATTTTATTGGGATTATGATATTCATGTTGTCATTTCAGATATTGATGGTACGATTACCAAGTCAGATACAATGGGACATTTAATGACGATGATTGGTAAGGATTGGACGCATCCTGGTGTAGCACAACTTTATACAGATATAGCCAACAATGGTTATCATTTTATATACCTCACAAGTCGTGCTATCGGTCAAGCAGATTATACAAGAGACTATTTAAGAAAAGTGTTGCAAAATAATTACCAACTTCCTGATGGTCCTGTGATTATGTCTCCTGATCGACTTTTTACTTCCTTTCATCGTGAAGTCATCATGAGAAAACCAGAGGTATTTAAGATGGCTTGTTTACGTGATATTCAACGATTGTTTGGTGGACGTGATCCTTTCTATGCAGGATTTGGTAATCGAATTACAGATGCTATCTCCTATAGAAGTGTCAAGGTTCCTTCCTCTCGTATTTTCACAATTGATTCTCAAGGTGATGTTAAACTAGAATTGCTTACCGGCTTTAAATCATCCTATATTCATCTAAATGATATGGTCGATCAAATTTTCCCTCCTATTAATAAAACGGTTCAAGAAGAGTTTAGTGATTATAATTTCTGGAAGGCTCCGATGCCTGAAATTGATATACCAGAATTAGAAGAAGAAGGTCCTTTACCTACCTCACCTAAGCCTAAGCCTATCAAACCTGATCCTACAAGTCTTCCAAAGGAATCAGTTGTAGCTTATGAACCTGAACCTAAACGTGGCTTACTTCGTAGTTTCACCTCAAGATCATCTAATTCAACAGCAACGACGACGACAACAACAACAACAGCAATAGCAACAGCAACAGCAACTTCTTTACAGAAAAAGAAAAAGTCACCATCTACTGTACCAGAACAGCCTCCAAAGAAGTTATCAACATCCTCAAGTGCACCTGATTTAATAATTGAACTTGAAAAGTCTAATAAAGCAGTCGTAACTGAAACAGAGGAAGATGTTAATCTAGCTTCTCCAAGATCATTACCTGATGATTATAAACCTTCTGATACACAACAGCCTATCGCTTCTCGATCATCTTCCGGTATTATGAGTAAAGTCATGGGAGGTGTCTTTTCAAGGAAATCATCCAAATTGCCGACTGAAGTAGTCAATACGACAAAGGAGCAAAATGTAGCAGAAGGAGAAAACAAGGAAAAATCAGTTAATATAGAAGAAGTAAAAGAAAATGAAGAAGAAGAAGAAGAAGACGACGATATGTTTAATTCTGAACTTGATGAATTAGATTTAGATAAAATTCCCTTCATATAATTTATTTATATACTGTGTAATATATTACATTTTAAACCACTATTTTTTTATTGTTATTTTAATGCTATATTCATAAGCAAAATCTAAATGCTTGCATTGTAATATTTGAATATCTTTGTGAACTATACAGATGCATAGGCATTAGTGATGTGAATACATATTACATTGATTCTTTACCTGTATCCATAAATGTTATATCAGGTTCTGCTTCAATCCAAATTGATTTTAGAAATGACAATAAAGAACTTGTTAACAAAACTGCCTCTTCTAAAGGTAAGCTGTCAATATAATCAAAATCAAGTTCAAATGGGTTCTTTGGATTTATTGTCATTGATAGTATTTCAGCCACTATTTCCCATAAAGACACATCTATGACACACATATTTACAATTAACTATCATAAGAGCCTTTTTTTTTTTTTTTTTTTCTTCATATACTTTTGATTTTCCAATCTATTGTTGTTGATAATTGTAAAGGATTATCTTCTTCTTTTTCATTTCGTAAAAGTTGATCTTGATGAGATCTCAACTAGAAAGAATTTATTACACCAACACATGATAAAAAAAAAACGACCTTTGTTTAATTACCCAAACATAAGGACATCGATATTTAGCATAACCAGCAATAAGAAATACAATTTTATCCTTTTCTTTCTGAAGATCCATGTCTAATAAGCTTATTGACTCTGGTGAATTCCATTCATTTCTAATATATACATATATATATATATATATATATATATACACGAAAATGTTATGTATGTCATATATATGTATATATTTCACTGTAGATTATTTACTTGGAATAAATTGTTTCAATCATGGTAGCTGGCATCAATGCTGAGTTTCTCGGTGGTGTTTGGGTTGTAAAAACGCATAAAATTAATTCTTCTCTTCCTCGAAGAATTGTTTCAAAATGTCGAAATCCCTTTCAAGATTAGAGATTAACAAAAAAAAAAGGAACACATGTCTACTTTATGATTATTACCCGTAAAGTACCTAGTAATAAGCTTTCTTGAAGAAAAGCAGCTAATCGTGTGGAATCCTTTAACAATTCTTTCTACAAAGTTATAAGAAATTAAACTTTCTAGTATATACATATATATTTGTCCCCGAATATATACATTTAACATTACATTTGGATCAGGTCCTAACATTGTTGATGAAATGAAGAGGAAAAGAAAAATAAAGTAAGCTATGGACACACACACACACACACACTTTTTTTTTTTCTTTTTTGAAAGACCTAACTTTATCCATTTATGGAATGATATAAATATATATTTATTAAAGCCCTATATATTTTACAGCAGCCATGATATATTCGTATTATTCTGCTTTTTCTTTTCTTTTTCCTTTTTCTTCTTTTATCTTTATTCATTTTTTTTTTTTTTAAAAAAAAAATAATTTCTTTTACAATGGAAGATGCTGACTGTCTCCGTTATCATTTTGGAGAAATCAAACAAAAGACCAAGCATATCGATCTACAAGTAGAAGAGAGCCCTGAAATATCACAAAACTTTTTCATTAATCGACTTTTCTCTTATAAAAGACGACAACAATCAAGTGGCTATTGGAAATATGTTGTTGGTGTCTACAAGAACTTGTTTTTAATGTTCTATTTTAATTGGACGTCTATAATTACTGCACCAATAAGCACTATAGCCTTTCTTACCTTTTACCCTTTTATTAGTTTTGTCTTGTTTGTCTTTGAAATTGGATTAAAAGTCTTTATGGATTTCTTGGGTGGATCTGTACTTATAAAGCATATAAGCGAAATCTATGGTCAAGGATTGAGTATACCTAATTGGGGTAATAAAGATAAAATAATAATAATAATAATAATAATTTGATACATTCTATTCTGAATAATCTATTTGATAAATAGGCGCACCACAATTATTATTTTCTACTGAATCACAAGAACTGATAAAATTAACTTCTCTTACACTCGGGACACCATACACAGCTAATAATGATGATAATGAAGATCGTCATCGTACATTTGATATATCAATAGCTCAATCTTTAACTGTTTTATCTGCTTTGATCTATGAGCGACAAGATGAATTTATCACCAAAGCCTTTCAACTTGGGAATGACAATGAACATACTCCAGCCATTGAACAAGAGATGAACCGTCTTATCTGGGAATCTGAAAATCGGATTCGAACTATAGCTCGTACTTATGGTCTTCACTTTGCAGGTGTAACAGAATTAAAATCATTAGCTGGACCCTTCTGTGGACTTTATTGGCCTATCAATTATGAACAGCCCTTTATTATTGTCGTCTTTAAGGGTACAACACCTACAAACTATAGTGAGTTTTTAGTAGATGCTACACTTCAACGTGTAGACGCTCGTACCTTTCTCTTTGGATCAGCCCATGAGGGCTTTTATGATAGTTTATTCTCTACAAGTGCTGATAATGATAGTACGAATCATGATCCTTATTATTCAATTCAAAAGGCAATCAATCATATCGCCTCTGAATTGTCTCATCGAGGCCCCGTACAGATATGGGTGACTGGACATTCATTAGGAGCTGCCTTGGCCTCTCTCTTGTTTGCAAGATTATTAAAATCTCCTGAGGACCTGGGTGAGCACTGTCAGTTACGAGATGCTTACGTTATGGGATGCCCCGCCATCGGTGACAATGACTTTGCCGCTAATTTTGCTTCCTTTACTAATATGCCCTTATCTCGTCCATCTGTCTTTTGGCGTCTGATTAATCAGTCTGATGTCGTCTCTCATATCCCTGTTGGTTATGATAATTCTATGGTAGGTTATTATGCGCCCTCCACTGATTTCTTTAATTACTCCCATATCGGTCACGCTGTCCAAATCACTTGGCCCTGGATGTCGAAACCTATTAAAATTTATCCCTCAAGTTATGAATCCAATCTTAAGGTGAACGTTGTTGATTCTAAAGAAAATTATAACAACAATACGATGGATTCCGTTGTAAGTGGCTTAGAAGTACGGCACATGAATAATACGAAACAACAACAACATAAACAAAAGAAGAAAAACCTTATTGGATTTATCGAAAGCATGTATCCATTTTATATTTATGATCACCTTCCTAATGGTTATTTTGAAGGACTTGAACGTGCACGTGATTATTATATGCAACAGAATCATACTTAGGATAATAATAATGATAATAATAATAATTATAATAATAATAATAAAAAAAAAAAAAACGTGATAATTTAGTATAAGCAAATAAATTAGTTTAAAAAAAAAATAATAATAAAAATAATAAAAATAAAAAAGGATGCATTATAAATTAAACGCTGCCTTGTTAACATGAATCATTAAAGATTCTTTATCATACATGATGTTGGCCAATACCTCTAAATTGACTGTATCTAGTAATCGAATAGTAATCTTTGGAGCATGTTTAACTCCTGTAGCCTATAATAAAGAGACAGAAGAGAAAAGATAAGCTTAGTATAAAGATTTATAACTATTTTTTTTTTTTTTTTTTTTTTTTTTTTTTTTTTTTTTTTTTTTGCATGTAAATTTTACCTTAACTAGGGGAAATAATTGATCACCTAAGAGTTGTTTTTGTTCATGTATCGGTTTTCCCTCTAAAGAATTTAACAATGCTTTAATCTCTGCCTTTTTATCTTGATCAGGCAATGGTGCAACAATGGGTATCGCTTTGGATGTACGAGGAGGTATAACGACATTTTCTATTATAGTTTTTTTATTGGAAGGTGAAGTAGGAGGACTCACGATAGCTGTATACGTTCTAAATTTTACAAATAAGTATAAATACGATATTATATACATATAGACATATATGTATGTACGTATGTATATTACCTTGGCTTTGTCGTATTATAGCTTAAATCTCTTTTAGTAACAACGCTTTCTCGTCCTGCTTGTTTTTCTTCTTCTATTTCTTCATCATCTTCACAAATATTTAAGGCTTCTAAAGCTGCATTGATCTTATCTTTAAGGAAATCAGGATTAAATAAACAAATTGAACGTTCCTTTCGTTTCAGGGACAAGATCATATCAACAATATCAGGTAGTTGTTTACCATATGAACCACAGACTTTGACAGCTTCTGTTATTCGATGACGTTGAAGTTGAACGCTTGATTCTGTCATGTTAGAATTTATAGATTCCATAGATCCTCTTCGTCGTCGCACATGAGTATCCATGATAACGGGATGAGGAGGGGTTTGTTGAATGGTTGCTCCTGAAGCTAAGGATGCTAAAGATGGACGAGGGGCAAATTGAGGTGAAGTCATGGATGGATTATGAGGTGGTGTAATTGAATTATTGCTATTTGGTATGGAAACCTAATATATATATATATATATATAAAGATTGATTAGATACATGTATCAGATATGTATACACACACACACACACACACACACACATATATATATATATATATATATATATTATACAGTTAAATCTGTACCTTTCTTTGTATTGAATTATTTGTAATAGCATTCATTGGCTCTATATGATTTATTCCATAACTATTCATGACTAAATATGTATATATGTATATATAAAATATACTATGAGGAGAGAGACTCTTTTTTTTATTATAATTATTATTATTGCTATTATATATTGTACCTTCATGAGAATGATTTGATTCGATATACGGAACATTATTATAAGAAATAGGTGTAGGTGAAGGAGGAAGAAAAGAATTTGTAGTGGATGAAGTTGATTTTTCTAAACGAGGCTTTTTAGGCTCATGATAAGCTACAATCATAGGCTTTGTGCGAAATTGATATCCATTCATTTCTTCAAGTGCTAAGGCTGCTTCCTCGGGTTTCCCAAAACTGACAAATCCATAGCCCTTGGATAGATTTGTTTGAGGATGTGTCATGACACGAGCTGAAATGATACGACCAAATTTACGAAATAAATTAAAGAGATCTGTATTATCGATAGTTGGGTCAAGATTCTTTACATAAAGATTAGTATAGTCAACATATCCATTGCTGTTTTCTGTTGTTGTTGTGCCATAAGTCGGTGTAGATACAGATTGATTCTACACAAATGTAAGAAAGAAAAACAAAAAGGTCAAATTATACACCATTTATTTTATATCTGTATTACTACTAACCATGTATCGAATAGAAAATGTATTGTTCATCATGGATGCACAAATTTGACTGTAAAACGAAAAAAAAAGAGAGAGAGAAAGAGAAAGAGAAAGAGAGAAAATAAAGGGAAAAAAAATATTTAGTTTTTTTTTTTTTATCACTCCGTTTCCCCTTTTCTATATTGCATATTCTTACATTTTTTTTCCTTCAACTATTTCTTCATTCTATATTAAAAAAAAAACACAGACATGTTAGTAATAACCATAAAAAAAGAAAGACTTTTTTACTCTTTATAAATTACAATTTCATTCATTGCTTTATCAGAGTCTTGCTTTGAAAAATATTGAATCAGAGCATGTTGAGTTCCTTTCTTTTCGTCTGCTGTTAATAAAACTGGTTTACAAATACTTAAGGGCCCAAAAGGACGAAAGATATCATATAAAATATTATGATTGATATGATTTGGTAGATTCTTTGCTTCTAGAATAGGTCCTTCTGCTTGAATAAAATTTTCATCTGGTGATAATTTAAATTTAACTATTTTTTGATTTTGGAATAAATAACCATTAAAGAGAGAATAAACTCTTTCCGCTAAATGCATGTATGTGTGTGTGTGTGCGTATGTTAGTATTATTTTACATGCATCTTTTTTTTTTTTTTTGTCATTTCCCGTACCAATTTCAGAATCCGAGAAGCTTAAATAGCCGCCACCTCGTTCTCTTTTAATTCTATACACAAAAAAATAAATAAAATCACGTTTTTTTTTTTTTTATTATTATTAAGATAAGAGATCGATTTCCTTTTTTAAATCAAGATTATTATTTATTACTTACTGATAAGGAAAATAATCAGAAAGTAAATGATGAATTTCATAATCTTTGATTTCATTTTCCATGTCTTCAAAAAAGAGTTTATTAGAAAAAGTAATTTGTTGTGAATCATAAGAAGATACTATCATGTTTGTACGAGTGGAACACGATTTATTGTTATTATTATTTCTAGGTGGAAGTTTGATAGTAGGCTTTACAGTCGTCGTCGTTGTCGTCATCATTGTTACGCTGCCCTTAATAATAATAATTTTTAAAAGAAAGAAGAAAGAGAGAAAAAAAAGAAGAAGGAAAGAACGAGTTTTATTAAATGATACTATTTGTGGTTTATTTCTCTCTCCTTCTTTTATTTCATATTGCTGCAATAAATTAAACTTTTTTTTATATTTGAGTTTGAAAAATGAATACGCTGCATAACACAAAAAATAAGGCACAACACGTACAACTTTTCTAAAATTGACAACGAGATTGCACAATTTTTTTTTTTTCAGACGATTTTTTTTTATAGAATAATTAATTTAGACATGTTTATTTGTAACAGTATTCAGGATATATATTTTTTTTTACAGTAGAGTGGATCTGGATCAACCAAAATCCCATAAGAGGTTTACTAAATACTTTTTTAGCACTATTACAACCACTCTGCCACAACTTTTTTTTTCTTTTTGCTTCGTTTCAAGACATGAATACAGTAGATATTCTCAATTCATTTATAATATCTATCTAATTAATAAAATGATCTAAACTTCACAGTGTCTTTATTGATAAATAATATGTTTCTAAAAGCTACAAAAAGCAATTTTAGCTTACCCTTTTTAAGAAAAAAAGAAAGAAAAACTTTCGTAGTGTCTAATATTTGTCTACTAGGTAGCAATAGTGAATGTAAAATAGTGACTTTTTCATTTTTTTTGACTGTTTGTGTGATTTTTTCTTTTTTTCGTTTAAATGGGAATCATTTGTTTGCTTAACATGTAGAAATACCCTAGTAGTGAATAAAAGTAAAAGACTTCCCCTCCCCCCCCTCTCTCTCTCTTCCCAGCCAATAATACTCGAGTTATTAATGAGAGCACTATTTCATTTAGATGAAGCATAACAAATGCAGCATTTTGATCATCTGATGATAGGTCGACAGTTTTTATCGCTCCCATTCTTTTTCATTCTTTTTTATGAGGTTATTTAGTTTACTTCAAAGTCTTCCAAATGAATGAAATCATCATAATCGTGATTGTCCTTCCCAAGATCAAGACTACGACAGAGCGAAGAAATGTGTCTGTCTGTCTATCTGTCTATTGATTTAGGAACCACTTTTTAATATCAAATTCTTTTTTTTTTTATAACGTCTGACAGAAGAAAATAATACTCGGAACAAACCCGTTTATTCGGATTAGAATGTTTTCTGTTTTTTTTACTATTAGGTTTGAAATGGATATACAAACAATTTTGTTTTTTTTTTAATTCATATTATATAATTGGCACTAATATTTTAGTAAATGCTAACGGCTGAACATTAAAAGTATCTCTATTTTAAAGAAGTCGTATTGTTCTTATTGGAATCCCCTTTTATTTAATTATTTATTTATTCTCGGGTATTAGAATGTTGTATGTATTTGGTTAAGATGATAGGATTTTTAATGTGTTAGAAATTAGCACAGAGTAAGAATTAGCCATAAATAATATTAAAAAGTAAATTCTGCTGTTTGTAGATTCAGCTACTATCTTCTTTGAGGTCAGGTTAGAATATCGCTACAAATATTATATTGATAGATAACAAGACACATTGATAAAATTAAAAGAAAAAAAAAAGCAAGTTTTAGAGTATATTTGTTCCGAATATTCAAAAATCATATCAGCATCGACAATGCATATATTTCATTATTAAATTTTATGAGGTATTTGGAGTGAGCTTCCTTTGAAAAAAAAAATAATGTTTTTTCTTTCAGTAAATTGTTAGGATTAGCAAAATAATAATAAGAGGGAAATAAAATGTTAAAAAGACTTTGTTTAAAGTCCTTTTTTTTTTCCATTAATATGAATCAATTGTGATAAGCAGCTGCCCCATTATTCAATGGTTATCGTAAAATTAAATTTGAAGTTTAAAAGTATTTGAAGAAGCGTCTTTATTTTTTATTACATAAATATTTTTGTTGGTCATGTTAGTGGTTCTATTTGATCTTAAGCAGTTTAATGAGGATTTAGTTAACATACAGTTTTTTTTTTTTTTTTTTTTTTTTTTTTTTTTTTTTTTTTTTTTTTTTTAAGAAAAAAAAAATACTCGACAGTCAATATTCAAGAGTTTCTAGAATTGAAATATAATTAAACTTATCATGAATGGTGATTAAGTAACTGACAGGTCAAGTCTTTCGTTGTTTTTATTTTGTAAGTTTTGTACGGTATTTATATTTTTACTATCAATGTATTTCGTCCAAGCCAAAGTGCAGCTACTAGTTAAAACACATGTACTTATAAATAGCTACATATGCTTCATAAAGAACATAGTGCCTTTATGTGGGAGAGTAGAGAAACCTCATGTTCATCTACTCCTATTTATAATCTTTTTTTTTAAGCCAACAGCAAGAGTTTATTATTCTTTTCTATTTCAAATATAGAGTTTAAATTCTCTTCGTTTTTTAGTTCAGTTTCTTAGAAGATTGTATGCAACTTAAAAATAAAAAGAAAGCAACTCGCGAGCTTGTTATGTTAATAAATGCTTTCTTACTACATGAAAGAGAAGAGAAGAGGAGCAATATGCAGTGTAAGTGGGGGTGGGAGAGAGAGAAAAAGTAAATTCATTAGATTCTATACAAATGTATACTGTGCAATAGTTTATATTTGAGAAAAGGTATAACCAAACTACCTAACATAATAATCATTTATATAATGACATTGATCAAACATGATTATTATCTCAAGCAAGGGCCTGTAAGTACATGTCCTGTTATACTGCTGACGTATTACTTGATAATGAAGTAATTAATTACAAGGAGTCTTTCAAAGTCTCTTCTCTCCTTAAGAAAAAAAAAATTATTAAAATTGTAATTCCAACAAATGCTTTTCTTGAAAATCATGATACATTTTTTCTTTCTCATAGGAAAATACAATATTAAAAGAAAAAAAAATATTGTTTTCATGTATATAAAATCTTATTCTTATGATTACATTATATAGTATAATTTGTTTATTGTTGTTATTTTTTTTTAAATGAATGATGCAATATTATTGTAAGCCTGATAATAAATAGTATACATATGTTAATGTGTATGTATGTATGTATGTATATGTACGTATATAAGTAAATAAAGGGAGTGAGGATGGGTTTAAATAAATTCAGTCCTTTACTCTTCATAAGTAGAGATCTCTTTTTTTTTATCATTATTAGAAATTTCTTCGTTATTACTCTTGTGACATAAGATATGACCGCTAAATACGGCATTTATTTCTTCCAGTAATCTACCCTTAGTTTCAGAAAAGAAAAGAAAGACACAAACAGCCATAGTAATATAACAGCGACCAAAGAAAAATATAGGTACCTCCCCCCCCAAATAATACTTGCCAACATGACAGGGATGATTTCAGAAATGACAAAGTTCATAAGCCAGTTAGCAGCAGTCGTAATAGAGGCACCTTTAGCACATACAACTGAGAGGATAGATTTCAGCAGGGTAAACCCAACCCATAGGGCCCTATGAGTAAGCAAAACCGGCGACAAAGATATAAACGGTCACAATACAGAGATAAGAGACATGAATATATTGCCTAACATGTCTATCGATTTATTGCCTGTAGTGGGATCCGTCGTCACTTTACCAGTAACACTTATCACTCTACCACAAAGAAGTATAAGAATAGGCCATGACGATAGCTCCATGAAATCATTGTCAGACGACGACCCAAACGATCCATTGTGAAGAACAACAGGTATAGTGGCCAAGACATTAAGGACACCATCGATACCAGAAGCAATAGAAGGCAGAAGAATTTTCAGATATACCACTTTGTTGAAAGATGGTAGGAGCATAGTACATGATAGAATTTTATACCAGTAAATTGTTGGAAAGCTTGGACAAGAATACCAAGTATCAAACGACGACGTTAAAGGTTAGGATTGAAAAGTTCTAGATAACTATTTTTCCTTCTTAAATAAGTATACTTTTGTGAGAATGATTAGCACCAAATTTGGTAATTTCTCCAATATTCGTGGTAGTAATTTCCTGGAAGACAGTAGCAAGTGCTTTTATGATTTCTAATATTAAGTCAAATCAAATTTTACGCGCACACCACAAATTTCTTCATCTATTCTATTCTAAATACATTGTTCTCCTTCCCGCAAAAAAAAATTAAAAAAGGACTCATTTACTCTTTTTACACCACTTTTTCATTGAAAATGGATACTTATACAGTATTATGTAATTAACAATCACATTACTTTTAGCCTTGTCTAGAATTCAATTATATGCTTTAGTTTATTAAAGCATTGTATTTTAACTATTATTATCATATCATCATTTTATTTATATATATTCCTTATATCTTTGGTTTTCTTTTGTCATCATAGAATGGTTTAAAGGACTTTGAATAAAAAATAGGATTCAAAGACTATATAAGAACAAATAAAAATTCCCTCAGCAATAATGAGGTCCTATTCGTATTCCTATTCCTCTTCTTTTTTTTTTTTTTTTTTTTTTTTTGTGTGTGTGTGTGTATGTAGTGAAATGATACATCATTTAATGGAAACAGTTGTATAGTGAATTAAGAAGAAGAAAAGTAATTGACTTACGGGAACTCTTTCTGAATCAACAACAAAAGGGTAAGCATGCTTTTAGTATGAGTTTTAGGCAATTTATTATATGCTTGATGAAACCTCTCTCTCTCTCTTTCTCTTTTCCAGTAGAATTTCTGTACAAGCTACTATGTGATTAGAATCAAAAGAAATGGAGACCAAAGTAACAGCCTTTTATAAGGAGGTGTTTTTACCTGTTTATTTCCAGGTTACATATTTTAAATCTAATACTTGCACTTTAAAAGACCCTTATTCTCATAAAGACAGTTATTTCTTTCACATATGTCTGTGATTTTATTTTATTTTTTATTAGGAAAGAAGAAATAATGATAGCTGATTACAAATCTTTCATAATTAGGATATATAATTTGTCTTGCAATGAAGAATACGTAGCATTCACCGAAATATGTATAGTAGTAATATTAGTGTATCATATCTTTACTCATTTATATAGTTATCTGTTCTTTTTATTATTATTATTATTATTATTACGCTTATTTTATGTATACAGCGGATTCCAATAGTCAATAAGGAAAAAATATTTTAAAAAGACTAAAAAGGAGAAGAAGGATGGAAGAGAGTTTTAAAGCTGCTTGTGACTTGTTAAAAAAAGTAAAATAAAATCAATCCAGCATCCAATTCTTCATTCATATATATTTTGTTTTATACAACACATTTCCAAGATGAAGAAGCCTCAGAATCCTTTTAAACCTAAAGCCAAGTCAAGACGATTTGTTGAATTACAACATGATACAGGATTTACAGATGCTCAGTTTGAAACACCGGAAACGCCGAGTAAAGATTAGAGAATGATGCTTGTAATTCATGTGTTTACTAATTTTTGGAATTTAACAATGTTATATAGTTCCTTGGAAAGCTATTGGATTAGCTTTATTATTATTTGTTGCTGGTGGTATTTTGTTAGCAATTGGTATTTTAATCAAAATTGGAACAATTGCTTCAGAGGTAATTTGAATAATGTTAAATATTAAAAAAAAAAAAAAAAAAACTTAAAACTTAAAACTTAAATTAAATTATAGGTCTGGTTAGCAAGAGGTACACCATTTATTGTACTGGGAAGTATTATGTTTATACCAGGTTAGTTAATATATAATTTGACATGCTTATTTCAACATAACTCATATATTTATATCAGGCGCATATCATTTATATATTGCTTATTATGCATACTATAAGTATCCCGGCTATGACTTTTCTCTTATACCTGATTGGGACTAAATAAGTAAGTTGTATCATGTACAGTACTGATATAATATGTTTGTTTATTTATTTATTTATTTATTTATTTATTTTTACTTTTGCATAAATCTAGAGTTGTAGTGCATGTAGTAAATAAGTTTATTATTATTATTATTATTATCATAAAAGTACTATATGATCGCTAATTTATGAAGTCTAAATGCTACTATGTATATTATGTTTATTTTGTGTCTATAGTAGTGGTTTACAGATAATTACTGCTTTATATAAGCTATAGTATTGTTAATTCTATAGTCATATTATAATATCTTCTTGCATGCTTTACATTATTTTATTTAAGGGTTTTATTTAAGACAGATTACTTTTTTATTTGCTAATGTATTTTTTTTTTCAAAAAATTATCCTATCACAGAAAGAAATCAACTTTAGTTGCTATTAGCTGTAACCAATCTTTAGTTTTGAGCAAGAAAGAAAGAGAGAGAGAGAGAGAGAGAGAGAGGCAAAAGTCAAAAATGAGTAAGAGTAAATGTATATTCCTGTTTTTAAAAAGCTATCTTTTCAGTTCTATAAGTTTGTAATAATTGATTGTAAATGACCTTCTTCATATAAGGCTTGAATAAACGCTCGTATAAATGGTATATATTTATTTTGCTTTCTCTATAAAAATTTAATAATAAGTTTGGATTCCTATATATATATATCTATCTATCTTTTTCCTCGTCAATATAGTATATATTTACTCTATAAATATCTTCTTTCTCTACTTGATTACCTAAGCTTGCATAAAGTCTTAAACAATCATCTTGTACTCGTATCCATGCTTCCATTATATCCTCTACATTATGTTTTTGTTCTTTTAGTAATAAGTTTACATTCTTTTGTATTCTTAAGGGCAATTGATTGAATGAATGACAATAATTCAACATATCTATTGATCGTATGTGTCCACGTCTATTTGTTTCCTATAGATAGATGTATATATATATACATGTATATATAAATATATATATATATATTATTGACAAAAAAATAAGTTTGTATATATATTCCCGTACATTATGATCTATAGCGTATCTATATTCTTCTTCCCACTGAGTAACTTCATTACTTGATTTCCAATTAGGCTGATATTTATCAAGTTTATATTCTATTTGTCTTTTAAGATAATTCTTTTCGATTATTTTTCTTTGATATACACGATTTCTATCCTCAATCACAGCCCATAAAGAAATGGAATCCTCTTTTTGTCTATATAATATTTCTTTTTTAAAAAAAAACATTCTACATATCATTATACTTTATATGATGGAGATACTACATTTTATACTTTTGATAAATCAAGTTATATACACTATCAAGCCAGTTATATTCATTACAAGCAACTAAATCAAATATATTGCAAATTATTACTTATATATGTATATACTGATATGTGTGAATCTTTTTTTTTTTTTTTTTTTTTTTTTTTTATACCTAATTTTGAAGGACTTTTTTTAAAAGTATCTAACTCCCATAAATAGCCATTATATTTTATATAAGAAATTGAATGATACACTATTTGTTTTTGCTGACTATTATATACAAGTTTAGATAGAGTATTTACATACATATATATACATATATTCTTTAAACCTTTTTTTTGGTAAATAGAGGCTGTTGTTTGCATTCCTTAAAGCTTGATTATTAATGAGCGATACCGTTGAATCAAGAGCATGAGTAAGCTTTTTAAATTGTCTTAAATCTTTACTGGTTTTAATTTCATTATCAGAGTTTAACAAGATATGTAATAAAGCATGCATAGCATATGCATTATGTGTAGTCGTCTATTATATAATAGTAAAAGAGGGGTTATCATCTTTTTATTATTATTATTATTATTATTATTATATTTTTGCATACTTGTTGTAAAAAATAAATTGGATAATTGTTTATACTTGAATTATTGCCATCTTCTTTTAGTGTTAATCTTCTACTGTTTTGTTTAGCTAATAAGAAAATACCAAAAATGGGTCTATAAAAAAAAATACACATATTAACTTCAATAAAATATCTCGGGGTAAGTTATAAAGTTTACTCAAAGTTATAAAACTTGTCTTTATGTAATGATAATTGCTCCACCTGAATTCCTTGTGCTCCTATTTTGGAGCATAGCTGTGTAAAAGTACCTTTGAAAAGTTAAAAGGAAAAATATATATATATATATATATAACAAGTAAAATATTATATAAAAGTTTATACACATATATATATTTAAAAACCTGGATCTGGATCAAGTGCATGCCAATAAGATGAATTCTCGGAAATAATACTTTTTGTCATTCAATTCTATGTAATGCTTTAAATATAGAGAAAAATAGACTTAAAGAGTAAGTAAGTGAGAGAAAGAAGAAGAAGAAAAAAAATAAAGGAGAACAAAGAATTATACAAAGTTCATCCAAAAATCAAATAGAATTGAAAATAAGATAATACTTCTTTATAAGTAATGCATATGAAACAAACAAACAAACAAAAAAAAAAAAAGTGAAATACTGATCCTTTTTTCCATATATTAGTAACTAAACAGCAGCAGCATGTTTATATGAGGAGCTCCTTTTTTTTTTCTTTAAAAAAAAAAAATTAAATACAATCATTCGGTTGTAATTTGGTCAAATTGAAAATTACTACACGAGTTATTTACACGACGAACCCCTCTTACTTTACTATAAAAAAAAAACTCTTTAATACCTTTTTTTTTCATTATTCCTTCTCCTTTTGTTTTTTTTTTCTTTTTTGCTCGAGGCAAAGTAAAAACACATGTAGCAGTTGTGATTAATAGTTTCTTTTACAAATGAATCTGGAGAAAAGAAAAAAAAGTTTAAATGAATTTACGTTTATTTACAAGAGCATATTTAAATTTATTAAGCTTTAAAAAATATCTGCATGACATCCCTTTATAAATCGGGGGTCATTTTCTTTCTTTAATTTTACGCTTGATATTGATAGAATGCCAGCAACTATTAAAATAAAAACGTAGATTTATTAAAACAGCTGCTATTATTATAATGATTACCTTTCTTTGTAAAGAAAGAAAGAAAAAGAAAAATTCATAACAATATTGTTAACCGGGAAAGTGAAGGAGACTATTTTAATTATTGAAAAATTAACATATTGGATATAAATACAGTTGCTTTTCTCTCTAATTGCTTGTTTTCCTGCATGCTACCTCAGTTATATCGGCTACATCAAAGATAACAGCAAAAGTAGACTATCATATCGTGCTTGTGTACATTTCATTTACAGGCATCATTAGTATATATTTATTAATAAAAAAAAAAAAAGAAAAGAAGAGAGAGACAGACAGAGAGAAAGTGATAAAACCTCCTAGGTGTCAAGCAGATAAAGGCAAAAAAATAAAAAACCGAAAAAAAAACCGAAAAAAAACAAAGTCTGAAATATGCATCTGTTCTCCATGAATTAAATTATATATTTCATGATAAGCGGCCCTTCTCCTACTGAAAATCCTGGTTCTAAATTGATGCAATGGTTATTTAACAACCGAAGCTGGTACATCGTTCTTCACTTTCTTGTCATTTTATTTCACATCTTCTCCTTCTCTTTCTTTTTTTTTTTTCTTTTATTTTTTTTTAACTTGTATCTTTTATAAAAAGTGCTTAGTTTCTTTTTCCATTCTTATTTGATTGAGCTGATATGAGCAATCCAGTATCATGTAGATAGTACCTGTTTACACAGATCAAAACAATACTATCAAATGAAGATGACTACTATTTATGAAATTGACACATATTAGTAACCTGGATAATTGTTTTTAATTAATTCTTGTAATAAGACGATCAAGAGTTAAGCAGCTGGCTATCGAAGGTTTTTATTTTATTTTATTTTTTTCGGGGGAAGGTAAAGAAGAAAAAAATATATCGTAGATCAAACAACAATAAAAAGATGACTTTTATGATTTATATCGGAAGAATATTTTTTTTATAAGTCAGAATTATATAATGAATTTAAACATGGGATGATAGTTATATTATTCTGCAACAGTCGTCTATCATATCTTCCTCTGTCATTTTATACTTGAAAAAAAGAAAAAAAAAAGGAAATAGTATCTAACATAAAATTGAAACATCTAGAAAATCGATCTTGATCATTACACGTTTACAATGATATTATTTTTTTTTAAATTTATTATAATGCATGTATATTTATTTATTAATCTATTTATCTATATTTATATTATATTTGTATATATTTTTTCCCGGTAAGATATTTTTCCGTTGATCAGCTCGATGTAAACAGAAAGAAAGAAAACTTAAACTAAGAATAGAAGCGTAAATTCCTTTCAAAAAAAAACAGAAAAAGAAAAAATACCTGACTGTTATTGCTAATGCTACTAAAAAGCCTGACCTGGATTCATTATGATATCATTCATCTTTTTCTATGTCATATTTTTAATTTTTTTTTTTTCTTTAGTTCATCCCGGCGGTTTGAGATATATACTAAAATAGGTAGTTCACACTCTTTTTTTTTATTTTTTTTTTATTTTTTTTTTAAAAAAAAAGTCTGTGTTTGAAAGGTAATATTCTGAAGCTATATTTACAAAATTTTGAATCTTTTTCTTTTCTTTTTATTTTTATTTATTTATTTAAATTATTTATTTATTTATAGATAGATATAGATACATATATACATTTATTAAGATTTGATTTATATACACTAAAATGCGACCTGTGTCTGGATCTTTAACATCAAATCAAATGTCTGACGAAATAATAATATCTTCACCTTTAAGATATTCGTCTGCTTCAACTTCTAAACGTCCGGTTAGTTCCGATATATCAAATGACGGACGATCTTTTACCAATTCATCACATATCAATAACCTTAGCGAACGATTACGTGAAGTCGACTTTAACTCACCAGCAAAGATATTTCAAAATAAACATGCTATTCATCAATTTGAAAACGTGACACCTGATATCTCTATTCCCAGTACTCCAAGATATCATGATGGAGGAGGAGCAGCAAGTCAATATACAACATCTCCAGGAGCACAAACTCCTCGCTCTATCTCACCGACTTCAGGTGAGCAACGGCCTAAACCACCTTCTACTGCATCAGAGGTCATGTCGTCGAGCAAGAGTCCCTCAAGACCTCTCTCTCAGTCTGGTACTGCCTCTATCTCACGTACAAGCACACCTTCTCAATTCGTCTTTAAGAAACCAGAATACAATAGTCATTATCATCATACACACTTTCATCATCTTGAGAAAAAGGATACCATCTTTCATGATTTGAAACGATTTTTCAAAAAGGGACATGATAAAAAGAAGACAAAAAAATTATTAGATGATACTTCAAGTGTGCGTAGTAGTGGTGCATCCTCTGTACATAGTAGATATAGTGATTTATCATTTGCAAATGAATTTAATAAAAACTTGGAAGGTCGATATGGCAAATGGGGTAAAGTAATTATATACATTTATATATATATATATATATATATATATATAAAGCCAGAGAAAGAGAGAGAGTGTGTAAGAAAGAGTTAGTGAGAGTGAGAGAGTGAGAGAGTGAGAGAGTGAGAGTGAAAGTATATACATTTATATATATACACATATATATTAATATCACTTCTTATCCCCCTTTTTTTTAGGTGAATTTGTGGGTAAAGGATCAGGTGGATCTGTTAGAATTATTCGTCGTAATATAGATGGGAAAACATTTGCAGTAAAGGAATTTAGAAAGAGGGCACCTGGTGAAAATGAAAAAGAATATGTGAAAAAAGTGACAGCTGAATTTTGTATCGGTTCTACTCTACATCACCCTAATGTGATTGAAGCCCTTGATATTATTCAAGAAGGTCAATCATTTTATGAAATTATGGAATACGCACCTAATGATTTATTTAATATTGTTATGAGTGGTAAGATGGGATCTGAGGAAATTGCTTGTTGTTGGCGTCAACTTTTGAATGGTGTAAGCTATCTTCAATCGATGGGTATTGCACATCGTGATCTCAAGTTAGATAATATGGTGCTAGATGAGCGTGGTATTGTAAAGATTATTGATTTTGGTTGTGCAACTGTCATTAAATATCCATTTGAAGAACATACCCATATGAGTAAAGGTAAGTTTATCTATCTATCTATCTATCTATCTATATGCCTGCATACTTATTATATTATACCTCTTCAAATGTTAGGTATTTGTGGTTCAGACCCTTATATCGCACCTGAACAATATACACAAAAAGAATATGACGCGCGTAAAACAGATTTATGGTCTTGTGCAATCATTTTTATCTGTATGACTATTCGTCGTTTCCCTTGGAGATTACCACGACCTGAAAAGGATCAATCCTATAACAATTTTGTACAACCTGATCATAGTGGTGCGGAAAGATTATTTAAACTCTTGCCTCGTTACTCAAGGTCGATCATTTCTCGGATTTTAGTCCCAGATCCAAAACAACGATGTACACTACAGGATGTATTGAATGATATATGGGTGAAGAATATTGAATTTTGTCAACCTGAGAAGCCTTCCAGTGACCATCCTCATCATTTACTTTTTGAACCTAGTAAAGAAATCATGAAGCGTGGAAATATCATTATCCTGCCTCCTTCATCACGTAACAAAGAAGAAGAAGAAGATAATCAGACAGATAAAAAGAAAAAGGCATCAGAGCATCACCATCATCATCATCATCATAAGAAATAATAGTAATAATAATAGTAATAATAGTATTCTTTTTTTTTTTTTTTTTTTGTATCATATCATATCATATTATATCCCTTATAAAGAGAATGATGATATGCTGAACTATGTGTGTTTTTGTTTAATATAATAATTTAGAATTAATATACTGCTATTTTATAATATTTAATAAACTGTAAAAAAAAAAAAAAAAAAAAAAAAAAAATATTCTGTGTTGTTTACTTGTCAGAATCGTTATACATGTCATACAAAAAGAGATATGCTGTAAAGTATATGCCCCTCTTCATAAGCTTCTTATTCAGCAATAAAATCATAGTCCTTATTGGTTTATCAGCCTTGTTGCACTATCAAGTAATTCGGTTTATCGTTAAGGCGAAAACGGTATGGACTTAACAAGTGTAACATACGTATAACAACCCTGTCCATACATACTATCTATCTATTATTATGTAAATAACTTACATAATAAACAAAATAGTTTTCTTTTGATTTTAAAGGTGTTGGCGCAGTCATCAATATAATTATAGTCAACGATAGCATACAATGTTCATGCAGGTTATACTACTTTTTCCTAATTTTTATTATTATTTTAGCTAGAGATATTATATAGTATTAAAAGAACTGACCAATTATAGTCTCTTTCTTATAAATTTATTCATAGCAATTTTATATCAATCTCGATATAAAAACTCCCCTGTTTTGCATAGAGATATGTGTTATCTCTTTCATGCATGCTTTACTTTTACAAATGGCGGTATATTTTTTATTGTTTCATGATAGATACTTTATAAGATACTAAAACCTATAAGGCTTAATAATTGTATGGAATAAACGTTATTGTTTGTTAAGAGCTGTATTTTAAACTGAGAATGAATTTATCTTGCAACAACGACTGCTTTATGAAAGATTAGATAACAAAGGAGGCAGCAGAATGTTTTATAGATATGAAAATTAACTACAATATAAATGATGATGTATTCATGTTTAAACAATCATTTTTTCTTTTAAAAAAAGAAAAAAAAAGAATACAAACTTTTAATAAAAGCAAATGTATTATTTATAGATTATTATATTAAATAATGTGGGGAAAATAGAAAAAAAAAAACTTTTTTTTTTGATTATATAATAAAATAAGCCCCGCTCTCACCATGCTTCAATATCATAAGTTTAAATGAAACAGGACCATGTTAAAGGAAAAAAAATTTATTTATACTGTCATGATCTATTTTGTAACAGCAACAAGACGATCATCGTCATTTCTTTTGCATCATAGAAGCTGATGATCTTTTTTTTTATGTAAGGGGAAGTAAAGACAATAAAATGGTTAAAGATACGATTGGTGTTAAAAAGAAACTATTAATTTAGTGAAGAAAGACATTTCATTTATTTTATTCGTTTGTAACAAAGAAGGTTATAAGCTTAATAATTCATAGAAAATAATGACGCGCTGTAGTATTCATAAGTTGTAAAGTGCAAATTCTTGTTCTATAATAGCAATTGTTATATTCATATAGAAAATGAATATTTTGGGCTAAACTATGATCCAAACTTACAAATAAAAAGTCAGAAATTATCTTTTTTTCATGGCCCGGACTGCTTTTTTTATAGTTTACCTGGCCCTGTTATTTTAAGGAAGTTCATATTTATCGTGAATTTTGCTTATCTCATCAAATATCATTTGAAAATAATGATGATAAATTAATATAACGTTGTACTTGTATTCTTCTTCTTTAAAAAAAAAAAAAAAAGAGAATATAAATGTGTGTACATACTTATTTATTAAGGAGAAATATGTTCGCCTAAAAAAAGGGTTTGTTTCTTCATCATAACAAACTTTCTCAGATTCATGTGAAATAGATTAACCCCAGCTTCCACATGTTTCATTGGAAAATGGATAATTTTTTTGTTTTGTGTAACATCCCTTCTTAGGCTGAGTGACAGCAAAAAACTAGTTTATTTATTTTCTTCTTTTTTCTCTTTCTTTTCTCTCTTTTTTTTCTTGAAACTTTTTTTATCTCTTCTCTTCTCCCCCCCTCTCTCTTTTTTTTATTTATTCTTTTTTTTTATATATATTTGTTTAGAGAAAAAAAAAAGGCTTGCATTAAACAGAATGTTATCTTCAAGTAATTTTATTAGAGCTGCAAAGGTAAAAAAAAAAGTTATAAATAGTAGAAAGTAGATGTCATGTTGCTTAACTTTTTATTTATCGTTATTATTAGGCAATTGCTCCTACTGTTAGAGCTTATGTTCCTTCTCGTACTTATGCTAAAGCAACCACTAATTGGGCTGCTCAAAAGGTCGCTATGTCCAACCTTGAACCCGATAAATATATCAACTATCAAAGAATTGAAGATAATCTTGAAATTGTTCGTAAAAGGTAAATATTTTGCGGAGTATGAGTGTGGTGAAATAAAATAAAAAAATAAATAAAGAGGATGAAAAAAAAAAAAAAAAGTGGAAGGGGACACCCATACCGCTCTTTGAACTATAATATTTACTTTTTTATCTTTTTTTTTTTTTCAACCCCTAGATTAAATCGTCCATTGACTCTTTCTGAAAAAGTTGTTTATGGTCACTTGGATGATGCTGAAAACCAGGATATTGTTCGTGGTAAATCCTATCTTAAACTTCGCCCTGATCGTGTTGCATGCCAAGATGCTACTGCTCAAATGGCTCTTCTTCAATTCATGTCTGCTGGTCTTCCTACTGTCGCTGTACCATCTACTGTTCATTGTGATCACTTGATTGAGGCTCAAGTAGGTGGTGCTAAGGATTTAGCTCGTGCTATTGAAATTAACAAGGAAGTCTATGACTTCTTGGCTACTGCTACTGCCAAGTATGGTCTTGGTTTCTGGAAGCCTGGCTCTGGTATCATTCATCAAATTATTCTCGAAAATTATGCTTTCCCCGGTGGTCTTATGATCGGTACCGATTCCCATACCCCTAATGCAGGTGGTCTCGGTATGGTAGCTATTGGTGTTGGTGGTGCTGATGCCGTAGATGTGATGGCTGATATTCCTTGGGAACTCAAGTGTCCCAAGACAATTGGTGTTAAACTTCATGGTAAGCTCAATGGTTGGACTTCTCCTAAGGATATCATTCTTAAGGTGGCTGGTATCTTAACTGTCAAGGGTGGTACTGGTTCTATCGTTGAATACTTTGGTGAAGGTGTCAACTCTATCTCTTGTACTGGTATGGCTACTATCTGTAACATGGGCGCTGAAATTGGTGCTACCACCTCTATGTTCCCTTATAATGAACGTATGGGTGATTATCTCCGTGCCACAAACCGTAGCGCAATTGCTGACTATGCTAATCAATTCTCTCACAACCTTAGAGCTGATTCTGATGCTCAATATGATGAAGTCATCGAAATCGATCTTGATAAACTTGAACCTCATATCAACGGCCCTTTCACCCCTGATTTGGCTACTCCTCTTTCCAAGTTCAAGGAAACTGCCATTAAGAATGACTGGCCTCAAGAGCTTAAGGTAGGTTTGATTGGTTCTTGTACCAACTCTTCTTACGAAGATATGGCTCGTTCTGCCTCTCTTGTCAAGCAAGCCTCTGATCATGGTATCAAGGTTAAATCCAAGTTCACTATCACACCTGGTTCAGAACAAATTCGTGCTACCATTGAACGTGATGGTATCATGGATGTTTTAACTGAAGCTGGTGGTGTTGTCTTGGCTAACGCTTGTGGTCCTTGTATTGGTCAATGGGATCGTCGTGATATCAAGAAGGGTGATAAGAACTCTATCATCACTTCTTATAACCGTAACTTTACCGGTCGTAACGATGCTAATCCTCAAACTCACGCCTTCGTCGCTTCTCCCGAATTGGTCACCGCTATGGCCATTGCTGGTGATATGCATTTTAACCCTATGACTGATTCTTTGATTGGTGCTGATGGTAAGCCCTTCAAGCTTGACCCCCCTCATGGTGATGAATTACCTCCCCGTGGTTATGATGCTGGTGAAAACACCTATCAAGCTCCTCCTGAGGAACGTGCTAGCGTGAGTGTCGCTGTTGATCCTAAGTCTAATCGTCTTCAACTCCTTCAGCCATTCGAAAAGTGGAATGGCCAAGATATTGAAAATGTTCCTATCCTCATCAAGGCAAAGGGTAAGTGTACCACTGATCACATCTCTATGGCCGGCCCTTGGTTGAAATACCGTGGTCACTTGGATAACATCTCTAACAATTTCTTGATTGGTGCTACCTCCAGTGAAGATAAGGTGAACAGTGTCAAGAACACTTTCACAGGTGAATATAACACTGTTCCCGAAACTGCTCGTGATTATAAAGCTCGTGGTGTTAAGTGGGTTGTGTTCGGTGATGAAAACTATGGTGAAGGTTCCTCTCGTGAACATGCCGCTCTTGAACCTCGTTTCTTGAACGGTGCTGCTGTTATTACAAAGTCATTCGCCCGTATTCACGAAACCAATCTCAAGAAGCAAGGTATGCTTCCTTTGACTTTTGCTAACCCTGCTGATTATGATAAGGTTGAAGCTGATGATCGTGTCTCCATCCTTGGTCTCAAGGACTTTGCTCCTGGCAAGCCTTTAACCGTTCGTCTTACTAAGCCTAATGGTGATAAGGTTGATATCCAATGTAACCATACCTTTAACGAAGGTCAAATTGCTTGGTTCAAGGCTGTAAGTTTATTTTAATTCATATAGGCATATACAAATTAACTAAATTATTTTCTCTTTTTTTATAGGGTTCTGCTCTTAACTTGATGAAGGAGACTACTGCTAAGAACTAAATAATATTTTTTAATATCTAAGTTATTTTTATACACATACAGAGAGAGAGAGAAGTATTTTTCCTCTCAAGTATCTTCTATTCTCTTATTTTTTTTTTTCCATAAAAAAAAAAAAAATGTAATTAATAAATTCCCCCATTCACTAATGTATAGAAAAATAATGATAATAATACTATCTTCATATCGGCATACTTAATAGACTCTGAGTGTAATGTCTAAAAGTAGATTAGATAAGAGTGTCCATAGTACAGCATATTTTTACAATTTATAAAAAATGTAATGTATTTTTGCCCATTCGCTGTATTATTTCTACTAGCTTACTTTTTATTATTTCCTCTCTCTTTCTCTTTTTTTTTTTTCTTCTTTTTCGGGTCAATTCGATATAGAAGTTTTCGTAATAGCTAAACTGTATGTTATAATCTCCATGGAGATGCCATTTTTTTTTTAAATTCCTTATGAGATGGTTAATTATATGACATGATGTTTCATTAAATCTTCAAAAAAGACTGTATATGAATTTATTACAAAGTTTAATGTATACACATATATATATATTTTGTTTTTTTTTTCCTTTTTACTTGTTTTTATGGTTTAAAAGTTACGATTGTTTGTTCGGGAGAAACCAGCATTAGCATTGGTATTGCTTGTATTGTTATTATTATTATTATTAGGAGCATTGCCAATCAAACGTTCGTTTTGATCAACAAGATTAGCAACCTTTTCTGAATATTGCAAAGCCAAAACTTGAAGTCGAGAAGGTTCAACTTGGTGAAGAACGATACATTGAGAAACTTGATCTAGTGATGCTGCCAATTCTTCATCAAAGATCATCTTGGCAACAAGAGCAGAAACTCTATTGACTGATAATCCAAACATGGTTGACAATTGTTCCAATCCCAATGTAGTGTAATAAGAACAATAAGTGAAAAGATAGGTACGAAGACCTTCTTCTTGAATCTTAAGAACAAGCATTTCTTTAATCTCCTTAACTTCAGTCATCAAATCCCACACCTTGATAGCCAACATAAAGTCTCTAGCTTTTTCCCATTCACCTGAAGCTAAGGCCTTGGCAGCACTCATGATGTGATCACGAGTTGTTTCAGGTGGTCCACAGAATGCTTGACGTTCATTATAGTCAAGTAAACGACGGAAAGGTCGAGAGATGATATTCTTCTTATTATTGTTAGGTCCAGCCTGTGCTTGTGCAGGAATTTCCAAAAGCATGGAGCAAGTTAAGAAAATACATTCGAGGAGCTCCAAGTTGATATGCATATGGAAAGGCAATTGGCGTTGACGTTCAATAGCATCCAATTCAGGGTTAGCAGGTTGGTTGAAACGTTGAGCTTGAACACCTTGAGCCAAAAGTTCCTTAACACGGCCAGAGTTTTGAATCTCAGAAAGAGCAGCGTATGATTCCTTAACCAAACCCTCACGGAAAGCACAAATACCGACTTGAACCATGGTACGGTTATAGAGGATTTGTGTGGCAATATCAGCTTGATGAATAGAATCTTGAACATGAGACATCAACAACAAGTCACGAGCTGTGTAATACTTCTTGTGAAGTGCATAGTGATAGATATGACAGAGCATAGCACGGGTGCGGAAAATAGTGGAATCATCCTTGTAAAGATAGTTACAGAGTTGGTTAACCAATTCAGCAGGCTCTTCAGCAGTGATGACTTTAGATACAATATATGTAGGTAAGAGCTTCTTAGAAGCAGTTTGAAGGGCAGTAATAAGCTTTTCAGGCTTATAATAAACATGATCCAATTTGCGTGCAATGATTCTAGGAAGAGCAAATGCAATATTATTAACTTCACAATAAACTTGAGCACGATCTAACATGGCATAAACAGAGGGTTCATCACCAAGACGATCGATATAGTCAGTAGAGTGAGGATCCATGTTTTGAAGTGACTTGCTGAATTCATCATCCAAACGCTCAACAAAACTAAGAATAGAACCACGAATCTTGACAACTTCTCCTTCTTTAGGAACAACATCTCTATCCTCATTATCAAGATCATCAGCATCTTCTGTAACAACGAAGGATTTGTTGGTTTCAAGAACTTTAAGTAAGTAATTGAATTCCTCGGCAGCAGAATTCCACTTGCTGTTATCCATGTATGCTTCTTTACTAGCAGTTACAATATCAAAACGATAAGAGATAAGTGCTAACAAAACAGAAATCTTTTGGAAAGGAGACTGAGCATTTTCCAACAATGCTTCCAAAATAGTAACTTGTTCATTACGATCAGTGTTCTAAAATTTTAATATTGTCATTAATAGTCATTTCCCCCTTATCAATGTTGATTGTATCCTTACCTTTTTACCACGACTTTCCAAAACTTCTCTTAAACGGCCCAAAAGGTTTTCTGAAGTAACACTAACAATAGACTTGCCACCCTTACCAACGGAAGTAAAGCCTTCATCATCATCAGCAATTGAAGCAGCAACATTAGCTTGAGGAGCAATTTCCTTCTTTTTCATAGGTGAAGAAGGTCTCTCTTCAACTTCCACTTCTTTCATAAACTCTTCAGGATCCTTTTATATATAAATATTTATATTTGAGAAAAAAAATAAGTACTTATATTCCATTGTTTCCTTTCTTTTTTTTTTTTAAAAAAAAACAATTATCCATACCTTTTTATAAGCAGCAATAGGCTCATCATATTGCTTGGAGATCTTTTTGAGTTTTTGCTTCAAGTTATTCATAGCTTTACTATTACTGCCCTTTTTCTTATTAGTTTTATCTTTTTGAAGATTCTCAGCCAAGTGGTCTTCAAGTTCAACGATAGTCTTAATATAAAACTTAGGTAAAGGAATAGCATTGAAACCAGTAGTTGCTCTGGAAATGGTAATTGTAAGTTTATCAAATTCTATTTAAAATTTTTTTTTTCAAGATTCAGGTCAAAACACGACTTATTTTTGATGATTAAACAAAAACATTATATATGTATATATATTTACCAGTTGCAATCAAATTCCAATCGTTATTCTTTTGGCCATTTTCAATTGCCTTGACAGCTGTTTCCATTTCTTCAATACGTTTATCTTTTTGAGATTTAGCTTGGCGTTTTCTATTAGATTCATCATCAGAATCTTCAGAGTCAGTTTCACCCTTCAAGAAACGATTTCTGGGTTGTTGTTGTTGTTGTTCGGCTTCAGAATGATAACTTTCGGCATCGGAATCGAACTCTGAATCAGATTGAGAATACAAGGAATCATTGTCAGAGGAAGTATCAGAATCTGATTCTGAATCTGAATTACGGAAGAAACGAGACATGGTTTATAAAAAAAAAAAGGGAATCTATTAAAAAAAAAGAAAAGGCTTTCTTTCGTGGTTTATAGGGAAAAAGCTAAATGTGTATAAAAGTAAAGCTTTTTTTTTTGTTTTTTTTTTTTAGAAAAAAAGAAGGGGTGTATAATAAAAAGGCTCTGCACGTCAAGCTCTATATTGTTAAAAAAAAAAAAAAAAAAAAAAAAAGCGTAAAAATTTTCAAGTCACGTGTATGTGGCTGTGAAAGATCTTCAAATACCGCCATCTGTTGCTGTGATAAAGCATCTCTTAAAAGCCACGACTACTTTAATCCTTAGCATATACAATTAGCAAACATGCTTTTAAAATGTATATTTTTTTTTATTAAAAATTAGTTGACTGACGTTTTAGCTCAGTTTTATCTATTTATTTATTGTACTGATTACTTTCTTATGCAGGATATAAGAGTGAAATTAAGTTACATGGCAACTCAATTTATAAAATACCCTATAGACTGTCCGGCATTATAGATATATAAAAACTAAAAAAAAACAAACTATACTATGGATAAAATATATAATATACAATGAAGACACGCATAAAGTATGATGAATATACATAATAACAAATGAATTTTACAATGACTTTTGAATGATTTCGCATAATTTATGTTATTCCTGTACAGCAAATTATTTCTATGTGGATATCTATTGTTTGTTTGCACACTATATTTTTATTTTTATTTTTTTGTTTAGCTTCCATGATCAATATAATGCAATTGACATAAAGGCATAAAGCTTTCCAGATGTGATTGAATGCTATGAAAACCTCATGTTTGATGAGAATCTCTTGCTATTGATTTAATAAACGTTCTATAAAGACTATCTGATAATCAGTTTATGTGTCAAGAGTAGTATATAAGCCAAAAAACAAAAGTTTCTGATTATTAAGAGCTTCAAAATATCGACAATTCATTAGATTTAGAAGGAGATATCTCAAGATTTTTTTTTGTATGTAAAATTTGAAGAGTTTAATTGAATCCAAAGGTATCTCGATTATTATTTAGAAATAAACATAAGACGGTATTTTTGAGATATTGGTTGCATATTTTTTAAATTGTTGTCTATATTTATTTGAAATTTTTCAATCAAGTCTTCAAACGGCTTCTGAAGTCCTGCTATTACATAAAAGTTAGTATGCTTTCAGATGTTAAAGTTTAATCGATATGAAGAAAATCCTGGCTCATACTTGATTATAATTGAAGAAAAAAAAATCATGAAAAAAGGCATTTCTAATGGCGTGTATATACTCTATGTGAAGCTTTTACGAATAAATATAACACTATTAAATGACAGGCTATTTAATAAAGCAAATTATAACTTATTATTACAGTATGTACAATAGTAATATGTCTTAATAGAGATTTGCTACGAGTTGAAAGCGCAATATTTGGATTATGTTTGTATTACGATAAAAAATAGGAGTTATTAAATTACTTACTTGCAAAGACAATACTCTTTCAAATGAAACATAATACTAGATGCATGCCAGTTTTGGCAAAACTTGTTTTTTTTTCTAATTATTTTACTAGACAAAAGTTTACTATACAAAGCCACTGTGTAAGGTAAGAAGAAGTAGATCACAAACTTGGATTAGAAAGAAAAAGGGTAATTGATTATTAGCTCATTTATATACGGCTAAGTTTAATATCCAATATAAATATAATTAATATAAATAATAGCTTATATTTTTATATATACAATAATCATATAATTTTTGTTATAACCAAATACTAGTTAGATTTAGTTAAATGTTGTTAGCTCAGCTCCACACATGTGTTCAATCAACAATTAATAATAAGAAACCCCTTTTTCATACTTGCTATGCTATGCTATGCTGTGCTGTGCTGTGCTGTGCTGTGCTGTTCTGTGCTAATAAAATTATCTCTAAGAATAGCTGGCATGTATAACATATTACATGAATTAAACATCCATTAATACCATTCTTTAATTAAATAAATATGATATTCCTTCACATTGATAAATGCTGATAGACACAAATTAATTGCCCATTACGCATATAAATATATATTTTTTTTCTTTCAAGAGAAACACCTCACACGTACGAAGATACAACGTAATGTACTAAATAGTTAATACTGCATCATATTCTAATGCAATACTCTTAAGCTTATAGCTGTTTTCAAAGAAAGTAAGATATTTTATATATTTTTTTCTAATAATATTGTTCCTTATGTTGGCAATTATGACCTTTCTTATTTTATTTTAATTTATATCAAATTACTACACAGCCTACATAATTGTAAAATAATATTCAAATAGGGTCAGTAATTGATTTAAATAATTATATAATACATCACACTATTCAATAAACAAATTCTTGTTAAATAGTATATTTAAACTATTAAAATCTCTATTCATTTTAAAACTGTATTGTTTTGTTGAAAGTTTAGTAATATTCAATAGAGACACACTATACTATGCATATTTTAATGTAGTGAAAAAAAAAATACATATTATATACATACTATTATTATTACTTTACTCTGTATATATCTTTATATGTTATTCATTTTTATTCTAATTACAATGTACTTCATGATAACAGCAGCTATATAGCTACGTAGCTATTATTTTACCATAGTTTAATTAGGTTATTGAACATAAAAATGAAATAAGAACTTGACAATAAGTTTATTGAAAGACTTGTAAAAAAAAAAAGATTTATTTCTTCTGCTATGAAATTGTAGCTACAAAAATAAATAATAGAATAGAAATTAATATAATCTAATACTTATTGGAAGAATAAAAACTGCATATATGAATAAGAATAGAGCTAAAAAATAAAATAAAATCAAATAAAGGTTTTCAATAATAATAGTTACACTAGATTTTCATGTATTAAATAACGTATGTGATAATATATACAAATGTATTTATTTATTTTCTTTAAATTATTTTTGAATACATAATTAAACTAAACATCTTTTAATAATTAGAACGCATATTTCTTTATAGAATACATACTCTTTTACTGAAACTATAGACAAACTATTTGATATAATTTTGAATAAAGAGTGGAAACTATGTGTAATATTTTTTATTTTATACACCTTTTATTTTGCACATTTTTTATTTTACACATTTTTTATTTTATACATTCTTTATGTGTAATATTATCTTATCTTTGAATGCTACGTTAATATCTGATCAATTTTGGCAATATATTTATTTTGGACAAATAGTTATTGATCTGTGAGAAATGTCCTTAAAAAAATAAACAACAGACAATTTTATAAATTAAAAAATACCTTATGTGTATATCTCACTTTCTGATCGTCTCTGTCACATGCAGGTAATTAATATGTGTTTGTATAATATAATTTTATATCATTTAATTATTATAAACTATTGGCTATTACACAATCAGATTTTGTTAATTATACTTTTTCAACTGAATGTTATATAACAAATACTATTTACTTTTTAGAGATCATAGTTTAATTCTGAAAAAAAAAAGCATCATCTTCTTGTGTATTTATTAAAATAAGAATAATGTAAATGTTTAGTATGTTTATATTATCAGTGTGTTTATGCTAGCTGTATATTATTAATGCATATTATTATTTTTTTTTCTTGAAAAAAATCTTAGGGTAGTATACATGATGCTCGTGTAACTCAGTCTTTGCATAATGATTCCTATCTGCTACTAATTGTTTTGGAAAAGGAAATTTATTTATATATTAAAATAAAAAAAAAGGGAGGGAGAAAAAATAGATAAGGAAATAAATAATAACATTAAATGTGTTGGCGTCAAAAAATTACCAAAAGTATTTTTTTTGTAGTGTAACGGATGATAACAAGAAATACACGCGTAGAATATAAGTTCTCCCTCCCTCCTTTCTCTCCTTTTTTTCCTCAGTTTACATTAGCTTTTTAAAAAAAATACAAAATGCCTAATGTAAACTTTATCCAAAAGAGAAGAAGAGAAGACGACGATGAAGTTGATGGTATATATGTATTATCATGGTTTACTATAATGGTTTATTAATATTTTTTATTAAAAAACTTTTTTTTTTATTAAAAAAAAAATACTAGTAGGACGACGCGTACGCGCCAGAAGAATGACTGTTGTCGCGTTTGACGAGAGTAGAGGAAGTAGAAGAAGAAGAGAGGATGATGATAATGGCGATGAGGAGAGAAATCTTTCTCGTCGTCGTTTGAATCCTGAGGAAGGAGAGCGAGAAGAAGAAGAAGAAGAAGAGGAAGATGATGAAGAAGATGATGAAGATGATGAAGAGGAAGAAGAAGGATCAGAGGAAGGATACGAAGCAGATGATGAAGAAGATGAAGAAGTAGTATCCTCCTCTGATCAAGCTGGAATAGTAGAGGATGCAGTAGTACCCTCTGTGGCCTGCTGGCGAGAGGAATCTGATGAAGATCAGATGGTTCCTGAATAATGTTTTCCTTTTGTTTTCTTCTGGTAAGCCAATTTTTATTAATTTTCATTCATCTATAGAACATGGAAATTCCCCTTAATAGAATGAATTTTTTTATTAATTGATCAAAATTCTATCTATTACATAAAGACATACATTATATTTTCAAGGAATACCATACCATCATCCATTTTATAGCTCCTCTACTATTTATTTTTACTGCGGTGTAAAACTTCTGATGGTAAATTCTTTTTTGATTGGCAGTTGGCGGGCATTATTTTTTTTTTCTTTTCTTTTTTTATTATTATTATTTCTGCCTGTCTCTTCTTTTTATTTCTTTTTGGTGTTGTCAGAATGAAACAACGCTTTAATGCTCTAGATGTCCGTGCTACAGTCATTAACCTTCGGGAAAGGTATACATACATTTAAATAATTTCTATCAAGTTCCAAGTGGAAAAAAGATATATTCATCTTTTTTAAAAACTAATATAGATTGATTGGCATTCGTTTACAAAACATTTATGATGTCAATGCTAAAACATTTTTATTCAAATTTGCAAAGGTATTTAAGTGTATAATATCCGACAAAAATAGAATATTATAGTTGACCTAACTTATTTTTTTTGTATTTGTATAAAACCTATTAGCCTGATGACAAGGAGCTTGTTCTGGTCGAATCAGGTATTCGCATTCATACAACTCAATTTAGTAGAGAAAAATCAGTTATGCCTTCTCCTTTTTGCACAAAGGTAAATTAAACCATAGTAATTGCTCAAATAAAGAAATGTAATTAAATACAAACTTATTTTGTACTTTTAGCTTCGTAAATATCTTCGTACTAGACGTGTAACGAATGTTCGCCAATTAGGCATCGATCGTATAGTTGATTTCGAATTTGCAGGAGGCGAAATGGGAATTGGTTACCATCTCATTTGTGAATTTTATTCTTCTGTAAATAATAGTAGAAAAGCATCAATATAATATTGTAATATTTAATATCTATACACATATAGGGTAATATCATTCTAACAGATCATAATTATCGTATACTCGCTTTGTTACGTACAGTTCAACCTTCAGAAACTTTAAAAATGGCTGTGGATGAAATTTATAATGTGAAAACAGTCTTGAATGATTTCGAAAAAGTAACTGCTGATCAGTTAAGAACAGCTCTAAAATCTGCTGGGCCAAAAGATAATTTGAAAAAGTTGCTTAATATCAAGTTTGGTAAGTTATATAGATAATTTAAAAATTGTCAACAATAGTTATTTACTGGCCCTCTATAACTTAGAATACGGTCCTGCTATGATTGAGCATATTATTTTAGAATCAAACTTAGATCCTAATTTAAAAGTGGCTACTGATTTTGATACTTCAGAAGGTATAAAACTCTTGTTTTTACCTTAACCTTCTTAATAAAACAAACTAACAAATAATTATCTACAGATTCTCCTATGTTGCATGCTTTATTGGAAGGATTTAATAAGGGTGATGAATTAATTAAATCTACAAAAGATTCTGTTCCAGAAGGATTTATTATTTTGTTGAATGATAAGGAGAGTCAGAAGATCGAAGATAATGAAGAAAAGGTTGAAATGTAAGTGTAAGATAAGTTGAATAAAAAATCAGAAATAGTGACTAATTCGTTATTATATAGTTATGATGAATTTCATCCGTATTTATATAAACAATTTGAAAATCGTACATATAAAAAGTTTGCAACTTTCGATAAAGCTGTTGATGAATTTTTTTCAGCAATTGAATCCCAAAAACTTGAATTAAAGTCTAGACGACAAGAAGAAGCTGCCTTGAAGAAACTTGAAGCTGTTCGTAAAGAACAAGAAAGTAGAGTACAAAGCCTTTTGAACCAACAAATTACAAATGTGCGTAAGGCTCAGTTAATTGAATTGAATCTTCAGTTAGTAGATGCAGCTATTACCATTATTCGAAATGCTGTTGCTAGTCAGATGGATTGGCAAGACTTGAATGATTTAGTTAAAGAAGAAAAGAGAAGACAAAATCCTATTGCAATGATAATTGATGCCCTTAAATTGGAGACCAGTCAAATAACTTTAGTTTTAAGGTAAAAAAAATAAAAATAAATAAATAAATAAATATAGATGCATGCGTAGTTATTTTATCGTCTAACTCTTCTATCTTTATTTATAGTGATCCTGATATAAATGATGATGAAGAAGATAGTGAAGATGAAAAGGAAGAATTTCAACCCGTTAAAGTAGATGTCGATATTGGCTTAACTGCATTTGCCAATGCTCGAAAGTACTATGAACAAAAGAAATCTACAGCTAATAAACATGAAAAGACAATCGAGGCCTCTTCTAAAGCACTTAAATCAGCAGAACGCAAGATTAGACAGGATTTGAAGGAAACTAAAATCACAGCTACAATTAATAAAATTAGAAAACCATTTTGGTTCGAAAAATTCTTATGGTTTATCTCCACAGATGGTCATTTAGTAATTGCAGGTCGTGATATGCAACAAAATGAAATGCTTGTGAAGCGTTACCTATCAAAAGATGATGTATATGTTCATGCTGATCTTCATGGTGCTGCGTCTGTCATAGTAAAAAACAAGCCTAATGCGAATGGTCAACCTATTCCTCCTAGTACTTTGTATCAGGCTGGAATTATGTCTGTTTGCCAAAGTAAAGCCTGGGATTCTAAAATAGTAACTAGTGCTTACTGGGTTTATCCTGATCAGGTTTCTAAATCTGCTCCCTCAGGTGAATACTTGACAACTGGTAGTTTTATGATTCGTGGCAAGAAGAACTTTTTACCTCCTGTGCAGCTTATTTACGGCTTTGGTTACATTTTCAAATTAGATGAATCCTCTATTGGTAACCATATTAAAGCAAACAATAATGTGGACATAAATGAGAAAGAAGATACTCCAAAAGAAAACGAAGATTTAAAGCCTATTCCTCATGATTCTGATAAACATATTAACTTAATTGATGAGGGAAATGAGCCAAAAGAGGAATCAATAAAGAGTGAAAATAGTGATACATCTGCAACAACATCAGGTATTTTTTTTTCTTGTTTTTCGGCATATGTTAATATACCATTATTAATCTTTTTTTCTACTATTATAGGTACTTCTACTCCAGCTAGCAAAACTTCACAAAGTGAAAATAACTCTGATGAATCTGATGATAGTAGTGACGATGAAAATGCTTTCCCTGATACTCAACTTCAGTCTCTCCCCATTGATACATCTATCGAAACTTTGCCTTCTGAAGGTATTACTGAAACAAAAACTGATTCCAAAAAAGAAGATGTTATTGCAGCATCTCAGCAAACTGATAAATATAACTTGGACGAGTACGGTCATGACTCTGATGAGCAAGATCTTGCTCAGTCGACTTCTACTGGCTCAAACACGCCTACCAAAAAATTTATTACTGCAAGAGAACGTAGATTGATGAAAAAGAAAAACCTAGCTGCACTTAATGATGAAATTAAACTAGCATTAGAACAACAAAATAAGGAAATCAAGAAACAAAAACAAACAACTAAATCTACCGAAAAACCTACATTATCACCTACTTCAACCATAACTCGTGGACGTAAAGGCAAAGCAAAGAAAATTAAGAGTAAATATGCAGATCAAGATGAAGAGGAAAGACAGCTTCGTATGGAGCTTTTAGGTGTAAGTGTCTATATAAATAAATACATGATGTGCTTGTTAGAAGATAATAACATATACTTATTCATAATACTAGTCTAATAAGGGCCCTCAACCTAAAGGTAAAAAAGCCAAACGAGAAGCTAAAGCTAAAGAAGAAAAGGCCGCACGTGAAAGAGAAAGAGCAGCTAGAAAAATGGCTGAAGAACAAACTAAAAAATCTCATGAGACAGATAAAGCAACTGAAATGACACCTGTTATGGCTGAAACAGAATATGCTGATGAAAAAGATAAAGAAGTCATTCGACAGATGCTTAAGGAAGAAAATATTGCTATTCTTGAAGCGGATGAAGTAGCTAATCTATCTATTCTTGATTCTCTTACTGCAAATCCATTACCAGAAGATATCATTCATTTTGCTATTCCTGTCTGTGCTCCCTATACAGCAATTCAAAAATACAAGTATAAGGTCAAATTGACACCTGGTTCATTAAAGCGTGGTAAAGCTATTAAACAAGCACAATCCGTATTCTTCAACTTGAGTGATGCAACAGCACGTGAAAAAGAATTAATTAAGAGCGTTCCAGAGATGGAGGGTATTAATACTATGATGAGTAAAGTAAAAATATCAGCTCCTAATCTTGAAGCAAGCAAACGTAAAAAGGGTGGAAATAGAAGATAAATATCTTATTATTGTATTAAAAAAAAAGGAGACATGTAGAATATTATACATATTTTTATATAACACAAATTCATGAATAAAAGAAATTGTATAAATTGTGGATTAAACACATATTTACATATTATTGTGGACATATAAAAAAGGTATATATGTAGTAAATTTTACAACTACAAAATGCTTTTCATTTTCATTAAAATAATCACGCACTTGAAAAAAGAATAGAAATGATAATAATAATAATAAAAAAGAATAAGTATGTTATTTGCATAATAGATGGTAAGACCGTAGACTAGTATGAAAGAACTCAAAGCTATTCACAACTGCATTGATAATAAAATTACTATAATTCCTTTTCAATTATCAGCGTTTGTCTATAAGGCTACATTTACTGTATGTATTATTTGATAATGATTAAGAATAAAGTACTATATTTTATTATTTGATAGTATCTTCTCTAATCTCCTTCCATCATATAAAGAAGATAAAGTAACCTTCTCTTTTCTTATTCATTTCCTTTTCTTTCTTTTTTTTTTTTCATACGGAAATGATACTAGCGTGATCTATAGCATAACTATTCCATATATATATATTGTTCATTAAATGAATACAGAATAAAGCTCAAAGTAAAATGAAAAGGTATAAAATACTTTTATACACATTTAATAATAAAATATACAATATATAGTGTCCTAAATAGTATGTAATTCTTTAAATAAACATAGATATGAATAAATAATGATTTGTTTTATTATTTAAAGTTTATACAACTTTATATATTATATGTCAAGCTTTCAAAATGCGCAAGGTAGCCAAGCCGGTGTAATTTTTATATATTTTTATATATATGATACGGATCTTCAGCTAGACTATTCTTCAACATGCCGCACTATAAATCAGAGAGAGACGGATAGTCTAAGATGACGGCCTCTAAATAAAATAATATCCACTTACAAAGTTATAATAAATTTGCTGTAGATTGAATGAGATATGTAGTAAAATTGTTATACATGTATAAAATATAGACTTGGTATCATTTATCAGACATGTATAATATCTGATTCTTTTTTCATTTTATTTCCCTCTCTCTCTCTCTTTCTTTCTTTCCTCTCTTTGAATTATTATATCAACATACATGCCTAATAATAATTCTAAAATAAGAGTAAAGAAAGATCAAAAATGGAAATCAATATCTCCAGTATCAAATGTGTCTTTTAAAGAAGAAGAGACGATAACGAAACACGCCACTTGTTCACGACAAGATGTGATAAGGAGACAGAATAAACTTACGACATTTATACCCAGAAGAAAGACGATGATCAAACAATATCATCATCTTTTAACTTTACATGGATTAGATCATGATGCTCTTTATCGTCGTCTCATTTATGAAGATTCCAAATTAGATCAAGAAGTAACTCATCTTCGTTGGATCTATGGCTTTCGTTTTTGTGCCTATTTTATCTTGAAGGGGAATCGTAAAGTGGCTAGAAATCAGATATTAATAGGCAATGATCATCATAATGGACACACACAAAAAGTTATAAACTTAAACCAATTTCCAGGCTTAAGCAGTTATCTTTTATCAAAAGAAATAATCGATAGTCATCTCTTGGAGTCTCCCCTTGACGAAAACGCAATTCAATATTTTAACAATCACAAGATACATCAACGACAAATATCCCCATTTTTATATGCATTCTGTGCCTTTTTATATTCATTTTTGCCCAATGAAAAACAAAAATATAAAATTAACTTAGATCCTAATCGCTTTAAAATCTTTTCTTCAAGAGATTCTCTTACTGATAATGATATGACGATAAAAGTGGAATCAGAAGAAGACAAAATACATACAGAATTTAGACTGTCATCACCCTTTGTTGAATAATCAATTTGTGTGTGTGTGTGTTTTTTTTTTTTTTTTTTTTTTTTTTTTTTTTTTTTTTTTTTTTTTTTTGTTGTGCATTTGCTTTTAACTAGGAAAGAAATAAATACGTGCAGATGATATATTAATAGTGTGTATAATAATTATGTGATAGATTAGATAAACTTTATCTGTATTTTGAAAGCTAATGTACACATATATGATTGTATAAGAATAATATTTTATACATGTATATATACAAAAACAATATTAGATAATATTATTTTTTTCTTTTTTATTATAAATATTATTTAATATAAATGTAATAAAAATGAGTAGTATATCAGATAGAGTATTATTATACACAATAAAAAAAATAAACGATTTTATTTCATTATATTGCGCTTGCTGATATTCTGTATTTAATTAAAAAGATAATATGAACAAATACCATAACCAAACTTATTATAATAACTGACATTTGGTAGACGATACGCAATCTGTAGTACGCGCTAATTTATACACAAGTTGTATATTTGCAATAAATAGAAAAACTCAATAGATCTTTTCATTTGACTGTACATTCACATTAATAACTCAAAAAAAATAAAAAAAAAAAATAAATAAATAAAATATAGTGCTTGTGATGCTCAGAAATATATTAAATCCTGATTAAAGCGCTTCAAATTTAGAAATTTATTCGTATCTTATTCAAGCACTCTTAATATACATTTATTTAAGAAATTACTGAGAGGGAAGAAGGTTTATTAAACTTTATTTAGATGGGTTGTGTTTCTTTCTTAAGCCATGCAGTAGCAAGTTCATCATGAGCTACGAGAGGTCCAAGCTTAGTCAAACACTCTTGATGATAATCATTTACCCATTGACGTTCAGAGGAGGACAAAAGATCAACATCAATCAAGTTAAGACCAATGGGGGCAATAGTAACATGCTCAAATCCCAAATAACCACGACCACCAAAATTATTAGGTGTTTCAACATTCTTGACTAAGATAACATTTTCAATACGAATACCAAACTTACCATCTTCGTAATAACCAGGCTCATCTGTAACAGTCATACCAGCTGCTAAAGGTGTATCATTAAAATGTGGACGAATACCAATACCATGAGGTCCTTCATGAACGTTTAAGAAAGAGCCAACACCATGACCAGTACCGTGCAAAAAGTTCAAACCATCCTTCCAAAGAGGTTGACGAGCAAAAGGATCTAAGAGATAACCGGTTGTCCCCTTAGGGAAGACGGCGACATCAATTGCAATATGGCCTTGGAGAACACGAGTAAAGCATCTCTTTTCATAAGCAGTGGGTGTACCGAAATGGAAGGTACGTGTGACATCAGTTGTACCATCAAGGTATTGTCCACCTGAATCACAAAGATAGATTTGGGATGGGTCAATAATTTTACAGGTCTCCTTCTCAGGTTTGTAATGAATGATGGCGCCATTAGGGCCGGTAGAGGAAATGGTAGCGAAGGACAAACCCACATAATGTTCTTGTGTAGCACGGAATTGTTCAAGTCGATCTGCAGCTTCTACTTCACTTAATTTCTCACCAGCAAGTAATTTATCCTCAAGCCATGCAAGGTATTGAACAAGAGCTGCACCATCTCGAAGATGGCAAGCTCGCATACCGTCTAATTCTTCTTTTGTCTTTATAGCTTTACGATCAGTAATAAATGATCTTTCTTCTACTATATTTGTCTATTATTTTATAATCAGATACAAAGTTAGATAATTGACTCCTTCTTTCTCTTTCTCTCTCTCTCTTTTTATTACATATTTCATTCATTACCTCACCAACAGCAACCTCAACAGCTAAACTAGTTTTGTTATTAACTAATAATTTGTTTTCACCATTTAAATTCAATTCTTTAAGGTAAGTAAAGAATTGGCTATAAGGTTTCAATGTAACTGTAGAACCCAAATGTGATTTCACTTCGTCTGTTACTTTATTTAAATCCACAAACAAAATAGCTTCTTGCTCACTAATGATAGCATAAGAAAAGAATACAGGATTGCATTCAATATCAGAACCTCTAAGATTAAATAACCAAGCAATTTCGTCCAAGGCAGAAACAACAGTACCATAGGCATTTTTACTCTTAATATGAGAACGCAATTCTTCTAACTTCTCTTCAACAGATTTACCTATTACAATATATATAAATACATGTATTAATAATTAATAAATTATGCATTATCTTTTTTCTATAATTACCTGTGTACTGAATAGGCTGTACAAATATTTTATTTTTTGGTGCTTCTGGTCTATCATTCCCCCATACAAGATCAACAAGGTTTTCATGAATAGGAACCAACTGAGAACCCAAGGGTTCGAGTTGAGTTTTAAGTTGATGAGCATCAACTAATATAATGTATAGTTAATACAACTGATATACTTGTAAGCCTCTATCTATATATTATATAAAAAGTTTTACCAGCATTAATAAGAGTAGGATCAAGACCAATACGTGAACCAGCAGGAACGTTCTATGAGTCAACATACAAAATATAATTTACATAAATATGAAAATAATAATAATAAGAATAATCATAATAAAAACCTTGACTAAATACTCTTGCCATGTAGGAACACCAGGAAGTCCTTGTTTCATCAAAGTCCAATTATCATCTAATTGTTGAGAAGCTTGTAAGAAATAACGACCATCAGTGAATAAAGCAGCTTCTGTCTCGGTTACAATCGCAAAGCCTAAAAAAGGAAAACGTGAGAAAAAGTTTCTTCATGGTAGAATCATAAGGTGTGTATTTTACCAGCAGAACCAGTAAAGCCTGAAATCCAATGTCGACGTTTATCACAATCAGCAATGTATTCACTCTAATAGTGTATTATAAAATTATTCGTAAATTGTATTGGATATTGATATAAAATATCACGTACCTGATGAGCGTCCTCCGAGGGCACAAGGCTTATGTAATCTTTTATTAGTCTATATGCAATAATAATAATAGTAGCAATAACTTACAAGACATTAATATCATGTCCCTTCATTTCTGAACGAAGACTAGCAAGGCGTTCAGATGTAGAAACAGGCATATTGAGTTTATGGTGTTTTAATAAATTATATTATGAAAAAGAAAAAAAAAAAAAAATAAAAATAAAATTAAAAGGACAAAAATAGCTTGTAATTTTATTTTAGTGTTTAAAGCTCAGTTGATGATTAGATGAAAATTTAAATACAGAACTATAACTGTTTCGGTTAAATATAAGTAATAATGGCAGTATAGCGCATCGTATTTTATATGACATTAAAGCCATAATCCATATATTTTGTTTTATAAAAGGTTAACTAAGTAATTTATCTTTTATAAAATTTATACATGAATGTTTATAAATATTTGATATTGTAAATAAGAGACTTATCATATATATTGACAAACAAGTTTTTTTTTATTGTTTAAAGTGTTTGCATTGAATAACTTGGTATATTAATTTGTGGCACAGAAGTATCTATCTTTTATATTTTCTATGTAATTCATTCTCTATAATATAAATCAGTTCATATACAAGCTTTAGTTTAACTCCAAGTATGTTTGCTAAAAAAAAATAAATATATTCAAATATATGCGAAAAAAAAAGAAAAGGGAAAAAGAAGATTGCTTAGCTTTTTTATTGTTGTTATTTTTGGAATAACAAATAACAAACGTGTAACGATTCAAGGTAAGCATGTAACTTGTTTAGGTATGTCTTCTTTCTCCTCTTGATATTCTTACCCCTTAAAAATAGATTACATACTTTTTCTCCCTTCTTTTTCTTTCTCCTTTTTTATTTTTCATTTTTCTTTTTGTTTACATTTTGTGTTGTCTTTTCACTTTTCACTTTTTTTTTTTTATTTCTTTTTCCTCCAAGCATAAATATATATAACTCCGATATAATATGCCAAATAGTAATACTAGTTTAAATAATGAAAGCGATATACCTGAGAGAATAGCAGCTGCCAGAAGAGAAGCAGAAGCTTTAAAAGAACGTATCAAACAGCGTAAAGAAGCATTAGCTGATACAACCTGTAAGTTGAATATCTTTATTTTTTTTTTGTAAAATGATTACTCATCAATAGTAAAGTACAAGAAATGGCCAAAGACGTAGAACCATTACCACGAATAGTTATGAAAGCAAGAAGAAACCTTAAAGGACATTTAGCAAAGATTTATTCGATGCACTGGGCTAATGATAAACGACATTTAGTTTCAGCATCACAAGATGGTAAACTGATTGTTTGGGATGCTTATTCAACTAATAAAGTTCATGCTATTCCACTTCGATCCTCTTGGGTTATGACTTGTGCCTATGCACCTTCAGGCAACTTTGTAGCTTGTGGTGGTTTAGACAATATCTGTTCTATTTATAATTTACGTACTAGAGAAGGTTCTGTACGCCCTGCTCGTGAATTATCTGCTCATAATGGGTATCTTAGTTGTTGTCGATTTATTAATGACCGCCAAATATTAACTGCTTCAGGGGATATGACCTGTATGTTGTGGGACATTGATGCAGGTGTCAAAACAGAAGAATTTACAGACCATACAGGAGATGTGATGAGGTATATAAAATAAAGTAAAAAAAGTAAAAAAGTAAAAAAGTAAAAAAAAAAAAAAAAAAAAAAAAAAAAAAAAAAATCATGATTATGTAGTAAATAACTAATATAGTTGTATATAAATAGTCTTTCGTTAAGTCCAAATCCCAGTATTTTTGTCACCGGTGCATGCGATTCAACAGCTAAAGTTTGGGATATTCGTACTAAGCGTTGTGTTCAAACATTTGTAGGTCACGAATCCGATATTAATGCAGTCCAATTTTTCCCCGATGGAAATTCATTTGCAACAGGCTCTGATGATGCAACTTGTCGTCTTTTTGATTTGCGTGCTGATTGTGAGCTTAGTATGTATTCTCATGAATCTATTTTGTGTGGTATTACTTCTCTTGCCTTTTCACCATCAGGACGTCTTTTATTTGGTGGTTATGATGATTATAATTGTAATGTATGGGATACTTTGAAAGGTGAACGTGTAGGTATTTTATCAGCTCATGATAATCGAATTTCTTGTCTTGGTGTTGCAGGAGATGGTATGGCACTTTGTACTGGAAGTTGGGATTCTACACTAAAAGTCTGGGCCTAATAGTGTTCCTGAGCGCTTTTTCAAAATGAATGAATGTACTTTTTTTTTTTTTTTTTATACGTATACGATATATGTATTTATATATATTGTATATGTCAAACCTCCCTATCAGACTCCTTATATAACGGTTTTTTTTTCTTTTATTACTATTATTTATTACTATTATTCTGTTTATTACCATTACTATTATGTATAAATAACAATATCGCATTAAAGTTACAAGTAAATTTATGTAAGTTTATTATAACATTGCCATATAATATACAAATATTCTCCTAAAATGTAGCACTATTATTATTATTATTATTATTATTATTATTATTATTATTATTATTATTATTATTATTATCCAAGTATATAAGTGTGAATTGAAGATATTATACATGATAGCCATCATTCTTAAATATGAGAAGTTGCTAAGCTGTGACGTTGTTGGTTATTAATGGGAGAACCATGAAAAAATCGACCTATAAAACCAGGAGATGCTAAGGTTTTATTGCTATCACTGAAGAAATAAGATGAGAGTGAATGCCTTCTATCGTCTTTATTATGGCTCTTCATTAAATAATCATTATAGGATGATGTTCTTCTTTGATGCCTTTGTAATAAAAACATGCTAGAAACAGAAGAATAAGAAGATGCAGCAGATGACGATGCTGATGAAGAAGAAGAGGATGATAATGGTGATATAGAATCCTTAATAGGTAGCTTATTTCGTATTATTTTTGCTTGTACACGCTGCATTGATAATTTTAAAGGATCTTGGTATTGTTTAAGACTTTTATATTCTCGATTAACTCGGTTAATTTCATTAGTTAGTTGAAGTACATTTTTTGGATGATTTAAAGAATTTTTATCACCAACCAAAGAAGATTGTTTTTGAAATACTAAATTCTGTTGAGTACAACCATTGTTTATAGATGATAATCTATTTATTAACTCTTCATTATTACAAGCATGTATATTAAATATAGTAACTTGAGTTGTAATGGTAGTATTAGAAATAGATTTTGCTAATAAATAAGGTCGCTTTATTGTTGTATCTTCTTCTATCATTATATTTAAAAAAAGAAAGAAGAAAAAAAAAAGGGAGAAAATCAAAAGAAACAAGCTCCTAAATAATTATTTTTTTTTTCATTGCACATGATTCAGAGCTATTCTTCTTTGCTTATTTATTTGTATTTCTTTGAAACTTCTTTTTTATCAAATTCATAGCATCATTGTTTCACTGTAATGTATTTAGTTTCTTAATGTACTTTTGTAGAAAATTATATTCTGCTTAATTAAAATAGATTAATCGTAATTTCTAAATGTATTTTTTTTTTTTTTTTTTTTTAAGAAAAAAAATAATCTTTCGTTTAATAATACTTCAGCTATGTAGATGCTTCTCTTCCAGAGATTTTAGATATAATATAGGATTATTATTCACAAATATAGTACTTTTATAGTATCAGTAATAGACTTGATCTATATTTGACCTTATTAACGCAAAATGGTAATAAATACTATAGAAAAATTATTCTGTTTGTTTTTCTTTTCTATATCGTGATTATCGATAGTTTATTGATTGCATAATCTGAAAAATAGAAAAACATGCTTATTCTAAAAGAGTTTGGAATAAAAAAAAAATTGAAACTTAATATATTAAACATTGATTTTTTTATAGTATAGCAGAAAAGATTAACTATTTAACCTATTTATATTATTTTGTTAACAGAAGGTAAGTATGAAAACTATTCATGTATACATTTTATATAGTGTATTAGCAGCACATAGGACTTTATTCTAATCTATATTAGAATATTACTTACATAATTATATCATGACAATAGCTAAGGGCGGATTCACAAGATTAGTTGTAGTTGTATTACATTTTATGGATTTTGACAGATAAATAAATATTGTATTTTTATTCTTTATACTGCGTTTATTTTGTGATAAAATACGATAAAATTAGATAGTATACATGACAAAAAGTTTTCAGTTGATTTCATTACTTGCCATAAGTTGATGAAAAGGTACTAGCAATTATTTTTTTTTTTAAAAAAAAATTTAGTCTTTCATTTAAAAGAATAACTCATCATTCAATACAGAGAAATGATAAAAATAAAACTTTATTAATTGTATAGTGTGTATTAACAGATGGTGTCTGTCAAGAATCATTAATTACATTTTACTTATAAAACCTTGTGCTAAATAGATTATTTTCCAGAAATAATAATAATAAAGAGGAGGGCTTTATTCAGTTATAAATAATATACACCATTTCTAATGTCAACAAAAAAGTAATGGTGATAGCAGGAATAAATGCGTTTATCTCCTTTGCCTCACCCTCTTAGACATCATCGAGAATTTCTAATCGATGTTTGATAATAAAACAATATTGATTCGACCTTTTAGGACATCAAAGGCTTACAAGAGAAGCATTCCAACACACTCCAACGTTTGGTAGATACATCTATTTGATTGAAGAACTAGTCTATTTTAAAATTTTCATTTTATGCCTTCCAAAAATAAAAGCAAATTATTGAAAAAATGAAGGCCGTCCTTAGACATTGTATTGGCCATACATGTAAATAAAGCAAAAAGAGAAAAAAAAAGTAGTGGTGGTGGTAGCAGTAATTAAACGATTAATATGAACAATAGTTAAATGTATTATGTAACACAACAAAAAAAAAATACTTAAAGTGCTCACATGTAATAATTGACTAGATAAATTAAGCATAACATAATTAATGACTCGGATTAGCTTCATATATTCATTGAAAAATAGTAATTAACACACTAAACTGCTATTCATTAAAAAAAAAAAAAATAAGGAGAATCTCATTAAATCATTATTGACTCAACAAAAGAAAATTCCTAAAATATAATTGGATGAAATCATACAATTATATAAAGTTGCATGAAAGTAGAAGGATTATCATCATATTAACTATATATGGTAATCTTGACATGATGAAAAAATGATATAAAATACATGTTGTTTTTGGTTCTTCTAAAACAGCGTATATAAAGAAAAAAAAAGAAACTTTAGTTCACATTTTTAATTTATTATTATCTTTTTTTATTTTTTTTTTTTTTAATATAATGGCATCCAATCAACCAAATACTACAAGTAACTTTTCAGCTAATAATAACAATATGTCTTTAAATAATCGTCAAGACAATAGAGATCCTAAAGCTGTCAAGCAGAAGGCAGCTGAAGTTAAGTTACACTTATTAGGTGTAATGCAAACTATGCAGAAGGAAGGAAAAATGCCCCATAATACTGAGTTGAATGATCTTTTGGAAAAGCTAAAGACAAATAGAATTATTTCTTCAAGAGAACATTTAATGTCTACAGATGGCAAAAATCTATTACATGATTTCCGTGATTTACTCAATGTTATTCAAAAGGCATTAATCGTTAAGAATAAAGATGAGTTATTCCAATCTCTTGTTTATCACATTCATTGTATGGATACTCCTATTTCAAAAGGTACAGTAGATATACTATTATTATTATTATCATTATTATATATCGCTTATATTCATATATACTTTTGTAGAAAATATTCGTGAATCGATAAAGTCACAGAATAGAGGCGCCTCTGCTCAACAAGAAGGAAAGAAAGGTACTGTATTGTCTATATATTATTATACTGACTATGTGCTATGATATTAACACTCAATTATATTATATAGGCTCAAACGCTTTAATGAAAATCGTTAAACTCATGTTAATTAACAACGAATTTCGTTCAGTCTTGGGTGAACTTCTTGATATTTCTCAAGATATTTTCAATAACATGACTCATAAAATGGGTAATTCTATTCAACAAACAGGCTCTAATAATAATAACAATAATCGTTCTGGTAAAGAAAGAATGGATAACGTACTTGATAGTGCTGTAAATCGTTTGGATGATAATCAAGAATATCATCGTGATCGTAGTGGCAGTCGTTCTTCCTATCATGATCGTGAACCTCAACTTATTAATGCACCTTCTGATGATCATAGACATCAAGGTCTTCTTAATACTGGAGATACTGTTCACCCCAGAGCTATTCCTGGTATTTTATCAGATATAAATACAAATGTAGCCTCAAGTGGTGGTATTCAAAATCCTGAATATTCACATTTGCCTCCTAATACTATGAATCATATCTCTGGTAAATCAGTGAATGCTCCTAGACACTCTACTAATATGGCTTCTGGTACTTATAATAATTATGGACCTCAAGAAGGCTATTCTTCTGGTACAGGTAATATAAATGCTCCTTCTGGTAATAAGCCTTATTATTCTGAACAACAAGACAATTTCCATCATAATGACTTCAATACTCAACAGAGGAACCAAAGTCATCCTTATGCTCAACATGCTCGTGATACTGTTGATGAACATAAGCAGTATGCTCGCGATACTGTCAATGAAAAGCTTCCTCAGGAAAAGCAAGATGAACTCATTCGTCGTCTCAAGAATGCGCTTGCAGAAGTTGAAAGAAATCCTGATTTTCAAAGTGCCATTAGCACCCTTATCCATCTTATTAAGACCTGGAGCAACCGTCTTTCACATGTTTCAGATAACATGAAATCCGAAGCCAAGCAGAATGAGACACCTGAACAAATGGATTACAAGGACAGAGCTCAAAGTGAATTTAAAGCTATTCTTGAAACTTGGACCCAAGGATTTTCTATTGATCCCCTTTTGAATGGTGTTCAAAATGTAATGCATGATATGGAACACGATGACGCACTTCGTAACTACTATGACTCTATTGTTAATTATGTTAAGCGTTTAGTTCGTGATCCTGAATATGCTCGAAGAGATGCATCCACGGAGGATGGTCGTAAGTTAATGGATAAAGGTAATTCTATTATTAAGGATCGATATCGCGATCATCTTGATTACTTGACATCCGAATCACGTCATTATATGCGTTTGATGACTGATGATGAAATTGCTCAAGAGCTCCGTAATTGTGTTAGTAAGATTCACAATGATTTATGGAAAGATAATGACGGTAACCCTGCCTTCAAACCTCATCTATTTAATGATATGCGTATGACGTTATTGCCTGCCTTTATCGATGAAATCAAATATATTCCTATCCCTCGTATTGAATACAGTGACGCCCAATATGATATTGCCATTGAAAATCTCATTTTATCTGGTGATTCTCTCCTGCCTAACGTTTTTGATACTAAACTTGAAAGCTTCAACAGTTTTAGCTTAAAGACAGATGCACCTTCTAAACCTAGCCATCAAAGTATGTTGATTCGTATGAGTGAAATTCAAGCTAAAGTTGAAGATGTCGTCTTTTATTACAAAAAGAAAACTGGTTTCCCTAGAATCTCTGACAGTGGTGTTGCCTCTCTTAATATTGGTGGAAAGGGTATCACGGTCACGACTCGCATCAACAGTATTGTGGATGATCCCACCCGAACATTTAAGGTTACATACTGTAAGTGCAACGTTGATAATTTAAGCATTAAGGTGAATGATAGTCATCATGATATACTTTACAAGGCTATTCGCCCTTTGGTTATTGGTCAGATCCGCAAACAAATTTCTAAAGGTGTTGAAATGAAGGTCATTGACACATTAAATCAAATTGATCAACGATTGACAAGCAGCATAACTCATATGAATCAAAAGTTGCAAGACAAAGCGTATAATGCTTTGCCTGAAGAGGAAAGAGTCAATCTTTCAGCCGCTAATACTTCCTCACAAGCGCAAACTCGACATGGATTCTTTTCTACTGTTGTTAACCTCATTAATCATAACATTAAACAAAGATCAACAAGACATCGTTCTAGTAGTGCAGGTACTAGACGACGATTTAGTTTCTCTCCTCAACGTCGTCGTTCGAGTCGTAATTCTACCCAACAACAACAACAACAACAACAACAACAACAACCTGAAGGAATCTCTCATGAACGTTATCCCAATGATGGTTATCATCAATCTGAAGGTTTAGCTCAAGGTGGCATGCAAGCAGATAATTCACAATATAATTCCAATGAAAATACTAACATAACCCCACAGTTCAAAAACCGTCAACATGAAGGTGTACAACAACCAACTACTAACTTTAACCGACCCGATGAGGGTGTTGCTTATGGCGGTGATACCTTCTATCAGCCATCTGAGGAGGGCTTCAATCGTAACAAAATGCAGCAATTAGAAAATAATCAAAGTAATAATGATACTGGTATTATGCAACAGCCCAATTATGGACAGCGGGAAGGCAGGAGTAGTGGTGGAATGCAACAACCAGATAATTATCATGAAGGCGTATCATCTGGAAGACTTGGTGAACCATATTTAGATGACCAAACTCGTCACCCTACAGAAGGTATATCTCATGTTGGACAAACACAAGGACTTAATCCTCATATGGAACAACCTTATCATCAAACTAAAAATCTGGATCCCTCTGATTATAGACAAGATCATAATATCAATACAGACCAAAGCTACGCTGCTTCTATGGATACAGGCCGTTATCATCATATTGACAGCCCCCCAGTCTTACCTACTAAGAACCAACCACAATATAACGATCGTAATGACTTTAAGATTGCCAATGATTTGTCAAATGCTCAAGATGAATATGAAAGAACACAACGCTCTCATCGTGTTTAAAAGGAAAAAAAAATAGGAGAGTGCCTGTTATAGTTTTCATTTAGCTATTTTCAATATATTTTAATATACTTTATATATTTTAATTTCTATGAATTAACCTTTGCAATGAATATGTATACTATATATCTTATCATTTATTAATAATAAAAAATAGTTTTTTCTTAAAAAAAAAAAGAAAAAAAAAAAAAGAAAAAAAAAAAGACACAGAAAATATTATCAACAGCTTTCTATTGATTAGATTTTAGATAATCCTGTGCTCTTATATAACATTTATTTTTATCATTGGTTATTACCAAACTTTATATTATACTAATTTCAGATTATTTCAGCCACAACTCGTATATTATTAAGAAGAAGTATATGATTATAACAACAGCACTAACCAAAATTATGGATTAGAAAGGTATAAAGATAACCATTTACTTAGATATCTTTTCAAATGTTTTAGAACTAGTTTTATGCGGATATAATTACGAAAGCTTTTTTTTTTTTTTTTTTTTTTTCAATATCATTATTACTCTATATAATAAAGAATTATATGGATTTGTTTCAGTAGATAACCCCCCAACCCGTTAATAAAGATTAATTAGGCTTTATTTTATTTTATTTTATTTTATTTTACTTTTCCTTATGTATATAATACATTTATTGTTGATTGTCGTTCTCATTGTAACGAAGTGTTTTAAGGCTCAACAGCCAAATAATACTTATAGCAATAATACTATTTTTCAAGTCTTAAATGATACAACTACTAGCCCTGCATTTAAATTTATGCAGTTTCTTCAATCTTCTCCTGACTACCAACCCATACTTGAATTGCTGTCCAATACATCGAGCAATTTAACATTATTTATCCCAAGTGATCAAGTCTATTATGAAGTAACGGGGGAACATCCACCTACTTTAACAGATCCCAGCAATAATACTACAAACAGTACTACAAATGGTACAGAAGCATCTACAACAACAACTTCATCATCATCATCATTATTATCAACAACGACAACAATTACTGGTTCTGTTACAACTATGGCTGATCCTTCTTTCTCGATGGGCTTACCTAATATTTTTACAGTATCGCATCAAGCAGAAGCAACTTCCATTTACAGCTTAACTAAGAAGGATTATATTTATAACTCCTACGATAATATTATGAATAATCCAAATCCTGAAAAGAGAATAGTATTGTCGATGAGGGCTGAAGTACTCTCTAAGTTTGGTTCATTAAAGATGCCTCAACCACAACTAGGAATACATAAAGCCATTGATCAAGGAAATTGGGAAGCAGTGACTTCAGATCCCATCTTTGCTAATAGCTTCAACCATACCGATCTAGCTTACTATCATTTAGTCAATGGGTCTACAGTTTTAACAAACACAACAATGGTACTTGATTCATTATTGACCAATACAACAGTAAATAAATGGTACTCATATTCACAGCTTGTCGTTCAGCAAAGAAATAATTTAACAGTCGGTAATGGACTAGGTAATGATGCTAACATTTTAGCAGATAAAACAATCCAGGCATCTAATGGTATAATATACATTATTGATAAAAGTAAGGATGTTATACAAAGTACATTCTATATATGAATTCTCATCATTATATGTATATGTGTGTCTGACATTTATATAGTCTTAATACCACCCGTAAGCCCAATAGATACTTTAAGTATCCTTGAAAATACGACATTTTTTAATTGGATCTTATCTCGATCAAGTTATAATTCATCTTTAAATACAGCTAACAATGTAAACAACTATATATGTATATACATATTAGGAAAACTTACTATACATATATTCCTTTTTTATAGATGACTCTCTTTGTTCCTACTAACAGTGCATTACAAAACTTGAATTTTACTATTTTAACCAACGAGACTATTGATAATTTTATTAAAGCTCATATTATTTCTGGTGTTTATTATACAACTAATATGACAGCACAGCCTATCACTGTCAGTTCTTTAGCTGGAACAAATTTGACCTTAAGCAATTCGGATGTCTCTAGCAATCAAAGTGCAACAGGTAAAAAAAAAAAAAGAGAGAGAGAGAGAGAGAGAGAAAGAAAAGGCAGAAGGATATAATATAACCTATATACATATAATTCTAGTGAATGAAATGCATATTATTCATTCGAATATATTATTAAACAATGGAGTAATGCAGTTAATTGATGGTAGTAAGTATTCATACTATATATTTAATTTCCCATTATAACATCAACTGTTCTTTTTTTTTTCCTCCTTTATTAAACTTATATAGTTTTGACATTTCCTGTGCCTCAACCACCTGGCAGTAATCCTGATGATAATCCTCCTAATATTGGACCTTTCCCACCACCTGTTAACTCATCTTCTTCATGCAAATTATTCAAAGTATCAAAATTAATTACAACTTTCATTATTATATTTTTATTTTTTCTAAAATAAAATAAAGTGAAACAAATTTACACATAAATATTCATTTTAACTTATTGTGATTTCATATATCAAACATCATTAGTAGCAGGTGCATAGTAAGTAGTAGGTGATGATGGGGGGTATGTAGCAGTATTTGCGAATTGAGTAGTTGCTTGATGATAAGTATAAGGAGTTACGTTTGTAGATGGTGTTGTATATGTTGACAAAGCATTATATGGACTTTGATAAGGACTAGCAGCAGCAGCAGCAGCAGCATTTAATGGAGGAGGGGATGCAACATAATTTGAATAAGGTGAAGGATAAGTAGGAGCCGTATTAGTGACAGAATAATGAGGTGATGAATAGGGTGATGAAGTTACATAATGACCTGCTGTAGTATGAGGTGATGTAGGTTGTTGGGCAATCATAGTAGGTGAAAAAGGAGAAACAAAGTTACTATTGTCAGCATGAGATAATACCGTAGGAGCAGGATGTGTAGGTGACATGGAAGCTGTTGGTACATGGTTTTTTGAATCCTCCTCTTCCTCCGCAATAGAGTCAGGATTATTATAATTCACAATTGGCTGTCCATCCTTTTCTGAATATTTCATATCGACAATTGTAAGCGCGTCTTCATCATAAGGATTGCTACTAACAGCTGTTTGATTGTCATCTTCATGCCTTTTTGCCATACGAGCCTCATGCTCAGCATGTCTTAATTTCTTTTCATGCCATAACAATATTGCGCTATGTACAGTTGTAGCAAGCCATGCAAAAAAAGAAAGCCAACAGAATACAGCAGAGGCTTTAGCACAATGACACTATTAAATAATTTTTTTTTAAAAAAAAGGAGGGGGGGGGATTAGTTGCTTATATTTGTTTATGAATATAAAAATACAGTACCTGACTCTTCCAAGAACTTGCATAATGTTCATATTTTTTTTCTAAAGTGGGATTTATTTCACAATTGGATGCTCTTGTTGAGTGCACTGACATACATATCATAGCAATAAACCACATCGTTGTCATGAAGCATGTAAAAATAACATTTGTTCTTGGTCTTAAAAAAAATCTTTTCAGTAACCCAGAGTTTTTTGTTGTAATTTTTGACCAAGGAAAAGCAGCTAATGCAGCTGATAGGAAGAAGCTAATAATGGTAATAGTTAAAGAAAAATTAGGTGCTCCTTGACTCCAACCCTAAAGAAAAAAAAAATTTTTTTAAACAAATAAAGATAAATATTTAAAATAATCAATTTTTTTTTTGTTTCGTTACTTGATAACGTTTTTCTATTGAAATAATAGGAGCAGTTGTAACTAATACAAGGACAGCAGTTAAAATTTGAATTAAATGTAATCCAACTTTATAAACGCCTAGGTTCGGTAAACTTGAAGGTAAATCAAATTCAAGATCTGCAGGGTCGATAAATGAAAAAATATTATACTTCATTCGTTTTAAGAAAAAAAAAAGGAAATTATAGAGAAAAAGCGAAAAATAAAAAAAAATAATATTAAAAAAAAAAGTTTTTCTGTTAAAAAAAATGATTCATTATGAAGAAGATGTTTTGATTTTTATTAAAAAATTTACCATATTTAGATGTTACTGTAAGTTTTGCTTTTACTCTTTTTTGTTATATTTTAAAATCCAGTAAATTATGCCGAAGTGTACGCTTTGTGCGGATTATAAAAAAAAAAGTTCCTCTTTGAATTTTATACTCATGATTTTTTCTCTAAAAAAAAATATAGACTATTTATAAACAGTAATTAGTAAACATGAACAATGATTAATTTTATAATAGAACTTAGTCTAACAGTCTAACTCAAGATATTCAATAAAATCTTTTACAAGTCAACTATATTATCAGGATCAAATTCATTCCTGGTGAAATTTGGCCCAAAGAAATTCTAATCATCAGAATCTTTTATAATGATGATTAATATGTTAATGCGTCTAATATAGACATACTTGTATATATCGAAAAGAAAAATATAATAGTATAATGTTTCATTAGGTTATTATAAACTATTACTGACACTGTTTAGTGTTTTTTTAATGGCATGAAACAAGCTTTTATTAGAACTTCAACTAAAAGATAATATTTATTCATTGACAAGACTACCATCAAAGACTCTCATGTTCCATAAAATAAATATATATATATTTTTATTTACCAAAGACATTATATCAGTTTGACAAGTCAGCTATTATAGTACGATTTGTTAGTGCAAATAAGCAATATATATTTACAGACTAACTAGCCAAGTACAAATCTTAGATTAAATAGTAAATAGATATTATAATTCTTAATGATATATCACCTTTTTTTTTTTTTGCTTGACTCTATATTAAAGTGCGCAATGTATTAAAGCCATTTTAAGTAGCAAGGTACAAGTGACTTATTTGTTTACAAGTTTAAATTAACAACAAACCATTTGGATTACTAAAATAAGAGCTGATAAACCCGAATTTACCATGAATAAGGTGATTATTATTATAATAATTCCATTTGAATAAAGAAGAAACTGCGAATTATACAATCATCAATGTCAATAATACATTTCTTTTCTTGATAAAGGCACTGTATTACAGATAAAGTAATTTATCTTAAAATTATTGCACATGGTTGTACTAAAAAATGACTAGGAGCTCTGTAATAAAGACAATGAGCGATTTTTCCGAATTAAAGAAGTCTTATATAGTAAAATAGGCTCATTTATGTTTTTCTTTGTTTTGTTTACATGACAGAATAATGTCAATTTAGCTTCAAACATAGAGGAGAAAAAAAAGCTAAGTCATCTTACGAAATAGTATACAAATGGAAAGTTTTTTTTTTTTTTTGTTTATACTACTCTGTTAATACAAATTGATAAAAATATAAGATTAAAATACCATCATTGACTAAAATCTAATACTACGAGCATAGTAGATATTTATAGCGATAAATACTAAGAATAGAACAATACACATGTATACAACTAGTATTAGTATGAGAGGAAGTAATCTATCTATCTTTTTTTTTTTTTTTTCTATTATATTCCGCGGAATGGATAATTTCCGCGGATAGTATTTTATTTTATTTTGTTTTATTTTATTCAGGCACCCTTTTCAATTTATTGTCATCTTTTCTTTCTTAAATATAAATACATTTATGACACCTAATAATATACCATCCACTTTTGCCTTTCCAACTCCATCTCCATCTCCACCTCCAGAGTTAGATTCAAGATATCAGCAACATATAAAATCAATTCATGTCACAACACAGCCAAAAAAAATCAATAAATGGCTAAACGTAATACAAAAATTTCTAAAAGAATTAGATGGTCGTGATAAATTAATGAAAACGATACAATACTTTATAAAAATATTACTGCATTATAAAATGGCTCGAGCAAAACATTGGTCGAGTTTAACAAGTCATTTATCTATGACTCGTAAACTGATTAGACTTGGTACAGCAATGGACTCCATACGAGAATTATCTCCACTCAAACATTCACTATTTGAAACGATAGTAAACTTGAATGCTATTATCAATAGTATTTCCGATGATATATTTTGCTTTTACAAATTAGGAATTCTAGGATCTTATCTTGGAAACCAGTCTGAAAAAATATCTGCTTATTGCTGGTTTGCTAGTATCTTGATTGATATTCGAGAAAATGTTCTATCATTGAATCGATTACAGAATAAAAAGATAGTAAAAGATGAAAGTGAATTAAGACAGAAAATATTCATAACTGAGGTTTCAATTATAAAGTTATTAATGGATGCTGTATTTTGCGGTAAATAGAATGAATCTTATGGTTTTTTTTTTTTTTTTTTTTTTTTTTAATAATAATAATAATTTATTGAATCTTTATTTATTATTTATAGCTTGTGATATTTGGAGGCCTATTTATTCGTCTAGTTTACAAGCATGGTCTGGTTTCTTTAGCGGCTTATTAGCTGGCTATAAATTAAGCATCAAATATTCAATATGAACATAAAATAGAAGAATTTAATTCGTATATAACTATATATGTATATATTACATGGACTGTTCTTTAATGTCACTATCTTGTATTCGTCTAACGTAATTTTGTTATTATTTTGGGAATATATTTAAATGCGACTATTATTATTGACATAATATTTAGTCCATCTCGAATTCTAGCTTAGTGTGACTTAAAATATGCCTTCTTCTTTATTGTATAATAACAACATAACGTGTACTCTTTTTAATATTTTACACAGTGCTAAAACAGCAAAGTAAACCCATTGTATCGTATTATTACCTTTTCACATTGAAAATGATTGTTTCAATTTAAGAATAGATAGAAAAGAAATACAATTTTTTTTATCATGTTCCATAGAAAGATATATGTGTACATAAAAAGAAAATAAAGAAGAGGAAAAAAAAAAGAAAAGAAAAAAAAAAAAGAAAGAAAAAGTTTCTATCAAGTAATCTACATAAAAGATAATTTAAGAGTACACATTATCGAGTGATATTTGACGCTTTCCTATATATTTTATTATAGAAAATTATATATTCATGAAAATCTGTTGTTTGTTTAAGGATCATCATTTTATATTTGCATTCGTCTCAATAATTAATATAGAAAGTTTCATTCCTTGTATATAAAATTCAACTTATAGTTGATTCAAAGTCAAAATATATACGCAAAGTCTTCTGTCTAGGTTTTATGTATGGCTTCACAAAGATATTTTATTTTGCCGATTTAAGTATATAATTGTATGAATTCAATGACTGAGCGAATGTTTGAGAAAAGAAAGAAAAAAAAAGATAAGAAAAAACTAGTAATAATATTTTGCATCAACATCTACTCTGGAGTGACTATCAAACAAGGTGTTACTTTTATATGTATTTTTGATATACTAGCAGCAGCAACAACAACAGCAACAATAGTATTATTAGTTATAACTTACTAATTATAGACGATGTATTTATATTTGTTAAGTTGAATTGTTTTTTTTTCTTAAAAAAAATAGTTTTCAAAGACTTTATGAAAGACTAACATAAATTTAATTGAACGTATATAATACTCTTTTATGTATTGACATACATATGTGTTACCTGCCAATTTTAAAGAATAAACAGTCGTTGTAAATACTGTTGGAGAACCTACTGAAGAAGAACTTTTATTCAGGGTTTGTTGCGACTATTGATAATGTATCTTTTGGATATATTTATCTTCTTTTCTTTCTTACAAAATAATAAATCAAGCGTATGCTAAATATCTTTTAATAATTTATTAAATATGATTATATGATTTAACAAATCGTATACTATCGTAGTTGATTACTTTTTTTTTTTTTTATTCTGAATATTCTTAGAACGTGTAGTAGACATTATTCTTTGAAAAAATAGAATTTTATGAACATATTAAATCTATAAAAAAAAAAAAAAATAAGACAGTAGCATCAAGATCTGTATCACAAATTTAATTATAACACCAACAAGCTTCATTTGTGTTTTGTTTATAAAACTAAAGAGATACCTATGTATATTCTTTATTGGTACCATAGTATATATCAAAAACTGAGAGTTATAGTACTCATTGAAAAATAAAAAAGCTTCTTTGGAGATTCAAACTATTGTATATCCCTATTAAAGTAAAAAAGCAATCAAGTATACATATAGAGCTATAAGTATTTTTTTTGTGCCTTATTTATACTTGAAAAAGAGATATTTAATAATCAATTAGGAAGTTACTTAATAATAATAATAATGAAGATAATATTAAACAATATCAATATAACGTACACTTAGGTTGATCAAAAGAATAAAATTAGATTGAACTTCTTTATCAATTAAAACTAAAATTTGTATGCATGTAAATGATTACTTTTTATCATTTTTAAAGAAACAGTTATGTGCAATATGAGCTTGACATTTTTAAATATAAAATTGTAATCCTATTTATAAACAAAAAAAAAAGTATGAAAACTATCATATTTTAAATATAATAAATTATTCAATATCAATTTAGGTTAGTTTCTATGTTAGTTACATTATGTTAGTCTTTTTTTCTTCAATAGTTTTACATATTCTTTTTTTTTTTTTTTTTTTGTGTATTCAATTTTGTACAAACTTGTGTACTTTGTATTATAGAATAAAATCATAAGATCCAAAAAAAAAAAAAAAAAAAAAAAAAAAAAACATAAATTGACTAGAAAGAAACTAATACTTGTAATCTCTTTTTCTTTTCTTTTCTTTTCTTTTCTTTTCTTTTTTTTTGGGGGGCTTTCATATGAATTCGTACTTACAAATATAGATGTATGCAAAGTATATTCAAATGTTCAGCAAATTTGATTTGATCTGCTCATTAGAAATTGAACTATATTACTGAGTACCAAGCTGAGAAAACATTGAATAGGATGTGGAACCAGCATGTAGTATTGTAATTAGTACCACATCAATTTGATCAGTATAACGGCTAAACTCTCTCTTATAAAGATACTATAACTTGACGAATTATAGTTTCTCTTTATCTGATTCAAAAGTAATACGTAACCTTGGTTTTCTGTCACACGAATAAAAAAAATCAGATAATTTTTTTTTATCAAATCAGATCTACCATCTTTAGGGAAACATCTGAATATTCTCTCACTCTTTTTTTTTTTTTATATAACTTTTCCTTAAAGCTATATAAATCTTTTGACTTTTATCTTTCATTTTGTTTAATTATAGTATATAATAAAGACTTAAAAGCTAAATTTAGGTATGAAGTTCAAATTACCCTCCATCTTTCGGACAGCAGTAATTGAGGAAAAAGAAGAAAAAAAAGTAGACAACAACTCTACTATTACTGAAGAAAAGATTAGAAATTATAGCAACGATAAAAATGTACCTGAGGCTGTAGAAACTCAATATGGTGTTCGAAATGCTGAAGCATCTAATCAGGTCTGGACTAAAGAACAATTGATCCTTGTCTACATTCTGTAAGTCACAATAATAATAAAAAAAACACACATAGATCTTTAACTTATTTTTTTTTGTTGTTGTTGTTGTTGATAAGGATATGGATTCTTCAATTTATTCTAGCACTTGCCTCTGGTGTCAATCGATCGCTGACACCCTACGTTACAAGTTCATTTAAAGAACACTCTTTGACGACTACAACCACTGTTATCTCAAGTATAGTATCCGGTGTAATTGTACTACCTTTTGCAAAGCTTCTAAATGTCTGGGGTCGACCTCAGGGCTTTGGAATTATGGTTTGTTCGATTACGATTGGACTTATTATGATGGCAGTATGCGATAGTGTCAAGACATTTTGTGCAGCACAAGTATTTTATGTAGTCGGATATAATTCAATTACATTTTCATTAACAATTTTCATTGCCGATACTACCTCTCTAAGAAATCGAGCCTTTATGATCGCATTTACGTCCTCACCCTGGATTGCCACGATCTGGGCCGCTGGACCGGCTGCAGAGAGCATCTTGAAGACGATTGGTTTCCGATGGGGTTTCGGTATCTGGGCCATCGTCGTCCCCATCGTGTCATTACCGGTATTTGGATTATTTTACTATAATCTTGTAAAGGCTCGTAAAGCAGGACTTATTCCTAAAGTTGAGCAGGATCCTAAAAGAGGATGGAAGGAGTCTATTGTTTATCATGCCAAGGAATTTGATATGGTTGGACTCCTGTTGATCTGTAGTGGACTCACGTTATTCTTATTGTCATTCAATTTGTATAGTCATCAACCTGATGAATGGAGATCACCCTTGATTATCTGCTTCCTTATCTTTGGTAGTCTACTGATTATTTCCTTTGGTGCCTGGGAAAAATGGGGGGCATCGATCACATTTATTCCATGGGAGTTAATGATGGATAGAACCGTTTTCTTTACTTTTACTATGGCAGCTAGTCTCTATCTCTCTTGGTATCTATGGAATGGATTTTTTTACTCTTACTTGATTGTTGTCCATAACCTAAGTGTTGCGCATACGACTTATATTACTAATATCTATACAGTTGGGTCTACAACATGGGCGATTGTAATGGGTATCATTATTCGATACAATGGAAGATTAAAATGGCTCGCCCTTTATTTTGGTGTCCCCGTCACTATATTAGGTGTAGGGCTCATGATCCAGTTCCGACAGCCTGATGTTCATGTTGGATTTATTGTCATGTGTCAAATCTTCATTTCTTTGGGTGGGGGTACATTGGTTATCTGTGAGCAAATGACTGTCATGGCCGTTGCATCACATCAATATGTGTCCGCTGTTCTCTCTATGGAATATATGATTATCAACATTGCAAGTGCTATTGGTTCAACCATTGCAAGCGCCATGTGGATGGGTATTTTCCCTAAAAAGCTTGCCTATTATCTACCGGAAGATAGTCTAGATAATCTAGAATCCATCTATGGTTCTATTGAAGTTCAATCCTCTTATGTCTATGGAAGTCCTGAAAGAAACGCCATCAGTGAATCCTATAGTGATACACAGAGACTTATGTTGATTACATCTACTTGCATGTATATAATTACTTTAATTTCTGTCCTATTCTGGAAGGATATTGATGTTAAAAAATTGAAAAAGATTGAGGATTTAATATTCTAAAAGGAGAAGAAGAAAAAAGAGTTACATTATTATTATTATTATTTACTTTCTATTTAATTTGCCTTTTTTTTAAAAAAAAAAAAAAAAAAAAAAAAAAAAAAAAAAAAAAAAAGTTCTTGTTACATTTACTTACCATTATCTATTTACTATTATAGTCAAATAAACTACCTGATAAAATTAAGTGTCTGATAGAAAAATGCTTGCATGTAATATCCTCTAATAACTTTCATGTATCTAAAAATAATTAATGCATGTATAATAATTGATTGAAAAAGCTTAACAAAAAGGGGAAAAAAAATTAAGTAATAGACATCCCAGACAAGTTTTTATTTTACCAATACCAATTTTATATATTTATGTCCATGAATAGAATAAAGATGTGTGCTGATTTTCTTTTACTTGTTTGGTTCGATTGAAATCGTATTTTTGTTTCATATAATAGCAATTAAACATAATAATAATAATAAAATGTGATACAGAAAGTTTGTAAAGAATAAGAGTTACTACCATTTTATTTGACTTTCTCCTTTTGGTTTTCATTGTTTTTGATAATTGACAAATATATTCTATTTGTTATCATAAAAAATCTCTGTTATTCAAACTCTCTCATATAAACGAGTACAGAATACATATATAATAGTATTTATTTAACGAATGACCCCATTCATGAAAGTGCTTAATAATAAAGTTTTTTTTTGTTCTGGTGTTTCACTTCTCTCCTAATAATAATAATAATAATACACATATAAGGAGTTACTATATATCATAAAAAAAGGGGGGAAGGCTTTCTCTCTCTCTCTCTCTCACTCTCTCTCTTCCCCCCCCCACCGCCCTCTTTTTCTTTTTTTTTTCTTTTTTTTTTCTTTAATTACATAAATCTATACAATAAACAATGATAAATAAAACAAAGAGAGAGAGTGTGAGTGAGTGAGTGAGTGAGAAAGAGATGATCTAGTCACTTGTAGTTTCAATAGTAATAATAATAATAATAATAAAAGTTAAAGTCTTTCTATCGATGATGATGTGATAATGGATCAAGAGTGGATATATAAGCATAAGAAGTATTAGTGGTTGTATTATTAGTATTAGTATGAGTATTAGTATGAGTCGTCGCAGAATGTGTAGAATGTCTTGGTGTATGAGGTGAGTTAGGCGAGTAAAGAGAACTGGTATTATCAAGTTCATCATCTGAAACAAGCATACTAGGACTTGGACTAGGTGGCAATTGATTTCCATAAGGACCTAAAGAAGATAAAGTTGATCTATTATTATTATTATTATTATTATTACTACAATGAAGGTTTTGAGTTTGAACTGTCAAAGGTGAACGAGTGGTAACATTAAAGATGTCATCCAATAGAGGATGATTATTTGTGCTGGTAGGATCATGTGAAGTTATAAAAATTGAAGGCGGTTTCTCTTGTTGTATTGTTAAAGGCTGTTTTGTATTAAAAGAAGAAGAAGAAGATAATTCAAGTTGATTCAATTCATGAAGAAGTTCATTAGGTAATTGACCTATTGTAAATGTAAATAAATAAAAATAGTATTCTTTTTCTTTTTTTACCACCATTTTGTTGAGAAATAAAATGAATCATTGATTTCACAAATTGCATTTGATTATCTTGTTTTTGCTTTGTAACTTCTAATTCTTTAAGTACTTCAGTGAAGTTTTCATATAAATGTCGAATTTGTTGTATCATTTCAGACTGAGAAGCTTGTAACATGGCAATATGATTTTGAAGATCACTCGTTTCACGTCTTGCATTATTATCTACTTCCATTGATTTACGTTTAATATCGTCCAAGAGATCAGGTCGATTTCTTAAAAATTTTGGATGAGAGAATTCCCAAATTTGATTTTCAGCTAACGTTCTATGTCCTCTAGGTGATTTATTTACCTTGTGAAAGCCATACCTAATATTTATAAAGTAGAGGATTAAAAAAAGAAAAGGAAAAAAAATAGGTTCTTCCTATGTTGGTTATTCTACTTACATATTTAATTGTCGAACAAAGCTACTGAAATTATTATGTTTAAAATGTTTAGGTAATACATCTTGTGAAAACTCCATAATATTACAAACAATAAATGATGAGCCTGTATAGGCCCAAGATATTAAATGTTGGTAATGACTATCAACTACCATACTAATTGATCATGTATAAAATTAGATTATCATTAAAAATAAAAATAAAAAAAAAAGGACTTACTTGTATAATTTATGTACAAATGTATTTGTATGAGCGGGCTTTTGAGTTGTATTAGGAGGAGGAGGAGGTAATGATGATGATGATGCTGTAGAAGTCGCATAAAATGCTTGCTGTGAAGTGGGAGGATTCGAAGAAAATGTATTACGTTGATTTACACTTGTAAGCTGATAGTCTGAAGAAATTGATCTACGATGCATTATATGTATTCAAAGGTAAACAAATAAAAGTAAAAATAAAAAAAAAGAAGAATAGAATGAACCTGAACAAAATAAAATAAAAAGATAAAGTTACATTTTACACTTTAAACAGCGCCACAAAATAGAAACTTGAGAAAGAAAAAATACATACAAAAAAAAAATTCATTCATTTACTATAAAGCATAAATAATATCCAATCTGTTAAATAAACTTATCTTATTTGTCTATGAATCAATGGTCTTTTTTTCTTTTAACTGTCAAATTAATGAATAAAAATTCTATTTGAATTCTTATGTAAATATTATAAAAAGTTTATTTCTAAAATTATGCGGAGTAACGATTAGCCAATCAATGAATAAACGTGGTATCAACCAGATAACTTGATCTTTTAACTGTAACATTTTCCTATTTTCTATCGGGAAATAAAATAAAAATAGAGTGTTATTATGTAATAATATAAATGGCTACTAACACTATCCAATCGAAATGATGGATATGCAGTAGAACAGAAATACAATCTTATTTGATTCAAACTGTATTGATGTAATATAATAATAAGTAATAAATACGTAAAAAAAAAAAAAAATAATAATAATAATAATAATAATACGAAAATTTAATTTGTTGGTGACAAAAATGACAGCATCAAAATGTTAAAATTGACAGCCAATCAATAGTTGTTAAAATTAAATTTTAATCAATTTTTGTCAGTTCTATATCCCTCTTTTTTTTTTCATGTGTAGGTTTTTATTGTATAAAGGGAAACAACCTATTTTGCTTGCTCATGTAAATATTTGCATGATGGATATAAAAGGGGAATAAATATATATATAAACTAATTGATTTTTTCCTATTATTAGCTTATTACAAGACCAAAACATTCCATCGTTAATCAAGCTTTTGATTCTAGATTACGGCTTGATACAAGACGTCCCCTCAATGGTAACAGTTCTATTATGTAATGTAATATATTCAGTGTTAACTAAATACATATACATATATATACATATATATATATATGTGTGTGTGTGCGTTAAGGGGATGGTTTCGGGGTGGGTTGGTATGATAGTGAGACACGAGAAAATGATGAAGAATCAGTTACACCTTGCATCTTTACATCCGTAACACCTGCTTGGAATAATACAAATTTAGTTCGACTAGCAGAAAAAATTCGAAGTCCTTTAGTATTTGCACATGTACGTGCAAGTACTTCAGGTGCTGTATCTGAAACAAATTGTCATCCTTGGTCGTAAGTAGTAATCAGCCCTTAATAACAATGCAATGACTTTTTATAACAATAATGAATAGATATGGTCGTCTCATGTGGATGCATAATGGCGGCATTGCAGAATTTGAGAAAATTAAGCGTAAATTACAAAATTCATTACCTGAAGAGCTCTTTTTGTTTGTACAAGGAAATACGGATTCAGAATGGGCTTTCGCATTATTTTTAAGCTTTGTAAGTTATAAACAAGATTGTTAATGATATTTATCTTATTTTATTGTTTATATATATATATTATAGCTTTCTAATCCTAAAGCTTCTTCATTCGAACATCAAGAGTTAAAAGAAGCTATGTTAAAGACAGTTGCACAATTAAATGCTTGGGCAGAAGAATTCAATATTACTGAAGTAAAGTTGCTGTGTCTTATGATAAAATCCATTCACTTATCATTTTTTTTCTTTATTAGCCTTCTTTATTGAATTTTGCAGTGACAGATGGACAAAGTGTAGTTTGTATTCGATATATTAGCTCTAAAACAGAAGAAGCAGCTTCCTTGTACTTTTCCTCAGGTACAAGATTTGAATGTTATCGACCTGGTCATTATAGAATGGTAAAAGCAGATAGAAGAGAAGATATCGTTGTTGTTGCCAGTGGTAAATTAAGATAATAATGATATATATATGTATCTGGTTCTCTTTATTAACTTATATGGATAGAGCCTCTAACATTTGAAAAAGCAGACTGGTTAACAATTCCTACCAACACCATTTTAGTCATCACTCCTAAATTAAATGTATTATTGCAGCCTATTAAAGATAAATTTTATGCATCAGAAAGAGGCTTAGAAGTAAAAATAGGAAATGAAGAAAAAGATACAGTCATTATACCAGATCCTAAAGCACAATCATTAAAAGTTTAAATTAGAAAACAATCGCGACAACAAGAGCATGGCTTTGTGATTTAGAAATTGTATTTCATATATTTCTGTGAGATTCATCCTTTGTTTAAATTAAAAAAAAAAAAAAAAAAAAAAAAAAAAAAAAAAAAAAAAAAAAAAACTAACTGACAAATTATAATGTTATTAATAAAGCACGATTTTGACAAAAAAAAAAAAAGAACATGTTCATGTGCTTACAATCTATAATGAACAAGTCATTTTTCTATATAAACTCATTTTTCTAATATTAAATGTACTTGTAAACATGAGGTTGAAACTGGCTAAATGAATAGAATTTAACACTCTTAGTTGCTTATCTGGATGTTTTATTTCCTATACGCTGGGATTTAATAATTATGCCATTAAGGAATAATGTCTTTTCTTATCTAGTTTAGTTTCATTCATATACAACATGTGTTCTTTGTATAAAATCCAACATGTCTTTTTATCAATAATAGCTATTTGTTCTACTGGTTCTTTTTTATCACTAATTTCTGTAGTCTTTTTTAAAACTGTATTTAGTTTTTCACCAAACTGAAACTCTTTTACATTAAAATCACATGCTGTGATCATACAATTAGATCCCTTCTCTTCTTCTACATAACTGCATGTCCTTGATTCATATATTTCTTCTCCTAAACAAAATAATTTAGTTCTATATACATGTATTCTACAGTATTCTTATTATTTACCATTGCCTTTTTTCTTTAGAATAAGAGGTAAAATGTGTGTTTCAAAAGTGAATTTAGTAGAAGCTATTTGTTTACCTATTAAATTTTGTACATCTAATTTAATCACAGATAAGGAAGGTTCAAGGGATCGACGACGATGAAGACTTTAGATAGGAAGAAGGGTCATTAGCTCGAACTACATGCATATATTATCTTTTACCTTATATTAACTGGATTAATTAATTTTTGAATAACCACAAACAAGACCTCACTTGCATTATTAGGAATATGAAAATATTGAAGACCGACGATTGGCACTATTCATTTATAAATGTGTTTGTTTGTTTGTTGTAGCGATAGTATATAATTGAATCAACTTACATTGACTAGGGAGTTTACCAAGTTGATGTCTATTAAATTCAAGTTTTGGCTCATCTTGAATAGGACCGCCTTGTAATAAAAAGAAATCGATAATACCATTAAACCCTCCACAGACAACGTACACATTAGCGGGTGATTTAGATTGATTATGATGAACAATAACGTGTTGTGTTAAGGCATTTTTAGCATCTGTTCGTAATAGTGCACATGCCAAACAAGATTCGTTTGACAGTATCATATCCATAGTAAAACGAAATACATAGATGGCTGAATCTTTAGTGCCTATAGTAGCAATATAATAATCATCCTTGTTATTGTTCTAATCAAATTATATGTTGAACAAGTGAGAAGAAGGCATTAAAATACACATCATCATATTCATTACTTTTAATGCACCAGAAACGTATATATTTGTAATTTCTCCTTTTATCTTTCTTGTAAATGAAATGCGGTGTAATATTTTTTTACTCGTTAGTTCTAATAAATAAATGAAGGTCTCTAAACCGTCAACTGATTCAGTTGCAAGAAAGAAATAAAGCTTATCATTCATATAAAAATGTTTAGCAAATTGGAATCGAGCCTAATTTATAAAAAAAATGATTCAAATTGTTATTTATTTGCAACAAGCATCATCTTGGTAAAATACGAACATTGAGACTATCTTTTATATCAGATACTAAACTTATCTCATAGATGATTTTTTCTTCTTCCTTTAACACATCTCGAAGTTCAAATGTTATATTATCGATTCTGTAGACATATAAAGGCATCGTATCATTATCATCTTTATAAACAAATCCTACTTGTGTTTCTAGTAAATTAAATTTTGAATAAAAATGATGAATATTCATAATTATAACGAAAATAAAATTAAAAAGGACAAATTATAATTCATTACACCGAAGATATTATTTTTAAAGACTACTTTAGTTTGATCTTTTTTCCTTTTTTTCCTTTTTTTTTTTTATTCACTCTCTATTGTCACAATGATAAAAAAAAAAAAATAATAATAACAAGAGAAAAAAAAACGATTATTACAGATGCTGTTAAACATAATCTAAATGGATAGTTTTCTCTTCTTTTTCTTTTTTTTTTTTTTTTCTTTCTCGTTCTGCTTTTATTCATGTTTAACATCAGTTTCATGCTTCTTTTCGATTTTATCTAAAACACTTGCTGTATCAACAGGCTTTGCGCCACCAAAAGGATCAACCTTGTTACTATTCTCAGATCTAACAGGTGCGGGAGAAGATACAGAATCAGCGGAACGAGGCTTAAGATTAAGACGAGGACGTTCGGAGAGACGATCTAAAGAGGGACAAGAGTGAATTAAATATATATTTATATACATATACTTTATGTCTCTATATCAATCAACTTACCACGATTATTAAAACTATCACGGTTATTGCCACGACCCCAAGTATCGTTGCGACCACCACGACCTCCAAAACCACTACCACGATGAGGAGGTTCGTTAAATTCGATAGGTCCAGAACGACGCCATGTATCAACATCAGTACGGTCAGGTTGACGAGTACGTTCCTTTTCACGGGCTAAATAGAGTCAACATAAGTTTGAATATCAATGTGGGGTTTGTCAGTTATATACTTACGAGGCTCAGCAACATTGATATGAATTTCACGTCCATGGACTTGTTCATTTGTTAATTCTAAAGCACCTTTGAGAGAATCAAGATCATCAAATTCAACATAAGCAAAACCCTTTGATCTACCACCTTCACGATCACGAATAAGCTTAATGTTGGATACTTTCAATTTATTAAACAAATCACTTAAATCATCTTCATTACAATCAAAAGACAAGTTGCCAATATGAGCAGTATAAGGAGGTTGAGTAGGAAGTTCAACAGGTGCGCGAGGTGCACGTTCACGGCGTTCAAAGCCTCCACGACGTTCGAAACCTCCGCGACGTTCTATTTCAATGCTATGAATTCTATTTTCCTTTTTATACATATATTATCTTGTTTATTACCATAACTACGGTCACCTTGGTTACGGTCATGGCTATATCTACGGTCTTCACGGTCACCACCACGAGAGCCGAATCTATCTTCCTTGGCTAGCAAAAAGAGAAAGTAAAATTAAGTGTTTGATATATAAAAACTGAAAGTCAGTTTTTTTTTTTTTTAATTTTACCAGCAGCTATTATGATAAATTTATGAGTACAAGGATATTTTTTTTTTTTTTTTTTAGAAAAAAAAATTTTTTTTAATATACTTTATTATGAATTAATCTAATTCACAAAAAAAAAGAAAAGAAAATACTTACGAGCAGTAGGAAGATCGACAACATCATCAGCCCATGAACCACCTTTGCCTTTTTTTTTTTTTTTTGAAAAAAAGAAAAAAAGAAAAAATAATATAACATTATTAATCAAGTTACTATTAAGACATTTATTTACAATTAATATACTTTACTGTCATCTGCTAAAAAGTCAGACAATGACATCTTTTGAGCTTTCTTTTTTCCTGCTAATAAATCATAAGTTATTGGTGAATCATTTCTCTAACCAGGATGTCAAAGCACTTACACATATTGTATAATATATTAATTATATAGATTTAAAAAAAAAAAAAAAAAAAAAAAAAAAGGCCTAAAAATTGAGCTGATTTTTTTTTTTTGTTCATCTGAAGATTTTTTTTTTTTTATCTTTTTCCTAGTCTTGTGCGCTATTTCAAAATAATGGATGACTATCAAATTGATGCTTGTAAAAAAAAAAAAAAAAAAAAAAAAAAAAAAAAAAAAAAAAAAAAAAAAAAAATCTTAACTTTGTAAGGTGGAAGAGGGATAGTTGTCAAAGACAAGAGGAAATAATAACCACATAGTTTATATATAACAAACATTTAGTTTAATGAAAAAAAAAATCATTTCTACTAGATGTAAGAAGAAACACTATCATTTTTATAGTTAAAGCTCTTTTTTTTTTCTTCTTGTTTCTTTCCTTTTACTACTGCTACTGATAACCGAAAGATTCAGGTCAAAATAAAACAAATAATAAAAAAAAATCAGATAAGAAATTGGTTTAATATTTTCCTAGATGAATGTAAATAACTTCTTTCTCTGTTAACGCATAGCAGGCCTATTTTATTTTATTTTATTTTATTTTTTCATTCATTTGTAGTCAGTTTTATAGCTTGCTCTTCATAGCTATTCTTGAACGCTCTGGTATTGTGCTAATAAGTTAACACATACTTTAATATTATTACTAGGATCTAGTTCATTCACTTTCCTATTTTCTGGATATGATTTCTTATATAAGAATGAATAAATATAAATAAATCAAGCCTTGCTGATATACTTTATGTCTTTGCTAAAAGAAGAATAGTGTTCTTTATAACTTCACATATGCTAATAATAATACTATGTATACATGTATATGTACACATATATTTTTTGCATGATCTTGCATTCTCACTACCATAAACATAGCCTTGCTAATAATGTAATTTATAGATTAAATTGATCAGTGCAAATATCTGGAGTTAGCATATTTCTGGTCTCATAGGGCAGCTATCTTGACATAGACAGAAGTCAAATGTTAAAAGCATTCAGAGATGTTATTATTATTATTTTTTGACTCCATATCATATTTTATTAAAAAAAAATCTGTCTAATTACTGATAAAGATAATTTCTTGTTTTTTGGATAAGCCTCTTTGACCAGAGAATTTATTTGAAAAAAAAAGCATGACGACCTACAGTTAGGGTTGGTTGGTTAGTTGAGATAGAGTGAGATCGAATTGGATTTATATCCCTTCACTCTACCCTACTCAAACAAATGAAAATCCCTTTATTTTAATTCTATTTGTCACTTTATATGAATCAGTACTGGATTCGTGATAATTTGCTTTGCACTCATATAGTTACTCGTCTGTTTTGAAAACAGAAATTGAAAGAAAGCTCTTTAATGATGAGGTAAAATAGAAACTTTGGCCGTTTTTTTTTATTTTTAATCTTCTTTTAAAGGTTTAAAATTTGCAATGTCTGTTTAACTGTTATTATAGGTCATTATGTTTTATTCTACAAGGATACATTTAAAAATGACATTTTATTTTTATGACTTGAATGTACTTTAAAGTCTAAGAAAAAAATTTCTCTTTCTTTTTATATATTTTCGTACTACAACAGCCATTTTAATATTTTACAAACTAGGTTATAAATAATATCCAAGAAATATTCTGAAGAACCTATTTCTTCCCTAAAATCAAAGTTCGTGTTATCTGACTTTAAATTATACTATGTCCTGAATTTCAAGCATTGTTATTCTTCTTTTGCACAACTATGAATAAAGCAAAGCTCTTCTTAAATATAAAAGTGAATTTGTTGGGCAGTATTTTTTTTTAAGAAAAAATAAACTAAACTTCTCTTATAAATAAAGTTAACTCTAGTATTCTTTATTCATTTCTTTTCATTTTTTTTTCGAACAAAATTTTTGATGAAGTTAATTAACACCTACATACATTTTTTTTTCAAGGAACGGAAGAATAAACCAATAAGTGGCATTTATGGATAAAAGCTACCCTTAACCCTATTTTGCTATTTCTAGTAGAATGTCATCCCATTTTTTTTTGTTCGTTATAAATAAGAGATAAATATACTTTGTTACACACGCTTTACTGTTTCAAAAAGGTACCAACTATTTCAAGTCAATTCCGTAAACTATGCTACTACTACTACTACTACTACAAAAAAATGACACCATGATCTCCTGTGAGTAAATAATGAAAGATTTCTAAAGAACAAATCTGGATTTAAAGTCAATTTAATGAAAATTATATCCCCCTCCTTCCTTTTTTTTTTTTTTTATGAAAGAATGTATTTATTCTATTATGTATGTTGCATATTTTATGCTGCTCATATTTTAAATTTGACTTTTTTATAGTTATGTCCAATCCAGTTTCTCGGGAGGAAGTTCGAAACAGTGAATTGAATTAAATAATCCAATTAAAATACAGTATTGTGTACATATATTTATATAAATATAATTTTTTTTATTATTGTGATTATTATTATAAGTATTAAAAAAGGTATATTAGGTTACATATTCGCAAAGCAACAAATCAAAAAAAAAGACACTATTTACAATAAAAATGAAAAAAGTAATTCTTACACAATAAGATGAACTTGTGTCTCTTGTTTGTTAGAATTAACTCTAGTAGTAGCGATATTAGCAGCAGCAGCAGCAGCAGTAGTAGTAGTAGCAGCAGCAGCAACAGCAACAGCAGCAGTAGTAGATGTTGTTGGCGCAGTAGTAGTTGCTTTTATTATAGAATTGCCTTTTCTCTCACTACCATTCGTCTTTAATTGAGCCTTTGTATAGATACATAATTGACGTGCATATTCATATCTTGCCATAGCCATAATTTGATCTCTTGTATATCTTTGACGATAATTTGACATTTTTAACTATTACACACTAGTGTTTATTTTATTTTATTTTATTTTATTTTATTTTTTTTATTTTTTTTTCTTGATTTCCTTTTTTTGACCCTTTTTATATGAGTTCTAATGTCTTACAATTATGTTGGACTCTAAAAAAGGAAACTATGATATCATACATTTTTTTTCTGTATGGCATGTCTGAGTTCTAAACGTTTATATGAAAATAGTCATTTTTCTTTTAATGAGCTGCCAACAACAGCTTAGTAATGACCATTTGTGAAGTAAGTAATAAAGAATAGTATTTAATATTATAGGATAAAACTAATTTGACTTGACATATGATATTTTTCAACTTTTTTAATATATATATCAATAGTCATGTATGTCTGTTTAGGAAAGAAAGCTAATCATATTAAAGATATCAGTAACCGAAACAATATGATGATGATGATGATGATGTGATATGTGTCAATTAGTGTCAGTAATTGTTATATTATAATGAGACATGATAGAATAAGTTTATTGTAGTGAAATAGCTTTTAAATAGAAATAGTATTTAAACCCATTGAAAGGAAAGGATAAAATTTTCTCTTTTTAATATACAATCATGGTAGAAGATAAGGACGGGCCTTTCTTTTTATATATACATAATTTGATGACAGATTACGTAATGAAAGTATTATTCATATATTGAATGAATAGCATACAAAAAATATCATTCTATAATATATATTTTGCGTATAAATATGATATGTCTGCAATATTATTACTTTTATATTACATTGTAATAAATAAGGTTTTTCATTTTTTTTTATGAAGGGGGGGGAGTTTATTTCTTATTGGTAATATTATGTAACAAAAAGTTTTTTTTTTTTTTTTTTTTTTTTTTTTTTTTTTTTTATTCTATGCGCACGACTACTGTTTCAGTCACTGTGTGGGAGAGGTCTTATATATGCAGCGATTTTTTTTTTTTTATACACGCGTTGTTGAACAGAACATAGAAAACAGCGTGACCTTCTATAATATATTTATTTTTTTTCCTTTTTCCCTTTTTTTTTTTCTTTTCTTGTACATAAAGCAAATGGCTACACCACAAATACCATTTATTAGTGCACCTCTTAAAAAAACAGACGATGTTGATTGGATTCATCCTTTGAAAAAATATATTGCTCGTGTCTATCAAGATGATCCCGAAAAATATAAAGAAGAGGTTCATTCTTTTAATAGATTGCGTCAAGACATTCGTGGTGCAGGAAAGGACATGACTGGCCGAGATTTGCTTTACCGTTATTTTGGTCAATTAGAATTATTAGACTTGCGTTTTCCAGTTGATGAAAAGCATGTTAAAATATTATTTTGTTGGTTAGTTATGTGTATATGTGATATACGTTCTACAGTGACTAAATATAAATATAAATATAAATACACACATATATATATACATATATGTGTATATATAATTTTGAACTACTCATTAAAGGTATGACGCATTCAACAATCGTTCAATTTCACAATATTCTCTAGCTTTTGAAAAGGCAAGTATCATTTTTAATGAAGCAGCTACATTATCAGCCATTGCAAGTTCACAAAATAGAGCAGAAGCTGAAGGTCGTAAACGAGCATTTCATTACTTTCAAGCCTCCTCAGGAATGTTTCAATACATTAATGATAATTTTTTACATGCACCTTCAGAGGACCTTAGTAGAGAGACGGTCAATATGTTGTCAGAGCTTATGTTGGCACAAGCACAGGAATGCTTTTTAGAAAGTAGTATTCGTGAAAAGTCCAAGGATGGGTTGATTGCCAAGTTGGCAAGTCATACAGCTTGGGTCTATGGTAATTTAGTAGATGGTCTTGGAGATGCCCTTACACGAGGTGTAGGCTTAGATAAATCCTGGATAACGCTTTGTCAAGTGAAACAAAAATACTATGCGGCTACTGCTCAGGAACATAAGGCGGCCGCATGTGAAGCAGAAGGTAAATATGGTGAATCAGTAGCTCGTTATGCTGCGGCGGAGTCTGCTGCAAGGGAGGCCCTCAAGTTAACAAATACTTTAACATCCGCATTCCTCTCCTCTAATCATGCGAATGGAACTATTCCTACTGATGCTGGCGCCGCTATTCAAGAACTCTGTAAAAATAAAAGTGCTACTTGTACAGAGAAATTAACGATGGCAACAAGAGATAATGATATGATTTATCATGAAAACGTACCTCAAGAATCTATCTTGACTCCTATCGATCGTCTTAAGGCGATTAAACCCATTCCCATTGCTGAACTTTATGGACCTGATGAAATGAAAAAGGTCATTGGAGCCGATATCTTTGCTAAATTGATCCCGCTTAGTGTTCATGAGAGTGCCTCTCTTTATTCAGAAGAAATTGCTAAATTGCTTCGTTCTGAGAGTGAACGATGTGATATTGCCAAGGCTGAATTAAATGCTTCATTAGATTATATGAAATTACCTGGTTCACTTGCAAAATTTAAGTATCAGCATCAGCAACAACAACAACAACAACAGAAATCGCTTTTAAGAGAGAGTGTCAATTCCCTTTTAGATCATTATGCAATACCACCATCTGAAGTGACAACATGGGCTGATCATATTGCTGTAGAAGAACGTCGTAGTCAAGTGACTGACTTGATTCATACTCTAACAACTTTAAAAACCAGGGCTAAACAATTATTGGATGAAGCAAGTTTAAAACTAGACACAGAGATGAGAGACTGTGAACAAAATAGAGTTCAATACGGAGATGATTGGACACAGACACCTTCGAGCTCACTTACAAGTGAATTTAGACATGATATTACCAATCATCGACGCACATTAGAGGGTGCTTCTCAATCTGATAATCAGCTCATTAGTAGATATGAATCTGCTCGATATAACATTGATATCTTGAAACAAGGTAGTCAAGGACGTGATCTTGAAAAGGCTTATACTCAGGCTATTATTTCTATTTTACCTAATGATAAACAAAAGGAAAACAAGGCAAATCTACTTGATATTGATTTAGGAACTGAAAAGGAAGCAGCAAGCCATTTAGAAGAACAAGTGAATCATATTGAAAAAATTATTGAGAAATTACGAAAGATTGAAAGTGATCGAGACGAAACATTTCGTGATTTGAAAGAAAAGGTAAAATAAATAAATCTATTATCCTTCTCTATGTATGTAGCAGAAGAAGAAGAAGAAAAAAAAAGTTAAACATTTTATTTATTTTATGAAGACAATGCAAGATGATATTTCTCAAATTTTGATTTTGAATAAAAAGGCAAATGTAGAACAACACATCTTTGCCTCTGAACTCGAAAAATATCGACCTCATCAACAACGTATTACAGCCACTATACAACATCAACAAACGGTAATCAAGGAGTTGACAGCCGCTTTTAAAAGTTTAATGGAAGGTGAAGAAGCACGCAATTTGCAGTTGCAATATGATAAAGCGGAAAGATTACGTCGTAATTTGACAGCTGATTTTAGTGAAGCTAATTCGATATATAATGAAATCAGGGAAGGCTTAAGTAAGGGAATTCAATTCTATTCAAGCATGCAAGATACAATTGAAACTTTGCAACGCAATATTCAACGTTTTATTACAGAAAGAACAAATGAAAGAAATCGTTTGATTGAAAGTATTCAAAATAATAAAAGTGCACGTGAACAACAACTGCTTCGTGAGACTCTAAATAAATATGCCACTGCTCCACCCCTCCCACCACTTCAGACCCATTCTTCATCTAGCAGTCTATCTCAATTAACACATCAAGCACGCCATCTGTCCATTCATGAACCTAATGCGCCCTACCAAACTCATTATACGCCAACTCCTCCTCCAAAGCCTCAAGCATTTATTCAACAACAGCAGCAGCAGCAACCGTCTACTCCTTATGGTATGTATAGTACAACTCCTATTCACCAACAACCTTCCTATGGTTTCCAACAACAAGTACCTCAAACACAGATGCAGACAATACCTCCTCCTTCACATCCAGTGATGTATAATCATCAACAACCTTATCAGCCACAACCTCCTACTGGTTATTCTCCTCAGCCACAACCTCAATACCAGCAACAACAACAACCTTATTATAGTCATCCATCAAATATACAATCACCTCCATATCCTCCACAACAGCCACATTTTCCTACTCGTCCACCTCAGCAACAGCAAGGGTACCCCCCATGGCAGCAACCTCAATGGCAGCAGCAGCAGCAGCAGCCACAGCTACAGCCACAGCCACAGCCACAAAAACCACCAGGAAATCTATTGGATTAAATAATAATAATAATACTTGTATTCCGTCTCTTGTAAATAATAATAATAATAAAAAAACAAGAAATTATAGCAAGTTAAAATGACATAACCATTATTATTGTTACACAGCCAAAGGTATAAATTATGTAAATGTGTGTGTTTGTGTGTATTTTCCATTCTGTTACATATTTCTTTCTTATTAAAAAAATAAATAAAAAAATAAATAAAAAAATAAATAAAAAAATAAATAAAAAGATGGAAAGAATTAAAAGAAGTAAGATATTAAGCATGTTATTGATAATCGTGTTTTCAATATCATTATTTGCACTGTTATTCAATATGATACCTACTGAATCAAGATCAGTAATGATAACAGATGAAAAGACGTTGTCAGTGATGCCAAGTGAAGATTTACCTGAAGAAGAAGATCTTGTTCCGTTAACGACCGAGCTCAGTACGAATGCTAAGAATTGGAAACCAAAGAAAGAATGGGGACGATTGAGTGAAGAGATTGAGAAAGCGATAGCATACAATGTACGTATTGCAAATAGTAATCATAAAACATCCATTCGACATCAAGATCGCATTCTATTAACAGCAGTAGCCAATCAAGGGATGGCAGAATATACATTGAATTGGATCATGTCACTCAAGAACTGTGGACTCGACGATAAATTCCTTGTTTTCGCCATTGATAAAGAGATAGTAAAGACATTAAAGGAAGCAGGCTATGATAAGCATGTTATCTTGATCCCTACAGAATGGTTTCATAAGCAATTATCAGATAAATTTGAAGCTTGGTTATCTTCAGGTTACACACCCATTACCCATGCCAAGTCATTAGTAGTTGAACGTCTATTGTATACGAATGTGACAGTCTGGTTTTCAGATGTAGATATCGTCTTTACATCACCTTCTGTCTATGATTATCTTGTTATGAAATTGAATTCAAGAAAGGAGACAGAGACATTATTTTCGCAGGAGACAGAACAAAGGATCATTAATTCAGGATTTTATGTCATGCGACCAACGAATACAAACAAGCGTATATTAGAAGAATCCATTTACATTCAAGATACAGAACAGAATAAGAAGCCAGAGGTGACTCAACAAAGAGCTATGAATCGAGTTCTAGATGATATCAATTTAAATTATCAAACAAGTACAATTGCTTTACTCGATTTAATGTTATTCCCACATGGTAGATTTTATTTTGACAGAGAGATGCCTACCAAGTTTGGTTTAAATCCAATGATTGTTCATGCCAATTATCGTAAAGGAGATAACAAAAAGAAGGATTTACAAAAATTTGGTCTTTGGTATATTTAAATATATAAAAAGGAAAAGAGGAAAAAAAAAACCACAAGTTGGTCCAAAATCAATAGGAATAAAGAAATCTGAATAAAAAAATTTTTTGTCTTGTTTTTTTTTTTTTCTAAAGCAAGATAAATCGTGACGACGTTAGCGTATAATTTTTAAAGTGAATTAGTTTCCGGTTAAGAAGTAACTTTTGAGCTGTTTATACGCTCCCTCTCATGATTATTATCGAGAAAAATAAACTCGATATCTATTTTTTTTTTTCAAAAAAAAAAAAAGTATCGAGAATGCTAAAAAGCCGGGTTTACTGAATATGCGCTGAGATATGCAAATTTGAAGATGAATCGACTTTGGCATTGTACAGTATATGTATTTATAAATAAAATGTTAATGGAAAAAAAAAATACTATCACAAGACTTCTCTCTCTTCTAATCATATTCTCGTACAACACATAAGGTTCCCTTTTCGTATTCATTATTTTTTTTTTACAAGTAATCAAAGAAGATCTGGTTACACATAAATATAAATTAGAAACATGATTAGAATTCTAGACAGTTCCTCGTGAAAATAGACATTATGACTATGTATTTAAATTTTGCCCTTATTTATTTCAAAGTCAATTTTTTTTATTTTTTTTTAGTCTGGTCTGGTTCCTTTATGCTTTGAAAGAAGAGTTAAATAATAGTTTGTTTTACAAGACATTACTTAAAAATAAAAAAAGAAAAAAAAGTATAGTCTACCAACTAACGAATTTTATTTATTTTAACAATGAATAAGAATTATTAGTAGTGAAAATAAAAAAATTATCACTTTCATTTTACCCCTCTTTTTTTTTTTCTTTCTCCTTTTCAAATTTATTATTACTCTTTTTATTATTATTATTATTATTTTGTTCTCCTCCTTTCTTCCTTTTCTTTCATCTTCAACATCAAGATGGTAGATTTAACATATAAATTCGAAGCATTTAGCTTCAATGGCATTTGTCAAACAGTGGCTTTATCACTTTGTCCTTTAATTGGACAAGCCAATGGTATTGAGCCAGTCTGCTATTCTCGTAATATTGATTTAGCAGGAAACTTAATTTTTCAACCTGGTAATAACAAATGAATCGAACCTCTTTATTCTTTCTTTCTATCTACTACTTACTAAACGAGTCTATATTAGCTACCTTGGTTATCGATATTGTTGCTATTATCATGACTGCTATTATGATTTATCATATTCGATCCAAATACACTGCAGTTGGTAAATAGTGTTTTAGTTTACTTTATTTTGGTGTGTGTGTCTCATCTTCTTTATTATCTTAGGTAGAAAAGAGATTGTTATGTTTTTTTATTTATACATGATTACAACCTTTCTTGAAATGTTACTTGTGACTGGGATTATACCTACTTCTTCACCTGTTTATCCCGTAAATAGAATAGAATAGAATAAGGCGAGGAGGAGGAGGAGGGGGAGTTTCTACATGTTATTAATAATGAATTCTTTCTCTCTCTCTCTCTTTTTTTTTTCTTTTTTTTTTTTTTTTTTTTTTTTTTTTTTTTTTTTTTTGCTTTTTAGTGGTTTACAGCTGTTCATATCGGATTAATATGTGCAACATTTTGGTGCTTATTATTGAATGGATTCGTTGGATTTCAGTTTGCTGAAGATGGTACACCTTTATCACTTTGGGTAAAGATGAATTTGATAAAAAACAAACAAAAAATCAAACTTTTAACATTTTATTTAGTCGATTCGTATTAGTTCATTTGTTATATTTTTACTAGTTGGATTTATTGCTATTGCTACTTTTAAACAAATTGGTCCCTTCACGTATACTTCGCCTAGTGCACTTTGGGCGTTTTATTTTATTATTAATGGTGTAGCCTTCATTATTTATGTGATATCACAAATTATCTTGGTTGTGAATACATTAGATGATCGATGGCCGTTAGGAGATATCTTATTTGGTACAGCCTTTTTTGTAATTGGACAAGTGATTCTTTACATCTTTTCTGTTATCATTTGTGACCAAATTAAGCATTATATTGATGGTCTATTCTTTGGTTCTATATGTACTTTATTAGCGGTGATGATGGTCTATAAATATTGGGATTCGATTACTAAAGAAGACCTTGAGTTCTCTGTAGGAGCAAAACAGAATGTTTGGGAAGTAAAAGAGTTATTGGCTGAGGATGAATTGGCTCAAAATTATCAACATCAGCAGCAGCAGCAGCAACAACAACAATATGGCGGTGGTCAACAACACTATCCTCAACAACAATACCCATATTAAATTAATCTGATTTTTAAAATAAAAATAGGTTGTATTATTATGTAATAAAAATAATAATAATAATACAACAGCCCCTTTATTTTATTTATTTATTTACAATAATTATGAATCAGCAACAATTAACTAAAATCGAAATATCAAATACATTTAAAACATTATTACAAAAGAAATTTAATAAAGTAAAAGAAAGAAAGAAAGAAAGAAACAAAAAAAAAAAAAAAGGAACTTTTCTAAATTTTCAATTAATTAATTTTTTTTTTTTTTTTTTTTTTTTTTTTTTTTATAAATGTATAGAATTGCTTTGACTGTAATTCAAAAGGACCTACTTGGACTTCACTTGATTTTGGTATATTTATTTGTCAAGAATGTGCTGCTATTCATAGAAGTTTAGGTGTTCATATTAGTTTTGTCAAGTAAATAGGAGGAGTTTTTATATATATATATTCATCTCTTGTCTAATAAACAAACAGGTCAACCATTTTAGATGGCTGGACACGCCAGCAATTAAATACCATGATATTAGGTGGAAATGCAAATGCTCGTGAAGCCCTGGGTGAAACAGTAGTTAATATGAAGGATTTAAAGTCAAAATATACAAGTAAAACTGCTTTATCATATAAGCATAAATTACGGAAAAGAGCTCATCAAGAAGAGTTGTCACAAGAGCAACAACAACAAGATCCTCAGCCACAAAATGATCTCATTCATCTTGAACCATCTCAACCATCGACAACTCCCATTTCTCTTCTTGATGAAGAATTAAATACTTTAGCATCTCCCGTTTTGAAAAAGACAAATGTCTTTGATGATTTAGATGTATTTAAAAACTCGTCTCAGCCCATGACTACTTCATCTCTATTTGAAGAACACGTAGTATCCACGCAGACGAATCCTACACATAGTTCGGTTTTTGATGATCTTTTGTCTACTGTGACTTCAAACAATCATCCAGTGATAGATGACCTCTTGTTTTCTTCTAATTCGACATCCATTGTCAATGCAAACTCGATAACAAAAGAAGATCACCCTTCTTCTTCTAACAACAACAACAACAAAGCCATTGATGATTTCTTTGATCAATTTGAAAAAAAGACAAATCTAAAGGAAACACCAAAGCGACCGATACAGTACAAAGCGCCCACAACGAAAAAATCAGGACATCAGCATAAACTAGGGGTACGTAGAGTAAAAGGGGATGTATTCCAACAACAAACAGAGCTAGCATTAAAAGAAGAAAGATGGAGAGAAGAAGGATTGAGAGAAGAAGAGATTGGAAGAGAAAGTCGAAATTTTATGCTGAGAAAGATGACAGAAAATGGAAAAGATGGAGTGATACCAAAATTACCAAAGCCAACATCATCTCGACTTGTCTATAAACCAGCAGAAGAGAAAGGGAAAGATGATCAAGAGGAGCGATTGGGAATGATGAAACTTCAAAGTGAGGGTAAAAAAAAGCAGGAAGTGGAAGAGGAAGATGAAGAGTATTATGCTCGTAATAAATTTGGTAATGCAAAGTCCATTTCCTCTGATCAATACTTTGGTCGAGAAGAAGAAAAGATGGCAAGTAGTAGTAGTAGTAGTCCAGCTCGATTAGCCCAGTTTCAAGGATCACATAGTATTTCCTCAGATCAATACTTTGGTAGACCCTCATCTCAGCAACGTAATTCTTCTGTATCGAAAAAATTTTTGAAGGTAGCATCAAAGGGGGCAGCTAAGATACAACAAATGTTAGCAGATATGGAGGTAAATTTAATTAGATGTAAATATGTACGAGTGGAGAAATTAATAATTTATTAGTAGTAGTAGTAGTGGTAGTATCATCATCATTGTATTTTATTTTATTTTGGAAAATAAATCATATATGAATATAGCATATAATAAAACATTACTTTCTCATTATTGAATTGCGTTTTCGTCAAGGAGAGGCTCCAAGAGATAACAAATCGATGATTTTTCTTTTGATTAAAGAGATAACTGCTTAAGCCTGGAAATTGGTTTAAGTTTATAACTTTTTGTGTGTGTCCATTATGATGATCATTGCCTATTAATATCTGATTTCTAGCCACTTTACGATTCCCCTTCAAGATAAAATAGGCACAAAAACGAAAGCCATAGGTCCAACGAAGATGAGTTACTTCTTGATCTAATTTGGAATCTTCATAAATGAGACGACGATAAAGAGCATCATGATCTAATCCATGTAAAGTTAAAAGATGATGATATTGTTTGATCATCGTCTTTCTTCTGGGTATAAATGTCGTAAGTTTATTCTGTCTCCTTATCACATCTTGTCGTGAACAAGTGGCGTGTTTCGTTATCGTCTCTTCTTCTTTAAAAGACACATTTGATACTGGAGATATTGATTTCCATTTTTGATCTTTCTTTACTCTTATTTTAGAATTATTATTAGGCATGTATGTTGATATAATAATTCAAAGAGAGGAAAGAAAGAAAGAGAGAGAGAGAGGGAAATAAAATGAAAAAAGAATCAGATATTATACATGTCTGATAAATGATACCAAGTCTATATTTTATACATGTATAACAATTTTACTACACATCTCATTCAATCTACAGCAAATTTATTGTAACTTTGTAAGTGGATATGATCTTATTTGGAGGCCGTCATCTTGGACTATCCTTTTCTGATTTGAAATGCGGCGTTGGGATAGAATGACTGTAATTAAATTCAACCTTTAAAGCATATTGATTAGTCCACCAATCAACTATATTGCTGAGTTATTGTCAATTTTTATGCTAAAAATCAGTCACTACTACTTTGGTGAAAGGTAGAGGACATTTAATACATTACAAACTATTCATTGCCTTTATATGTCTTTTTTAAGGAAAAAAAAAGTGATGATTTTTTTAGGGCTCACTTTACAGTATATAAAAAGTTTGTAATAATAGATATCCAGTGTATGCTCTATCCTGGCCTTAAATGAGTGTTATTGTCGCTATTTATGAAACTATAGAAATTATTGATGCAAGGAAAGTATTTTTTTTTACTTACTACTTGTCTATTCGAAATAAACGATACAAAAATAATTACCTTTTTGTATTATAAAAAAAGTAAAAAAGATGAGGTAATTTCTTTTAAAACAGAAGGCTCTTGTTGTCTCGCCTTTTTTTTATTTTTTTTTCTTAGTGTAGATTTCTATATCGAATAAATAAAAAGAAGAAGAAAAAAACTTTAAAGAAGTTCTAATTTATATAAAATGAAAACTATTCATCCTATTTTTTTTTATTTTATTTTTTGAAAAAAAGAAAAAAAAGAAAAAAGAGTCTTGCTGTTATAAAAGAGGGAATAGGAATGAGTTGTTGTCCTTATTCCACCAAAAAGAGTAAATCTTGTATTTTCTAATTTACATAATTTACTTTTGAAAGCAAATAATTAACACAAATACGCTTATTAAAGGTGCTTTTATCAATAATAATGATATAAAAAGAAAGAGTCTGTATTTTAATCTATAAAAGGATTTTCATATTAAAGCAAAGTTTTAAAACAATTCAATTTTTAGTGTACTTTTTTTTTTTTTTCCCTATTATTATTTGTTTTCGTCTTTTTTTTTCCTATTTATTTATTTATTCATTTATATAAGAATTTAAAAAAGAAAAGAAAAAAAAAAAGCTAATTGTATCAAAATGGGACAAACATTATCAGAACCAATTACAGAAAAAAAGTCTTCTCAGGGAAATGACAAACGTGTCATGTATGGATCTTCGTGTATGCAGGGATGGAGAACAAGTAAATTCTTTATAATTGTAGTTTCAAAATGACTTATTTGTTTAAAATGCACCTTTTTTTTTTTTGTTTTTTTTTGTTTTTGTTTTAATAGATATGGAAGATGCACACACAATTATCACATCATATGCAAATACAGGTGCAAGTTTTTTTGCTGTGTTTGATGGCCATGGAGGTACATAGTGAACTATCATTTAGTGTAACTCACAATCTTAAACATAGATGCATAGGTGATGCGGTAGCCAAATATTGTGGCACAGAGCTTTATAAGAAAATTATGAATAATGCAGCATTTGACAAAGGCCGTTACAGGGATGCAATTCGAAGTGGATATTATGGTATTGATGAAGATTTAAAGAAAGGTAACTATTATCACAGCCATTATATGTATGTATAGACTAAACAATAGAGTAGACAATAGATTTGATAATGATACCTCTGGATGTACAGCATTAGTCACACTGCTCACAAAAAATAATGTATTATATGTTAGTAATGCAGGTGATTCTAGAGCTATCATTAGTACAAGAAATGGTAAAGCCATTCCTCTAACACAAGATCATAAACCAAAACTTCCAAAAGAAGAACAACGAATTCGAAAAGCTGGTGGCTTTGTAGAAAATGGACGTGTAAATGGTAAATCAAGAAGAAAAAAAAAACAAAATAAAATAAAAAAAACAAGGAAAGAGGATGGTTAAGATGTTGATATTGTTATAGGTAGCTTAGCTTTATCTAGAGCCATTGGTGATTTCGTTTTTAAATCAAATACCCAAATTACACCTGATCAACAAGCAGTTACAGCAGAGCCTGATATAATTGAACATTTATTAACTGATCAAGATGAATTTGTTGTGATGGCATGTGATGGCATCTGGGATTGTCTATCTAATCAACAAGTGGTTGATTTTATTCGTTGTAAATTATGTGAACATAAGCTATTAGATACTATCTGTGAAGAATTAATAGATTATTGCCTTGCAGATCAAAGTAATGTAACAGGTATTGGCTGCGATAATATGACAGTCATTATTATAGCTTTCTTAAGAAAACGTAAGCCTCAAGATTGGTATGATTGGATGGCTTCAAAGACACCGCCTAAAATGCCGGCAAGAAAGACTATTTTAACATCAGCAGCAACAGCAGCAGCAGCAGCAGCAACAGTCAAAGAAAATATAAACACAGATAATAACGTGTCTCCTATTGTGTTATCTTCCTCTACAGCACCGTCATCAACAGCGACAACTGCTGCTTCTACAAAATAACGTATATACATACATGTATACATTTGTTTAATTTTGTTTGCTTTATTATATAGAATATTGTATATATAAAGAGTACATTTTATAATTTTAAAGCATTGCGACTTAATATTCGAATATTGTTCACAAAAATTTCTATCATGTGTGTATATTGAGAAGGTTCTTTTTTGTCGTGCTTGCGTTTTTCAGCAGCTAATATCTTTGCATCTGCAAATTCAAGTTCTAATTCATGACGTATTTCAGGATCATTAGTGCCTCCTTTCACTTGAGTTAAATCAAATGCAATACCGCCATGTTGATAAGAGATACGATCTTTATTACGTTCATAGACTGGTTTGGTAGTCGGTTTTGTACGAGGTATTTCAATATTAATTGATATTCTATAATCTAAAGGCTGATTAGGTGCATGAATGTTTAAATCAACAATACGTTTCTTTTCAATAATGCCATTAGGTATAATCTATTATTATAAAAAAGAAAAAGGAGAGAGAGAGTTTGAATATCTTCCTATAAATAGTATTTTTAAATAGAATATATTACCTGTCCAGTGGCTTGATCTGTAGTTACTCTCCATTTTCCTTTTGATCTGGGCATTTCATAAAAACGATCGGTTTCTATAGTATGTTTATATTTAATACGTTCTCCCTATAATGTATAAAAGGGCGTTTGTTTTGTTTTGTTTTTTTTTTTAATTGAAATGGACTATAATGTAAACAAATAACTTTTTTTTTACAATACTTTGTATTCACGCGCTTGTGTTCGAGTCACCATATCATTAAGCATTTTATTAAAATGACGATGTTGTTCTAACGGCATGTTTGATTCAAATCGATAGAATCTCATCTGATCCGATGGAATGACTAGTATAGAATAAAGATGAGATCATTAGATTGCATGTGAATTGAATCAACTTACTTGTTTCTGTGATGGCACCCATGTTTAACCTTTCCTTTGTAGCTTTATCAATGAATCGACCTAATTTAGCCTCGATCTAATAAGACATGAGCTTTGAGTTCAAAATAGATACAATGTCTTCATATACACATACTGCCCGACTACTTACCTCTACATTTTCTTGTTGACAATGAGTAGCAATAAGATCAGCAATATATTTCGTAATATCATCCAAGGGCCTTATATTCAAAATAGAAGGCTCCCTGTATGTAATAACCGGTTGTTGTTGCTGTACCTTTTTAGTAGGAGGTTCATTATTATTGGAAGAAGAAGATTCCAAGTCTTCTACTTTTCTCTTTTTTGACTCCATTTTGATAATAAAAGAATTAAAAAAAAAAAAAAAAAAAAAAAAAAAAAAAAAAAAAAAAAAAAGAAAAAGAAAAAGAAAAAAGAAATAAATATATTATATATTTCAGGAAAAAAAAATTACTTGATTAAATCCAGTTTTAATTTGAAATAAATAAATAAAAAAAAAAAAAAGAAGAGATAAAAGAAGTGTATAAATATATATATATGTATATTATATTATATTATACTATATTATATATATAAGTGTGTGCGTGTGTGTGTGTGTGTGTATGTGTGTATGTGTGTGTGCGTGCGTGTGTGTGTATGTGTGTGTGTGTGTGTATATAAGTGTGTGTGTATAAGTATGAATTTGTTTATACATACACTTGTATATTTTTCCTTTGTTGATGATGATAATGATGATGTTTGTTGTTTGTCCCCTTTTTTTTTTTTTTTTTTATTTATTATTATAATTTTTTTTTTACAAGACAGTACAACCCTTACTCTTCTTTTTCTTTGAAACCATCAATGCAGCTCTTGTTGCATGCTCAAATACTTCACGAACACCTTCACCTGTCTTGGCAGAACATTCAAGATATTTGTAGGCACTAATTCTTTGCGCAACAGAGGCACCCTATATAAAGTGTTACAATATAGTAATAATAATAGTAGTAATCTTTATAAAATTTACCTCATCAGAGCTAACAGGCTTTTGTGAGTTTCTTCTAAGTTCTTCAATTGTTTCAGGATCATTTCTCAAATCTTTCTTACAACCAACTAAAAGAATAGGTAAACCTTGACAGAAATGAAGGACTTCAGAAATCCACTATATTACATCATCTATTTTTTAATAAAGAATTTAAATCATCTTTTTAGTTAGCTAAGTTACCTTTTCTTGAACGTTTTCCAAAGAATCGGGAGAGTCTACAGCAAAACAAATCAAGATAACATGAGAATCAGGGTATGACAAGGGTCGAAGACGATCATAATCTTCTTGACCTATAATAAATTATATAAGACTTAGTTATCACAAATGCAAAAAAAAAAAAAAAAAAAAAAAAAAAATAGTTTATCTTTTTTTATTATAATTATTATTTTACCTGCTGTATCCCATAAAGCCAATTCCACGTGTTTTCCATCAACTTCGACATCAGCTACGTAATTTTCAAAAACGGTGGGAACATAAAACTAATATTTTTGAGGGGAACAAAAATAATAATAATAATGATTATTTATAACATTCTACTACTATACTATTATTATTAAAATTACCTCAGGGAAAGTACCCTTTGAAAAGACAATTAAAAGACAAGTTTTACCACAAGCACCATCACCAACGATGACTAACTTTCTTCTAATTTCAGCCATCTAAATAAATAAATAAATAAATGAAGAGAAAAAAAAAGAGAGAGAGAGAGAAAGAAAGAGATGAGAAATTACATCTTGTTTAATTTTTTTGTTTTTTATTTTCTTTTTACTTTAATATCTTATTGACTTTAATATAGATAAAAGGGAATATGTATGTAAATGATATTAATAAACAAGCAAACAAAAAAAAAAAAAAAAAAAAAAAAAAAAGAAATAAAAAAAGAAATAAAAAAAAAATGCTTTTTGGTCATTCAAAAATTTCTTTTTTAGAGAAAACTTCCGCTTTTCTAACTACGTTTAAATTTGAGTTAATTTATTCAGCTTTTTTTTTTAGCCAATGAGCTTGCATTATAGAAGAGGATATTGTTTTAGCCCTAGTCAGTTTATATTAAAGCAGGTAAAGGGTAATCAAAAAAAAAAAAAAAAAAAAAAAAAAATACACTAGGGCAAGGAGAAAGAAAGAAATAAAAGGGGGGGAGGGAAGAGAGATAGCAAGTATTGGATTAGAGAAAAAAAATAAAACTTTGTAGATATTTGCCACAATTATTGATATAGTAAAGGAATCCTTTTTTTTTTTTCCTGTTGCGATCAAATTGAATAGGAATATTGATAGATAGAAATGATATTACCTTTTAGAAGCAAGTATTTGTTAAACAAGGAATTTTACTCTAGAAACATTCAATGCGTTCAAATAGATAAAATAATCATACTCTTTTTCTTTTTTATTATATCCTTTAAGGATAGCAGTCTAAGAGTTCTTCATACTTTCAAAGCATCATTTGTACTGTAGAAATGAATCGTTACAGAATAGTAGCCAAGTTTAGAGAATATCATTAGATAAATTATGCGTGTAATAAAGGAGACAATGTGGCTATTGTTGTACACAACCTTGAATTAGTATACGCTTATAAAGTTCCTCATCCTATTTTATAGCTGGTAAACATTTCTTATTTTTTTCCTATTGTATCAATTCCATTTTATTACAAGTGTCGGTATATTTATTGGTAAAGTTTTTTTTTTCTTCCTTTTCCTGGTGATTGCGCTTTGAATGAGCAAAAAAGAAAAGAAAAAAAAAAGGAGGGGGATGCAAGTCATAGGTATGTGGTTTACGTCTTAACAGCAAGTTATTTTTTTTTAATAATAGAATGAGGGAAGGGTCATTTCTCATCAAACAATGAATGATATGTATTACTTGCTAGGTTATGCTGTAGAAATGTGTATAGGTGATCAGAAAAGCTTGGCTCTACGTCTACCCATATAATATAATTTCTAATCATGTATTAACGTGACTATAAATAATGCTTGTTAGATTATGAGCTGTATTCACATGTAAGTTATCAAATAGATTCGTTTTAATTTCGTAGCCAAGATATAATAGAGAATAAAGACAATTCATTCAAATATTAGAAGCGGGGCAAGCTTTGCTATACATACATACATATATCAGGTATCTCCATCAATTTCTTAATCAATAGAGTGTCCAACAGCTGCTAAAAGTCAATCTGCTCGTGGTCCCTATAGACAGGTTGAAGAAAAAAAAAGGGAAATACCAAGATCACTCATAATAACTACTACTTTAAAAGAACTTCTCATATCAACACAAAAGACCAGGGAATTGTTCTTCATATAAAGCTTAATACAATAGGATATAAATTGGCTTTAAAAAAATTAAAAGCATAATGTCAATTGATTTCTCTTTTTTTTTTTTTCCTATCTGGAAAGACTCGATACCAGTCTTTAAACGATTCTTTTTTTATATATATATATTATTATTTAAGATTGACCTGAAGAAATACGATGAAGGGTGGTAGCATGCTACTAGACAACAATACAGATTTAGCTGAGTCTTAATTTTTAATGACAAATAGGAATCGAAAAAAAACTGACACTTTTCTTTTTATTTCTCCATTTTTTTTTCTAAAATATCTAGGGTGTCTCGATTACCGCCATGTCAACATTATTCATAAGCACATCAAGGTTCATTAAGAATCCATTAAAGACCCTCATTTCAGTTCAAACAACAAGGCCAGCATTAAATAAAGGTAAGTATACCATGGTTGAATTCATTCACTTTATAACTAAACTATAAAATAAACAAATGCGTAGCTGTCAAGTGTTGTTCAGCAGGCATTGCCCCTTCTATATATCAATGTCATCAACAGAAGGTAAATATATAAATATATATTTATGGATACGCCTTTTATTATGATCAGGAATTGTATTTACAATAGCATTAGAGAACTTTTCATGCCTCTTCTATTATACAAAAACAAAAACAAGACCCTTATAAAGTATTGGGTGTATCTAACAGTGCTTCTCAAAATGAAATTAAAAAAGCTTATTACAAGGTAAAAAACAACAAACAAAAAAATTAATATATATTTATACAAATATTAATATATTTTATTCTAGTTAGCAAAACAATATCATCCAGATACAAATAAAGATAAAGATGCTAGAGAGAAATTTGTTGAAATTCAGGAAGCTTATGAAATTTTATCAGATGAAGAAAAGCGTAAACAATATGATCAATTTGGACATGGATTTGAAGGTGGCATGGGTGGTGGCGGATTTTATGGCGATGATAGTAGTGGATTTACTGGAGGATTTAATCCAAGTGACATTTTCGGTCAATTCTTTGGTGGAGGATTTGGCGGGGGATTTGGTGGAGGATTTGGTGGAGGAAGTGCAACGAATGGTGGTGATATTCAGGTATACCATACATATATGTATATATAATGTACTGTTATGAATTATTCTTTTTTTCTTAAAAAAAAATAAAAATGTAGGTGACTTTAACAATTGATTTCATGGAAGCCATCAAGGGCGCAAAGAAAACTGTGACGGTGAATCGCATAACAACCTGTCGTACTTGTCATGGGTCAGGCTTAAAAGCAGGTAAAAAGAAGAATGAATGTAAAACCTGTCGTGGTACGGGTGTGCAATCGATGCAAATGGGTGGATATCATGTGCAATCGACGTGTACCGCTTGTGGTGGTGCTGGTTCATCAATTCCTTATGATGCTAAATGTCCTAGTTGTAATAGTCTTGGTAAAGTAAAAGAAAAGAAACAAGTCGAAGTAAAGATTCCTGCAGGTGTTGATAATCAATCTGGACTCCGTGTACCTGGTGCTGGCGATGCACCATTAAAAGGAAATGGTCGTTATGGTGATTTACTTGTTTCATTAAATGTAAGTAGTAAATAGAATATAAAATTGAATAGTGTATTTATTTAACTGAGGAAAATTTTAATATTTAGATTTTACCTTCAAAAATATTTCGTAGACAAGGTACTGATATATTTTATGATGCAAAAATTCCATTTTATAAAGCAATGCTGGGTGGTAAAATTAGAATCCCTACCATTGATGGTGATGTGGAGCTTAAAGTACCTGCTGGCTCACAGCCTGATGATAACATTGCTCTTCGTGGAAGAGGTATTCAACGTTTGGAAGGCTCATCCAGAGGAGATCAAATAGTTCAATTAAAGATTGAGTTCCCAAGGTAAACTAAACCTTCCTTTCTCTCCTTTTCTTTTTTCTATTTTTTTTTATCTAACCAACTCTATTCACTTTTAATTAAACATAGATCTTTACGTGGTAAACAAAAGGAAATTATAGAGAAATATGCAGCTTTAGTTGATGATGAATATAAGCCAAAGGATGAAAAATAATACCTTTTTATACATATATATATATATATAAAATTCTTTTTCTTAGAGTATATTTTTATTATTGAGAGTAGTGTTTCAACTTGAAAGTACATTCTTATGTTATTGTGAGAATAAGCTACACATATAAATATAAAGACTATCATTATGTGAAACTTGCTTTCTTTTTTTTTATACAAACGAAGCTTTTAGACGAAAAAAAAAAAAAAAAAAAAAAAAAAAAAAAAAAAGCAAAAGTATGCAAAATACGTCATGGATATGGTTTTATAGGATATATTTTAGGTGTAGATCATAGTAATTCATTATTTTAAATGATTTCTTCTAGAACAACAACCAATGATAATAATGACTGAACAATTGAGTCCGTGTTGTACTATTCCTTTCTTTTTTTTTTTTTTTTTGCCCACTCAAACCTTTTCAGTTATATTGACGAGAGTATTTTGTTTATTTCGCCATTTCAATTAAATATTATTGGCTAGGAAGCGTATCTCTACGCTATACTTTTTTTTTTTTTTTTTTTTTTTTCAAAGTTGAGGGATAAAGAGAGAGAGAGAAAAAAAAACAAGGGATTCATAATAAGAGATAACAGTGACAAGGAATAAAAGACTATAAATACTTCTTTTTTTTTGTATAATATAACATTCTTCTTTTCATACATACAAATTTATTTATTTATTTATTAATTTATTTTTTTACAATAAATGCCTTCTACTTGTTATAATAGAAAGATAGAATCAAGTGCTGACTTGACTCTAGAAACTTTAAACTACTTGAATGACTATTTGAAAACATTAGAGCCAAATGAGATACTTGAATGGGCCATCCATCATTTACCTAATCTTTATCAAACTACTGCCTTTGGCTTGACGGGTCTTGTTATCTTGGATCTTATCCATCAAATAAGTATAAAGATGGATTATGACCAACAGCAACAGCAACACCTTATTCCTCTTATCTTTCTCGATACGCTTTATCATTTTAAAGAAACTCTCAATCTCGCTGATCATTGTCAACGTCTCTATCAGGTACCTCTTCTCATCTATCGTCCTGTTCATAATCACAATACAGTAACTGAATTTGAAGCCGAGTTTGGTCAACAGCTCTGGCTGAAGGATGAAGATAGCTATGATTACCTTGTCAAAGTTGAACCTGCGCATCGTGCCTATGAAGAAAACCATGTCATGTCAATTATCACAGGACGTCGACGTAGTCAAAGGGGGGATCGTGAAGGCATCCCTATCTTGGAAGTCGATAGTACAGGTCTGATCAAGTTAAATCCTTTGGCTTATTGGGATTTTAAACAGGTGTGGTCCTATATTGATGCACATCAGGTACCTTACAATGCCTTGGTCGATCAGGGCTATCGTTCAATTGGTGATTGGCATTCAACACATTCCCCTAGTCATGATGGAGAAGAAGAAGAAGATGAAAATGAAAGATCAGGTCGTTGGGTCGGTCAGCAAAAGACAGAGTGTGGTCTACATAAGGACTACTTTAAGATGCGGTCTGCTTTTATGGCATCCAAAAAGAAAAGAGAAACTCAGCAACGACAACCTCAACAAAATGCTATTACTGCCTGAAGAAACATACATACACACATACATACATACACACACACATATATATATATATATATATATACATGTATAAATATATACATAATCTAGTTTATTTATTCTTTATTTTTAACATCTGTTTAACTACATTTTTTTTTTCATATATTATAAAACAGTAGAAATTTATATATAAACTAAATTTTGGTTACTCATCAATAAGTTTATTATGTCAATAAATTTAATGTTATTAAAATGAAGAAAAACAAAGAAAAAAAAAACTTATCATACATTTATACTATTCACAGTCAAAGCGTTCTTATTTTTTTTTATTATACACTAATGATAATAATAATAAAGGGGGAGGAAGAGAGAGAGAAAGAGAGAGAGAAAAATACTTTTGTACATATAATTGTCTATATATATATATATAAATATTCTATTTTCTAAGAAAGAAGATACCAGCTTTCCCTACATTCTACTGCCTGTAATCGAACTAATCGTTTTTTATCATCCAGGGCAGCAGCAATGACCTTCAAGGTATCTTTGACGTAAGGCAAGACAATATCACGAGGCATCTTCTCAGCGATGCATTTAATACATTGAAGAGCAGATATTCTAACTTTGATGGAAGATCGTTCTGGATAAATAAGGGAAGTAAGAGCAGGCAATAGAGAAATCAAATAGGTTCCCATCTTATCAGTTGCTTTATTTAATGCGAATTGAAATAAATCTAATGTAGATAGCTTCAATTTTGTATCTTCTGGGATGGATAAGGATTCAATCAATAAAGGAATAACCTATATATCATCGTGAACAAAAGATTATAAGTAAACAAAATTCACATAAAAATAAGTATGTATATATGTATATGTATTACCAAAGAAAGCTGATCAATGAATACAGATCTTGGTGTATTTTTAAACAAATAAGCAATTGCTACAAGGTAATTCATCTTTTCATCTAATAAAGTAATATATGAATACATGATATTTTATAAAAAAAAATGTTATATATAACCTTCTATTGCCACAGAATTGTATTTTTCTAACAATCTAGAGAAAGAATAAGTCATGAACTTTTGTTTATATGAAAGCTAAACAAAAACAAAATAGTAATTAGTCCTCTTCTTGTTTTAAATATAAGTGATAGTATTTTTTTATTTTTTATTTTATTTTATTTTATTTTTTTTCTTTTACCGAAATAGTAGCAGCGCATTGCTTATTTAAACACAAGGCATCATCTCCAATCAAAACATCAAAACTAGTTGAAGCATATTTACTCATGACAGGATCAGAAATCCAAGTTATGATTGACTTTGTCATTTCTACACTCAATCTATGATCTCTTAAAATAAGAGCTTTTGCAACCTGTACACATCAATGTTGGTATATAAAAAGGAATGAATGATGTACAAAATTGTATCCTATTTCTTACCCAAACATAGAGTGTTAATGCAGAATGTGGTTGTGTCCTAACAAGACCCTCTAAGCGTTCTTTTAATTCTTCTAGATATTTTTCTAAAATATCATCTAGTATTACATAAAAAAAAAAAAAATGAAAGTTGGTAAAAATATGTATTTATAGATATTTATTAAATCGCTTACCGTCTTTCCTTTTATTGATCATGGAAGCAATCATTCTTGAAAAGGAGATGATTTGAACTTGGGATGAGCTTATCAAAGCTTCTTTAATAATTTGGTCTACAAAAGAAATGTATGGATCGTTATGAAGAGTAGCTTCATTATTGATTAACTGTGGTGGTAAGACGTCTCTGCGACATGCACATACGATGGTAGCAAAGATCTGAGTACAGGCTGCTTGAGATTCTGAATCACAAGCTGAAAATGGACAAAAATCAGCAGGTACTTTTAAGCCAAAATCTTGAAAGCCTTTTTCTTTGAAATAGTTAAAGAATTGAGACATATATTCTTGTTGTTCCCTTTTTTTTTTTTAAAAAAAAAAACCCGTCAGTATATATAATATACACATATACATATTATATAGACTTACTCTGAACTAAGACTACTAAAGATAGTAAGGATAACAAGATTTATGCTTTGTAGAATATCATGATTTAAAATAATCATGTCGTGTTGCTGTTTATCTTCATTATTGATAAAGACGGTAGAGATAACGGCTGTCATTAACTTTGGTACAAGTGTTTCCATACATTTCTTAATTTTGTTCGATTCACTTTCATTCTTTACTTGTTTTTGAATCATTTTTAATAATGTAGAAATAACTTGCAATGCATATTGTTTATCTTCATCTATCATAGAAAGGATATTTAGGGAGAATGATTACACAAGAAGGGTGTTATTTATCAAACTTACTATGACTACAAATATATAAAAACTTTTTGAGCAAATTTTGTTCCATGGATTCATAAATGATGGGAGAAATACATAATTTCTCTAAAGACGCTAGCGTAAGTTGATAAGAGATTGTATCCTTGTTGGAAGAAGAAGAAGAAGATGATGATGATGAGAAATCTGGTAAAAGATGTATCAAGTTGGGCAATGTTATTTGAATAATAAGTGAAGGATCAAATGTAGCTATTTCAGTTAGTAATAATTCAACTGACATTCTTAGTTTTTCTTCCTCTTCTTTTCCGAATAGATGACTTAATGTCTTTACACACTTGACTCTCTACGCAGAATATAAATAAGAATAATCAATGTTCAATTGTATATCGAATGATAATCTCCATCATACCTCCTCATTTGTTAAATATTGCTTTAAAACACATAACAAGCCTAAGCCAAGGATTCCCATTAAGCAAATATCAGAATACTCCTTTGATGCATTGATAGCAGTTGAAAACATTTCTATAATTCGTCCTTTATAAATGAACAGTACTGACTTGTTATCATTTATAGTGACTATGTAAAAAATGGGGGAAAAAAAAGCATCTTTTAGTTTATATAATCCCATCTATGTATACACATACATATCTATTTATGTTGTATCCTTACTTGTGTTATTGTCATTTAAAGTACCATATACAGTTTTTCTTGCTTGAATAATTGCTACTATAGTACATAAAATCAAATAGTGTTCCAACATTTCATTATTTTCTTTATATTGACGTAATAAGAGAGGTAAAACAGCGCTTTCGACTAAATCATAGGCAAAGGCTATAAAATAAAATAAATAACTTTATATCGGTCTCTCTTTCTCTCTCTCTCTCTCTCTCTATATATATATATAAGCTTACAAGTAGCAGAGGCAACTGCCCTTAAGACTAAGCTAGCAGGTTTAACATGATCTTCATCTAATTCTTTCAATAGAGAAATACAATCATCTACAAGTGGTTTTAAAACTTTAATCACAACAGCTTCTTTATCATCGTATGCCAATATAGCTTTTGTTAAAGCTGTAATAGCATTTAAGGAAGGTTCACGAAGTCCTGGATCTGGATCACCATTGATGATTTCCATTTTAATCGTATCATATAATCGTGTACTCATCGCAATTAAATCTTCAGGAGGATACACTGTCGTACATACACTTAATGTCTCTAAAGTATCTTTCTATAAAAATATATATGTTTGTAATGCTTGATATATGTATAGGTTGTTATATTAATTTATTTTTACCTTTGCACTACCTGATGTAGTAGATAGCTTTTGTAATAAAAGTGGTAATGCATATTTTGAGAATAAGGGAGTTGACGCCATACATTTTCTTTTGGTAACCAACAAATCATTGATTGATTAAATATTACATAACACATATACATGCATATTAATTTACCTAAGGTTTAATTTAAGATCCTTAGCAGTGATGCCATATGAATTATCAGGTGGAGGTCGAAAGGTAATTGGAAAATAACAAAATGAAACTTCAAACAAGTTCTAAACATATACAAATATATAAAAAGGACTAAGGTTTATGTGTGTGTGTGTGTGTGTATTTCGATATGATCTTATTATTTTACCTCTACATGCTGACTGATATCCAATAATTTTATCATCTTTTGTACTATGGTATAAATTGTCATCAAATTTCGAGGATCTTTTTCACCTGTCATTGCCTGAATAAATCCTGAAATATAGTCATCTTCTAATCCCTTTTTTAAGTCTATAAGCAAGCAAAAATATGTAATAAATAAGCTTATTTCTCTATCTCATTTTATCCCCTCTATTTTTTTTTTTTTTTTTACCATCAAGATGATAATCTAATAAATTTTGAAATACTTGGAACGCTGTATTTCTTGTAATATGTGGAAATGATTGTACAAAAACATTGTGCTTAAAACTATATAAATGTGTATATGTATAAAAAGAAGTTAAAAATAGCTCTCCTCTCTCTCTCTCTCTCGCTCTCTCTTACTCACACTACATACATACCTTTTAACTATGGCCTTTGTACATTCTAAATTAAATGCATCAAATCTATGTGTCAAAGCGTTCAGACCTATCATTAAATTAGGTACACTTGTTGTATCTAATAGACGACTACAATAAAAGTCGACAATGACAGATACTTTTTTTTAAATAATTAAAATAAAAAAAAAAAAGAATCAGAATTATTATTTGTTAAAACTTATATCGACATAATCTGAATACCACTTGATGCATTTAGTTGACTTTGTTCACAGTGCTTCATTACATAAGATAGTAAAGAGATTACTTTATAGATATATATATATAAATAGTATCAATAAATGATTGATCTTTCTTAGTTTCTTTTTGTATTCACTTTTTACCTTTCGAACGAATATCATCATTTTCGTGGACAAGATATTCACCTAGAATTTGAATTAAATGTAGTATGTTTGATTTGACGTCTTTATTATTAATTACTTTGTTTATTTTTTGAAAAAAAAAAGGTTAATATGATAATATGAAATAAGCTTTTTTGTTTGTTTTACGTTCTATAATTTGCTTGGAAACTTTATTATCAATTTCTTCTTCATTTTTAGTAGTTATCATATATTCTGTTACATATTTTTCCATATTAATGTTTCAAATAAAAAAAAAAAAAAAATGAAATAGAAATAGAAAAAGAAAAAAAAAAAAAAAAAAAAAAAAAAAAAAAAGTAAAGAAAGGAAGTGTAAAACTTTACAAAAATTTGTTGATTTCAGACGGAGTTAAGGGCCATTATTAGTATGATTATGTAAAATGAACACTGGGCTTTATTTTTATTATAAATCAAACATTTGGAAAGTAAAAGTCTATTCCTTTAACGATATTGTTAGAACAAACAAAAAAAAAGAAGAAGGAGAAAATAAAGAGAGTATAACAAGTATCAAGGAATAAACAAGATATTTAAATGTAAATGAGATATTATTTTGTATGTAGGTAATTTCATAACAAATAATGGTGACAAAAAAAAAAAAAAAAAAAAAAAGATTGTTAAATCATTCAAAAGCTTTGAATATGATACTTTCGAGATTAATAATTTCAACATTTTGTTGACTAATTAATATGTGCAGAATAGCCATGAGAGAGTCATTTTAGATAAATGTATGAGTATGAAGTAAAGTGTCATTCAGTGAAAATAGTACAATGATTTGGATACATTTCTCCTGATAGCCAGAGAATATTCACAACTTGTCAGAGTTGAGATATCGACTTTTTTCTTTTCTCACTTCTAACTTGTCATTATCAATTTAAGAGTCAAGTGTTACTAATTGTATGCTTTTATATCAATTACTAATAAAAATGGATATATGAGTAAATAAAGCTTTTGATATCTGTAAAGTAAGTTACTATGGTCAGACAATCATGCCTTTTTTTTTTTAAATACAATAAAAAGATTCCATTCGAGCAAAGTTTAATATTTTGTGTCCAATTGGAATCTTTACTATCCCTGCTTTTTATTATTTTAAATATCAGCCCATTATTTATTCTATTGTTTTTTTTTTTTCTTCATTAACCATCATTACATTAACTTGACAATGACCAATATAACAAGAGTAAATATTAAATTCTAATATAAATGATATAACGTCTAACAAGAAATATAAAGTGTTATTTAAGATCTATTTATCAATGTAATCATATACGTCTTATGTCAACAATAACTATCAAAAGTATGTCAGTTTAAATCTATATCATTCTTTTTATTGATTTATTCTTTTTTGTTTCTTATAGACAAAAAAGTAAACTGGGATGAAAAGTTATCCATACCAGTAGAAGCAGACATGATAGGTACACCAGATCCTATTTCAAATCTTCGACCCGTTAAATATTTTATACCACATAAAGAAACAAAAGAAGTAAAGTCATATTTATATAGTATATACGTGTGTATGTATGTACGTATATAATAATGTGTTTCCTTTTTCTTCAACTAGGAGAAAGAATGGAGAGAATTATGTCAAAAAATAGACAACTTTAATGAAGATTTTTGGCACAAGAATAATATAATGTTTACTGAAGCCAAGGAGGAATATGAAAATCAATGTAAAAAAAAAAAAAAAAAAAAAAAAAAAAAAAAAAAAAAGATACGTGATATACAACTAAATAATATTTAATCTAGTAAAAGAAAGAGGAGAAGAAGTAACGGCAGAAGCAATGTCGATATTTTATAAAGACTTTTTAAATAAGGCTTATGACCGTCATATGGAATACAATCGTACTTGGTGGAAACTAAACATTATTCAATTATACCCCGGATTTAAGGCCGCTATTCGGTTATTGAAAAAATCATCACCACAGCAACAAAAAAATGAACATAATTTTTGGGAAAAAAGCTTTGAATCATAAATAAAAAGTATACATCTTATTTTATTTAATAATTATAAATTGGCACCAGCAGCTCTTTGTAAAAGCTTATTGACTTTACTGGATTCCATATACTCTTTAACAATGGCACTAATTCCCTTGAATTTTTCATGTTTAGCATCCTGAACTAATTGGAAAAGAACTGATTCAGAAGTAGTAATGATTGCACCTGCAGATCTCATACGCTAATTATTATTGTTAATATTTACATAGAATAGAGCCATTTATATACACTTACAGCAATAGCGATTTCAATTTCAGGATAGTTTTGAGAGGATACACCATCTACAATAACATGAACATCATAATTATTTTCAAGTAAATCAAGCGCAGTTTGAAGTACACAAACATGACTCTATTTTTAATATTTCAGTACATAACAAAAAAAAAAAAAAAGTCTCATTTATTTTTATTTTATTTATTTACCTCGATACCTAATAAAAGAACTGATTTTGTATTGTTCTTTTTCAAGACATCAACTACTTCGGGTAAATACATGCTGAATTTTGTCTTTTCAAGACAAACGGCTGCATCTGAAATATTCAACTCACTGACAGTCTTTCCAAATGCTTATAAATATGACACCCACCAAAATAATTAATAACGAGTTATACTATATATCATACGCGTAATAGATTACCTTTAGGATATTGTTCAGTGACGATAACTGGCATATCTAAAAGATTACTTGCTTTAATCTAATCTTCAGTATAAGTTAACCAAATACATACATGTACATGTATTTATATATATATTTTATTTACCATTTTGCCTGCAACTGTAATGACAGAAGGGTATTGCCAAATAATGCCTTTAAAGCGTTCCTGAATATCACAAACAAATAAAGCAGTTGTTTGAGGTGCTAACTTTGCAATCTTTGAAAGAGCCATTATTTTCGAATTGAATTAATAAAACAAAATTAAATAAAATTAAATAAAATAATAAAAAGAAGCTCTTTCACTTGCAATGTGGGAAAAGGATAATTTTGTTTTTATTTATTTATTTTTTTTTTTTTTTATATCACGACATGTTCAGGTTTTTGAACTAAAAATAGACTCGTATTAATGGAAGTGGTGATGGTCTTTTCTTTTTTATTTTCTCTCTCTCTCTCTTTCATTTTATTTTTGCTGTTGTTGTTGTCCACCGCCAACAATCCTTTCTAGACAAGTGCTGGCTATACATAGTTTTTGTTAGTGAAATAAGGATATTCTTGTAGTTTATAACACACTGTTAAATTCTACCAAAATACTATAACCTTTCTTTTGTTGTGCATCTAAAAATTAATAGGCTAGAGGCTTTCCATTGTACAGGGAAAAACCTTTATTTACAGGATGTATATTACTTTTTTTTTTCTTTTTTTTGCTAGAAATGATTAGTTTACATATTTTGCGGAATAGTAGATTTAATTTTGTTGTTGGAAGCCTTTATTAATTGTCTTTCAAGTACGAAATCTCCAAATATATGCTTGGCTGATTTCTATGTGCATTGCTGCTGTTAGTTTTTTCTGCCTCATCTGATTATTTTTCAATTGTACCACAGGTTGTTCCTATTTTAATAGTATCGCTTACTGTGGATAATAAGAGCAGAATCCTATAATCTTTCAATGAAATCCTTAATATAGTAAACCTCAATATATTTTTAACTTTCATCATAGCTTTATATTGCGTTATATCCAATACACTGAATCGTAAACTATGTAAAATATTTAACAATGATGATTTTTATTTAAATAGAAGGTCAATCAGCACGAATGTTCTTTCATAAAACTGTGCTGATTGTGCCTTCTTACTTGGTATAATAGGAAATGGGGCATTTTATTTCTTCGTTCTCTTTTGGAAGTAAAACCCCATAACCACTTCCATTAACTGGCTTTCGGATATCCAAATTAACCATTCTATCCAAGGATAATTGGTTATTTGAATTACCCAGCATTCTTTCCACTTGGTTTTCTTCGTGCTCCTCGCTCATTTTTCTTGATATCTTTACCAAGTTTTCCAAAGCGCCCTAACATATTCAATAGCGTGAGCATACCAACCGTTAATGACTGATAAATGCTATGTTCAAATAATTATTTACCTTCAAACACCAGCAAAAAATTGCCAATTCAACAATGTCTTTAGTTGCGCTTAATTGCTTCGGAACTTTGCACTTGTAAACTTTTTTTAAACAGTACAGCTTTAATGAGCAAAGCTCAAGAACCCATAAATGGATCGTATCATCTAAACTAATCATCAAGAAAAGGTCATTAAATTGTTAGCACAGCACATGTTATTCATTAATGGCAAAATAAAATAAAATAAACTATCTACCTCTGGCATGAATAAATGGAACTTTTAATTGTAATGCTGTATCTTCTGAAGCGGTGGTGCCCCTAAACCGTGCACCTATCACCCTAATGCCTTGTTCACAAGATCCCATGCTATATGATGCCTACATATGCATCGACGATTGCAAATGCCTTTGACCGAACCCGACCCTTTGTCCTTCCTCTTGATATAGCTCTTTTGATGCCTTCAAGCAATACCCAGCAGGCATAAACTTCAAGTTATATTGCTTGATATTTTTCATAGCAAATTGAATAACTGGCCACACAAAAGCGTGATTGAAGCCTGTTCCACAGGATGAAAGCTGCTGATACAAATTTGGTTTTCTGTAGAGCCATAAACTAAATAAAAGGGACAAAGTAATCCGATTAGTTAGCTATTGTTATTAAAAAAAAAAGTTGCTTTTAAACTATACCATAACTTGAAAAATTGTTTTGTAAAAATGAAGTTCTCTTCATTTTCTGTCTTGTCTGCTACTTCCTTACAATCCAAGACGCTCTTCTCAACCACATCCAAGTCATTCTAAAGTGATAAAAATGATTAGTATATTTAAAAAAAAAAAAAAAATAACTGCCTTACAGTTTTTATAGCAACTAAAACACTGCTAGCATATTTTCTGCAGGTCTGTAATGGTGTTGCTAGCATTTCATTGCTGGTATCAACATGGAAAGACCATTCTTCTGGTAAATGAGGGTTACATTTAATAGAATAGCCGCATTCGATAACATGTTGTTTTTCCAAGCTAAGAAAAGAAATTTAGTATGAAATAAAAAATTAAAACAATCATCAGTATAACTTACCAGAATTCATGGCAATTACTTGTTGTACCTTTCGTTTACGAGGCTTTGGGCAGAGCAACTTTTTTTTTTTTTTTTTTTTTTTTTTTTTTGTAAAATCCATGTTGGTGCCCATCCACTACTCTCTCTTTTATAATTTTTTTTTCATCGTTATGAGGTCTTGGATACAACGTAACGACTTTCAAAGAGAGATTACATTCGTCCTTCATAAACTCATTGACTCTAGACTTCTTAATATCAAGCCCTTCGAAAGCTGTTGTCAAACTTTCTACAGCATCAGTTATAACAGCAGAAGGATTTTCATCAAAAAAAAAGAAATTAATCAAATGCTGTTTGTGTGGTTCCTGAAGCTTAGAAACAGGCCAGTTACTGCGGTTAGTCTTTTTTTCCCAATTCATAGTTATTAGACTCGCTTAGGTACTTCTGATACTAGTTATTTGCAGCACGAACGGATAAGCCTTCTTGAAGCCTGTTACGGGTCTTAAAAAAAAATAGACTGAAATTGAATAAATATTGTTGAGACACACAAACAAAAAAAAAAGTACACTTTGTTCACCAGCTGAACGACACAAAAAAAAAGATATGTTTTAGTCTGATTTTATTGAAAGAATAATATTATTTTACCTGAACGACACAAAAAAAAAATATGTTTTAATCTAAAGACTAAAAAAAAAAAGGTCGTTCAGTTTGCCATTTTTTATACTAATTTAGTTAGGGGTAAAAGGAGGTGACTCTTTTTTTTTAAAAAAAACAAGAAATTAAGTTCAAATTTTGTCTTAATTTAATTGGTTGAGTGTTTCAATTTATTTCTTGCAAGTTACAAGATTGGATTATTTAGTTTAGCTTTAATATTGTGTGTAACTTCCTTTCATATAAAGGTAGTAAATAAGCGGGGAGGGAGGATATTCGATAACTATCATCTGGCCTCTCCTATATAACAGATAACAGGAGAATAATAGTATAAATAAAGATCTACATTTGTAGGTTTTGTATCAAAACAAGAAAAAAAAAAGGAGATGTCTTCTATGAGGGTGTAGAATATAATATATTTATGGAGGGGACAAATAACCTCTAAGGCCTCCTTTTTTTTAACAATAATGTGCTATCTCCTTATTCACGAGTTTAAAATTCTGTATATAAAGCAAATCAAATCAAAAAAAACATAAATCTTATTTCTGATTATCTTTTCCAAACCTATTTTGTTTTGATAATAGAATAAGTTAAATTAGAACATGTTATCAATGAATCAACATCATCATTATGAAAAAGAAGAACGAGATTATCTTTCAAGTCTGCAAGCAGTACGTGAAAGATGCTTTAAAGTACAAGAGATAGCTGTCAAAAATAAGCTTCATCATTTTAATATTGACAGCTCAAAACTTCAAGATATAGTACAACTTGTTATTTCATTATTAAAAAGAGATTATTACGATTTTGATTCTCAACAGTTACAGATTCCTTCACATGGCCGTTGGCGTCATTTTGATGCTGGAGGATGTGCTCGTATTCAAGCCCTTTTAATTGATCCCTGGACAAAGATGGGGGTTGATTCTCTTGAACAGACGAGGCGTATTTTGGATTTATTTGTCATTGCAGTTCTCTTGGATCTTGATCCCTCACAGGGATATAGTTATCAAGAATCAACTCATCATCGTATTTATAAGAAAAGAGAAGGAATGGCTATTGCAATTTTGGAAATGTTTATGAATGGTGTTTTCTCTATCAATCCAGAGGAACCACATCGTGTTGATTGTAATAAAGTTATTTCTTTTCTTTTTTTTTTTACTGTATACTTGTTACATATAAAACTAACTCAAATTCCTCTTCTTAACATATAGCGGAAGCGTTGATGCAGTTAACATTAGATGATTTATTATCAGGCCTTAAAACAACATCAGACGAATTAATAGGTATAGAAGATCGATTTGAGTTGTTAAAACATCTTGCCCAAGTCTTGCAAGTTCGAACTGATTATTTTGGAGGTCAAGAAGGCTTTATGCCACGTCCTGGAAATATGATGGGTAAGTTCCTTAAATAAATAAAATACTGCATTTGATATTGAAATATGAAGGCGTCTCTAATTTTACAACTCTAGATTACCTTTTAAATCATCCAACCACAATAAAAACGAAAAAAGGGCCTTTAATCCGTTTAGAAACTCTTTGGCCAATTGTATTTGAAATGGGTGAATTATGGACTGTCCAAAGTGACTATTCTAATGGTAAAACGGGTATTACTTCTTTAGGCGATGTCTGGTCATGTTGCTCTAATGATAATCTTCTAGTTCCTATCCATAAACTATCTCAATGGATGATTTATACTTTGATTGAGCCAATGGAAAAGCTTTTAGGTGCAGTTATTGAAGGAACTGAACAATTAACTCCACTTCCAGATTATGCTAACGGTATATATATATATACATATGTATATGTATACGTATGCACATTTAATATTGTATACTTATTTTTTTTTTTTTTGCAAAGGTGGCCTGCTTATTGATACAGGGTTAATTACATTAAAAAGTCAAGATTATGAACGAGGTATTGAGAATTATCGTCAACATACCAATTTACTTGGCCAGTCCAAGGTAGAAATGATACCGATGTTTGATATATCGGATTCAGCAATAATAGAATGGAGAGCCTTGACTATCGCTTATTTAGACCTTGTTTGTGATCGTGTTCGTGCTGCCTTGAAATTAACGAGAAAAGCATTGTCATTAACTCAATTGATTGAAGGTGGAACAACAAGTGTAAGTTATAATATTATCTATTTTTTTTTTATATTTTTCTTATGCAGAATAAAATATGTAGGCAGGCAGAGAATTAGCCGAACTTTCACGACCAAATACACAGCAGCCTCCTATCCTTATAAAAGTATGTATTCAATAGAAATATAAATATATAGATGTATATAAAACCATGAATCATATATTAACTATTTTCCAAATATAGTGGGATAAAAGAGTTGTTTTCTAATATGGATATGACTTAAAAACACATAAACATTTTCAAAGTAAAATAAAGAAAGTGGTTTACTTATTCTCAAAATTATCGTGGTGTTCCTTTAAATTATTTTATATGCAGACAAACCTTAAAAAAAAACAGATTTAGAGATCAATAATAAATTAAACTTATACGAGCTTTTGATTGGATAATATAATGGTGTAAAGAGTATTCGAGCCAATTAGATCCATTTATATGTATCTGGCACCATAAAAGATCTCTTTTTCTTGTGCTTCCTTCATATCCTTCAACATGTTAATTTACTTGCTAACAACTACCTTTCTAACATAGCTATATTGTTTTACTTTTGGGTTTTTTTATTTTTATTTTTATTTTTATTTTTTTTATTTTCTTTTTTTTTTTTTTTTGTTTTCATACAAAAATCATGTATACAATAGTCAAATAATGTAATTTTAAATGTTAAAAAAAAAAAAAGAAGCAGCATTTAACAAGAAAGAATAATAATAAAAAGATGAAGATGATCAAATGGAGATTAAAAGTCACGTCTTTCAAAGCTTATTACTAGAAGAATAAAGTCAAGAGAGTACCAATGTCCAATGTGCAACGCTCCGATATCATTTATATTATTTAGTCTTCACAATAAATCTCTCCCCCCCCTCTCTCCTTTTTTTTTCCCTATTTTATTTAATTTTCGAAAAAACTTGCATTAATGAAAGTTACTGATAAGATTAGAAAGGCAGAAATTGAAGGACGTCCGTTTTGGTCTTTCGAATATTTTCCTCCTAAAACTCCTCAGGTACCAATTTTTTTCTTTTTTATTTTTCATATAATTGTATTTACTGACTATTATATAATTTTTTGGGTTTAAAGGGTGTTCAAAATCTATATGATCGTATGGAAAGAATGCAACGTTTTGGCCCTGAGTTTATTGATGTAACTTGGGGAGCTGGAGGTACTTCTGCTGAATTAACAACTGAAATAGTTGCAACTGCACAATCTGTTTATGGCTTGGAGACGATGATGCATTTAACTTGTACAAATATGCCAAAGAAACAAATCGATGATGCTTTAGAGGTAATATGCATATATATATATATATATATATATATATATTCACATGTTCATGACAAATACATATATAAATATTTATTCATATACTGATTCTCTCTTTGTGTCCAACTAAATAAGGCTGCTAAAAATTGTGGATGTCAAAATATTCTTGCGTTACGAGGTGATCCTCCCAAAGGACAAGCTAATTGGGAATCATGTGAAGAAGGTTTTGAACATGCTGTTGATTTAGTTCGGTATATTCGTAGCAAATATGATGATTATTTCTGTATTGCTGTAGCTGGTAAAAATAAAACTTCTCTTATATATATATATATATATATATTGACACTGGTATGTGTGTATACTTATATAGGCCATCCGGAAGGACATATTGATAATCCTGATAAAGAACAAGATCTCTTTTACTTGAAAGAAAAAGTTGATGCAGGTGCAGATCTTATTGTAACTCAACTCTTTTTTGATATCGAACTATTTGTTCAATTTTATAAAAGAGCTCGTTCTATTGGAATCACTGCACCTATCTTACCAGGTGTTTTCCCTATTCAAAATTACAGTGGACTAAAACGTGTTATTTCCTTTAATAATAATTTTGTACCACAAAAGATTTGGGATGATTTGGAAAAAATCAAAGAAGATGATTCAGCGGTAAAAGAATATGGTATTAATTTAACTGTCGATTTCATAAAGCGATTTCGAGAAGTAGGCATTCATGGCTTTCATATCTATACTTTTAATTTGGAACGTTCTAGTCGTCTTGTTCTAGAGCGATTAGAGTTAGTAGCTCCTGTAGAACATATTAAACCTTTGCCCTGGAATCCTTCACTTACTAATAAGCGTGCTAAAGAAACGGTTCGTCCTATCTTCTGGAAGAATCGTACCAAGAGTTATATTCAACGTACAGAGACCTGGGATGAGTTCCCTAATGGCCGCTGGGGTGATTCACGTTCTCCTGCCTTTGGTGAACTCGATGGGTGGGGGGTCAATCTTAAATATCCTGCTGCTCAATGTCTAGAAATGTGGGGTTATCCTACCTCTATAGATGATATCTCCCTCACTTTTGCTCGTTACTGTAAAGGTCAGATTGCTGGTATCCCCTGGAGTGCTCAACAATTGGATCCTGAGACGGATATCATTCGACAACGTTTGGCTGCTATCAATTTACTCGGATACTTGACCATTAATTCTCAACCTGCTGTGAATGGTGTCAAGAGTTCACACAAGATCTATGGCTGGGGTCCCAAAGAAGGTTATGTCTATCAAAAGGCTTACTTGGAGTTCTTTGCATCCCCTGAAAGACTGGATGAATTGATTTCCAAAATCCATAACGACCCACAAATAACCTACTTTGCTGTGAATAAACAAGGTGATCTTCGTACAAATACACAAAGTGATATACCTAATGCTGTTACCTGGGGTGTCTTTCCAGGGAAAGAAATAATTCAACCTACCATTGTTGAAGCAATCGCTTTTATGGCCTGGAAAGATGAAGCCTTTGAACTTTGGAAGAGATGGGCTCGTATCTATGAACGTAAAAGTGAGTCTGCTGAACTAATCTTGGATATTACACATAATTGGTATTTAATTAATATTGTTCATAACGATTTCCAAGATGAAAACGGTATTTGGAGATTATTTGACTTGGAGATTGATGGTGAAATTTCTCGTAAACTATTACAACATGCTAACTATATTGCTCGTTAACTGGCATGAAAACCTTTCCTTTTCATACTTATATAAATCCATATATATATATATCTGTAATTTTTGTATTCAACATGCCCATTCTTTTCATATACTGTGTTTTGCTTTTGAAAATAGGGGGGTTTTTTTTTGTTTGTTTGTTTGTTTGGTTAATAGAAATTTTTGAATTCAATAAAATTTTTTAAATGTAGGCGATAGACATGTTTGACCATCAACATACATATCACAAAAAAAAAAAAAGAAAAAAAAAAACTTATAGCAGTTCTAACAAAGCTAGGTTCTAGATTTTAGTTTTGTTAGAACTGCTATAAATGTAGGAATAAATACAGGTTTTTTAGACTGGAATTATGCATAATTTATATTTTTATTATACAAAATCCGTAAATACGCGCAAAAGTAAACTAAAAAAAAACAGTATAATATGTGCAACTATCAACATTTGACAAACACTGCATTGTTGGTTTTTAGTGTAACTGTTGTCTTATGCTATATAAACCCTCTCCTAAAAAATAAAATAAAAAATGTATCTTTTCATTAAAAAAAATTTATTTTTGTGCACATCATAATGCTTTCTTTATTCAAAGACGAAACCTATATCAATGAGCGTTTTAAAAACTGCCTTACAGAAACAAAAGTTCTTGATTGGAAATATGAAAACGCAGTAAGGCAAATACTTGACCTCGGATTTCAGCCATATGACGTAGAAATGGATTTGAAAAAGCTTGGTGCAATGTATAAATTTCTTGTATACGATATCAAACACAGGCACTTGGCAATATATTCAGAGGCTGAGAACCAGAAAATCACCAACATTATTGAACATCTGGGGTTCACTTTGTACAGCTGCATCAATAAAAAAGGCTTTTGAAAGAAAAGATGTGATAAGTAGAGTACCAAAAAGCCCTTGAGAATAATGTTCTTGATGCTAGTGAAGAACAAAAGAAGGAGAAAAAGACTACTGAAAAAAAAAATTTTTTTTGATAAATTACACATATCAGAAAAATTTGCTCACCTTGCTAAATACTATGGTGTTGTGGTTTACAAGAAAGAATATAATAAAATATAAATAAAAATAAAAAGAGAAATAAAAGAAAACAGACAAAAGGAGTACGTTGAGACTTGTCAATAAGTTTTATTAAGGTAAAGATAAAAAATGAATTAATTTAAATTATATTCAATTCAATTATACAAAATAAAGGTTAATAATGTAGGAGTATTTATATCTTTTGTGGATAAGGATGATGAGTAAAAATATAACAACTTATATTTGATGACGTAATCATGGAAAAGAATAACATTTTAATTAGTATAGTATCAAGAATCATTATAGACATATATCCATCTCTTTTGTTTCTATATATTTATTTTTATAACTAATACATGTACTCTGAGTGAAATCAATGATTACGCGTACTTGAATTATTCTTGATTTACTCCAGTTTAACTTGTAAAGTTATTTTTATAAATTTATATTCAGCAGAAGAAGATTTATTTTTAGATGTAGGACTTTTGTTGTCACAAGAGTAAATATACTTAATATGTGTATAGACAGAACTATTATAAAAGTGCACTATGTATTCTATTCTGACTATTTATCTTTTTAAATTAAGTTACAAATCTTGGATTTACAGAAAAATAATATTCCCAGACGATTCTTTAAACATATGCGCAAGATGAAAGAAGAGTTGGGTTTACTGTTGCAGCCTCTAGTTACCCTTGAAGAACGTGAGATGTTAGTTGAGATTTCGAGTTGCCAGAACACAACAGAAATCCAAGAGCTTGTAACTACTTGGTATAGCAAATTTGATTTATCATCAAATTGCAGGTTCATTAGGTTCGCTTTGGTTGCAGGCTTAGAACTCTGGAATTCAAAAGCTTTAACAAAAAAAGGACACGGGGAAGACTGGTTTAGAATGCATGTGTATTCAAATGTTTGGGACAAGGCGTTTTTTGATGATGATGAGTTTGAAACCAAGCGTTCGGAATGTCTCAGCCAAGTAATGAAGCTTTTGAAAGAAAACAATGGAGACACCAAACTACAAAAGCTTGATTTTATACTGCGTGATCTCAATACAAATAATGATGTAATAACGGCAGAAGAAAAGCCAACATTGAAAGGTATGAAAGCTGACGTAAAGAAGGGTGGATTATTGAAGAAGAATACATTGTATCTTTGGTCAAAGCAAGTTAAAAGTCATGTACTCATGAAAGAACTAGAATCGATATCATGCCAATGGCAAGGCACCAAGCTGACTATTTACGGATCTCGTTTATTATCTTCAGATCTAATTTTAACCTATGTAAAAGGCTCCTTCCATGTGCCAGTCTCTGCAAGTCATCTCCCTGAATTCTCTAAATTGTTAATGGCAGTAATTTCATTAAAGCGCATGGCCAAGCTTAACTATGCCAAGTTCACTCTAATTTTGGAGGAAAAATACAAGCAGGAAATTGAAAACCTGATGTTTGATCATGATCCCTTAGATGGAATGAGTTTTGTAAGTGACAGCACGGATAGCAACCGTGTGGAAGAAGGTCAAATTGAGTCTCTCTCCGGAAATTCCGAAGGCACCCCTTCGGAATGCGCCTTTCTCGCATCGTGGACAGCCCTCATCAGCGAATCTAGAGGTAATAACTGTGATTCCCTGACTCCCGGAGCGCAGGAACCAGGGATCGACACCTTGTTTTCTTTAGGTCAGTGCCGTTCACCGCTCACACAAATACAAATACAAACCAAAGAAGGTTAAATTGATGGAGAAAAAAGTGAGTATGATATTGAGGACTTTGTTGAAAATACATTGGCCAAAGTGAAAAACCTGAAGGTGGGTGAGGAGGGCTTGAAACGATTTTCTGATTGGGAGGAATTGCTGTTATTTGATCGTGTGAAGTGCAGAAAAATAAGTAGATAAATTCTATTGCTGTTAATTTTAAAATTAATTATATAATGAAATAGTATTGTTCTTTCACTTCATCATAAAATAGTAGTGTTGTGATATTACTTGTAGAATATCAAATAAAAAATATTATAAAATAAAAATCATATAAAGACAAAAAAAACGTCAACGAGACTGAACAATCAATCACTTTATTTATGAATTTAAATTGATGGGAGTATTTATAAGAATTGTTAAAGAAGTCTGATATAAGATATGAATCAGAAAAAATGTTAGGTACGACTTAATAAGATATGTTATAGATAATGAAATGTTAGAAGTTTTAATATTATTTGATAAAGTGGATCAAGAGAGTTTCAAGAGAATCTAGATAGAGTTCCTTGAATAAATTTATGATCTACATGTTTAATAAAAAAGCATGACATTATAAGTAAGCTCATGACAAGTGTTCTTCCACTTCATTATGTAAAATATCTCTATCCATATTCTTCAAACAGGTCACCAAAATAGAGCAGATTCCACAGTCATGAACAGAAGATATACAATTGTTTACCATCCATTTTATCAGTCTTCTACTCGAATATATTGGGCTATCAAAAAAAAAAAAGAAAAGCAAAATAAGTTTAGTGACATGAAATCACTTCAAAAATGGTTAAAGTTAAGTAGTGAAGCTGTACCCGATTATAAGCACATATTATTTATATTTGTATGACATTATTTCTCTTGTGATATAGTATTCATATTCCCCTTTAGCATTTTTATATAATAGTTTTTAATGTCTTTAATAAAATAAATGGCTTTTCTCTGATTTCTTTAAATCAACTTTAGAAAAAAAGTTAGGCAAAAGATATATGAATTACAAAATTGTATCTAGTAAAGGCTTCTTCAAATACAATCACACTAATAATCACTATAAGCTTACTTTAAATCAGATAATAATCAGATCCGTACTTTTATTATTGTTAGTTAGTTAGTGAAGAAGAAATAGGTTGCAAAATTGAGGGTTGGATTTACTAGGTATAATTTGCTGACTACCGACATATTCCCCTTCTTTCTTTTAGAATATCGTAATTTAGTAGGATACAGGGAGCAGACTCTTACTTCTTTTTTGATATTTATTTTATACTTCAGCCTATAATTAAAGAACTCATTTCCTCCCATTTTTATTATCATTTGCTTATTTCTTATAAAAAATGCCTTTCTTTTATATATTTCAGCCAAGCGTTTACACCGTATATATACATGTACAGAATCGAAACTAAATAACGAAGATGTATTTTATATGTTGATAGTATCCGTTAGAAGAATGACAAGTCCTTAATTTTAATATCTTTACTGTCTTTTTTTTTTTTTAATTAGAATAAGATTTGTATATTCTCTCTAAAGCTCTAAATAAAGTTTAAACTGATCTATTTCAACAAAAGTAAAAAAAAAAAAAAAAAAAAAAAAAAAAGCAACCGGAATTTAAAATGAAATTACGTGTTTAGTTTTATATTTTTATTTTATTTTATTTTTTTGTCTTATTTATTACAAAACAATGGCTACATTGGAGGATAAATCACTTTGGGAGAACCAACAGGATGATGATGTTGGAAAAGATATTCTTCGCTTATCACCAGAAGAAATTAATAATAGAACACGATTATTAGAAAATGACATCAAGGTAACAAATAAAATATATATGTTAATATTCGAGTGATCTAAATCCATCTATTTAACAAGGTTATGAAATCAGAAATTATCAGACTACAACATGAACAAGCTACCATGAAAGAAAGAATTAAAGATAATAAAGAAAAAATTAAATTAAACAAACAACTTCCTTATCTTGTTGGTAATGTTGTTGAGGTAAAACATTGTTCAAGTTATCTTAATTATCTAAATAACGCAAATTTTTCAGTTACTTTTTTAATAACTTTTTTTTCTTCTTTAAAAAAAAAGCTACTTGATGTTGATCCAGAAGAAGAAGAAGAAGAAGGAGCTAATATTGATCTAAATAATCAAAGAAAAGGAAAATGTGCAGTGATCAAGACATCCACAAGACAAGTAATGCATAAAATACTGCATAATTATTCTTGCCTTTTTTTTTTTTTACTGATCCGTTGCTTAATAGACCATCTTTTTACCTTTAATTGGTTTAGTAGATGCAGACTCTTTAAAACCTGGAGATCTTATTGGTGTCAATAAAGATAGTTTCTTGATTTTAGATAAATTACCAGCAGAGTAAAATTCGAATGAAACGATTTTATTATAATACAATATAACATTTACCTTTTTTATATTAGGTATGATTCTCGGGTAAAGGCAATGGAGGTAGACGAAAAACCAACAGAAGATTATAATGACATTGGTGGTCTTGACAAACAAATTGAAGAATTAGTTGAAGCAGTTGTGTTGCCCATGACACATGCAGATAAATTTAAAAACCTAGGTATTAAACCTCCTAAGGGTGTTTTAATGTATGGACCACCTGGTACAGGTAAAACACTTTTAGCTAGAGCATGCGCTGCACAAACCAATTCTGCCTATCTCAAGCTGGCAGGTCCTCAATTAGTTCAAATGTTTATTGGCGATGGTGCTAAATTAGTACGCGATGCTTTCGAATTAGCTAAGGAAAAGGCACCTGCAATTATTTTCATCGATGAACTAGATGCTATTGGTACAAAACGATTTGATTCCGAAAAGTCTGGCGACCGTGAAGTTCAACGTACTATGTTAGAGTTACTAAATCAATTAGATGGTTTTTCATCAGATGATCGTATTAAGGTCATTGCAGCCACCAATCGTATTGATATTTTAGATCCTGCTTTACTACGTTCAGGACGTTTAGATCGTAAGATTGAATTCCCTCTACCTAATGAAGAGGCAAGAGCACGTATTCTTCAAATTCATTCTAGAAAGATGAACGTCAGTAAGGATGTTAATTTTGAAGAATTATCGAGATGTTGTGATGAATTTAATGGTGCACAATGTAAGGCTGTTTGTGTTGAAAGTGGTATGTTGGCTTTAAGAAGAGGTGCTGTGGAGATTACACATGAAGACTTTATGGAGGCTATTCAAGAAGTTCAAGCAAAGAAGAAGATGACATTACAATACTATGCATAAATACTCGCTATAATTAAAAATAATTTTCAATGTTATATATAAATATATGTATATTTTTTTGCTGCTATATATTTATAATGTAAAAGAATTTAGACAAATAACAAAAAAAAAACTGTTTTGGAAAGCTGCTCTGTTATATACACAAACTGTAAAATTATGATTGTTCATATTCAACACTAAGATTTGCCCCATTACGGTTAAACCTATGAGGCCATTATCAGCATCAAAACGAAAAAAAAGTAGAGTGTTTTGAGCTAGTTGCTCTATATAATCATAAGAGCTGAATTTACGTTGCTATCTTTTATTTAAAATATAAGCTTCTTTATATATACATATACACTTTATTATACCGCATTTTATGCATGTAATTCTACCATCAGTTCGATACTATCCAGGGAACAGTGGTTAGATTTTAGAAAGGGAAATAACAACTTTTATTAAGAAAATATATCCATGAAGTATGATTATAATGAAAACAGCCCCTTCCCTTTTTTTTTAAGGTAAGAAAGCAAAATATGCTTCATAATCATACCATTCTGTAAACTCATTAACCAAATAAAAAGGACAATAAATAAAGTATATAAACAGCTACAAATCTCATTTTGACTCTTTTCTAAACATCATTAGACGACTCTTCTTCTACAGGTCGTCAGTGATTAGATTCATTATTATACAAAAGTTTTAAAAATAGATATTTATTTATTGATAATATGTGTGTTTTTTCATTTTTAGTTAATAATAATAATAATAATAAAGGGTAATGATCCAATTAGCCAGTAGCTTCATTATATAATAAAAAAGGCTACTGTTTCCAGAAGCAACCAATCGTGGAGGTTGATCATTATGTGCTTCCTTTCACAGTCTTATTTAACGAGAGACGCGAAAACTACAAATGAAACATACTCTCGATATTGGACAATAGAAATGACTATTATCCTTACAGTGATATTAATGAATGTTTATTTAAAGTGACCATCATCATTAGAACTTCACTAAAGATTGCTGATTTAAAGTGAGCAATATCCTCAAAACTTCACTTTAACAAAAAAAGAAAAAAAAAATTTCCACATAAACAAACGGTCTAATAGGTGCAATGCTTTCCATGGAAGAGCATAATTAAACCTATATGTCTTTGTTACACTTCAGATAGATCAGAGTCATAAAGGACCGAATGGTATTATAGTTATTAGTTATACACTTTATGCATACAATATTATTTGATTTCAGTTTATAAGACATTCTTGTGATGAGAAAAATAATATTATAATAAATACTAACATCACGAGATAATGATAAGCCAAACATAATGTAAAGAGTTATTAATGATAAAGACATATATGAATTATAGACTGTACCTATTAGTTATATATACACATTATTATAATATTATCTAACATACTAATTTATAAATATAATCATATACTATCTATACACTATACAATATACAATATACAATATACAATATACAATATACAATATACAATATACAATATACAATATAATGATATTCATTCAAGTAGTACATTGAGGAATGAATATATAATACAAGAAATCTTCCCTATATCATTCATAAATATAAACAAACGAGATCTCATTATTTGATTTCAAGGAAAATAACCTGCTAGATAGAACACCAATAATTTAATATTTATTAGAGTTAACTGATATTAATTTTTAATCAGGGCAAAGACTAGAGAACTTAAACACAACAACTTTAATTATTCTATGGGAAATATTTTTCTTTCATTCCGTTCCTGTCGCGAAGTAACTCAGTTCTCCACAAGATATAAATAAGGATTCATTTTGCACTCATTTTATAATTCAATTTTTATTTTTTATTAATTTATTCTTTTTCAATCTCTTCATTTTATAATGAAAGTTTTATACAGATTTATTCTGTCTTCTTTTTTTTATCTCTATTTTGAGTGCAAAAGATAAGGAAAGAGAAAACAGGAAAGACAAGTCTGTGAAGACTCGGTATAGTTTATTGAAAGGAAAATAATACAAAAATTGTACAAGAAAATAATATGGAAAAATGACAAGGGCTATTTATATGTTTTTTGCTTGCAAGGTAAGTGATATTAATAGAAATATGATTTGGATAAGTGAATACTGGTATAATAAAGCCTTTATGCACAAATATTGTCTCCGAATAATTCTGGATGCAGTATGCATATTTCTGCCTGAGCTGTTGCTGTTATAAAAAATATATCGGATTATTATTTCAGGGGTGAGCAACGCGTTAATATTAATTTACAGTGAATATTCCAGTTATAGCAATACCAATTATTTATAAGCTACTATTACTATCATCCTCTAAGATATTATTATATAACAATATTCAATATTATAGATGTGTATATAATATGTATGACTTACATAAATAATTATGTAATTGAATATAACAGTCATAACCCTATTGAACTCTTATTATTACATAATACAATGTATATAATTATTTCTTTAATGCTCGAATACTCTAACAACGACTATTATTAAAACTGAATGTAGAATCAATATTATGCTGTGAAGTACAATACACTAGCTTTATTTGAATAACCTCTTTATTATGTAAATAAATGATGGTTTATTTCTATTAACTTAGCTGTAAGGACGACTACAATCATAACAGAAGATAAACAACCTATCCATATTTGTAAGCATATGATCCATAAATCGGCAAAATGAAATGTTTCACCCAGTTTTGGATGTAGGTGTTGCTGCCTCGATTGCAGTAATTCCGGCTGTGTCCTTCATTTGTTTCAACTTCTTTAAGTATACTGTCGAACCTATGAAGTGGTAATATTCTTTTACACTGCAGCGCCTAATTTCATGTTGGTCTGTGTTAAGGCGGATAGCAGCTGTAAAAACCGATTTTCTTCCAGGACCTATAAAACTTGGGTTCTATAGTCGAGTGATTTCATCTATTGAGAAACCACCAACGCCTAAATCATGGTTTGTTATCATGGATTGATCATCATCTCTGTCAAATTATCTCCTGTAAAACATAAAAATCAACAGTAAAACCATCTGATCTGATAATATTTCCAAACAGCACCTTGTTTTTCTCATTAGGCATCAGTTTATCAATACCATAAAATGAAATTACGTTGGTACTTTTTTTTTTTACCTGAATTCTGATAAATTATTTTCACCTTTTATACCGCAGTTTTCCAAAATTGAGTACATCAGTAAATAGCCAGAATTGGTTCACATAGCTCCCCGGAAGTGATCTTCTCACAAAACAAATCAGCGCATTTGCACTAATAGTAACAAACCTCCAGTGAACAGATGGTTTGTGTAAAATAGTGAAAAGTCTAGGGATTGGAAGACGACGAACATCAAAAGGTTTGTGCTGGGAATGTTCATCTTCATAATAATCCAAAATACGTTCTAGGGATTTGTATGCTATCTGAGGGGCTTTAGACAAATTAGCAAGTGACACCCATTGGTTGATCAAGACTCTAAGTGCTTTACATTCATGGTTCATAACATCTTGTAACTTCTCTTCTGTTACGTCTCTGGGTAGAGCAATATCTTTTAGCCATCTTGGCTCGCCTAGACATATGTATTGGTAGCAGTAGTTTTCTGTAATATCTTTAAGAAGTGTGGAATCCATCGACTAGTAAGTAGATGTTATTCATCTATAATTAGCAATTACGTATTTCTGTTACTTGCCATGAAAATATGCTGAAGATGATAATACAAAAAATTTAAAAGGTGCTCTTCAAAATGCTCTATTATACTGCTCTGTTTGCTGGTAGCCAGTTTGTTACAAGCTTCTGCCAAGCACTGTGAGTTACCTGCTGCTAATGCTTTATTGTATACAATAGAGGGATATACAGGCATAAAAGCGTCCCAGACAGCATTCATATTGGGAGATAAATTTGTACTGAGTGTAACTCTTTTTGCATTTACTAACTGACAAACAGTGTACCAATAATTTCGTTGAAATATACAATGTGATATATCATTTTCTTCTATTTGTTGCGACTGAAGAGTAACGTAATAATTTACAAATATCTGTGCACGGAATATTATATCTCTTACATCTCTGCAAGCAGGTATGATGACTGGCTTTAGAGTATTTGCATACTCCTCTCTGATACAGTTGTCTAAAGGCACATCATTTTTACGTCATTTGTTTATTAACTAACCTCACTTTTGAACGAAAAATCCGGTATAATATATATGTACTTCGTAATCTATTTGATATATCATTATTATTGAAATCAGACATACCAATTATTTGTTATTTCATGTATTTATGTCTGAATAAAAAATATATCATCATTGTGCTAAACACATAACGTTTTATATACATATTAGAACCTTAATATGGAATATTAGGGTTATGATTAAATGATAAAATTATTAAAGAAAAAAAAAAGGTGGTCATAGTGAGCACAATAGTTTAAATAACTGCATTACCCAAACCAGTTCGCAAAATTAACAGTAAAAAAAAAAAAAAAAAAAAAAAAAAAAAAAAAAAAAAAAAAAACCTCCTAAGAGTCAAGAAGGAAAATGAAAAAAGTATTGAAGAATAAAGAGTAAAGAAAAATGAAAGGGGGGAAAGTAAAACGAAAGTAAGATAGAGAAAAAAATTCGGAAACAAAACAGAGATACTAGCATTTTTATCATTGCAACCATTTCACCAAACTAGCACTGATATCAGCTGGAGGAGGAGGAAGATCTTCACTATGGAAAATATGACCCGATTCATGTAGGATCCGGCAAATTCCAGACCAACGTACAGGCCAGGAAGAAATAGATGGAACATTTTTTGTTTTTTTCAGAGGTAATAAATTGTTTAAGAAAGAAAGAGGGTCTTTGATGGATCTAGGCAGACATTCGGTAGCATGGGTACAAGAAAGATTAACTGCAGGACGGAAAGGACAGAGACAAGATTTTCCATCAGGGAGTCAACCAAGACGCCAACGAAGTACCTGACTATGCTCCATACATGTCGTTGGGAGCTACAAAATAGGATCAATCATCAAGTTTAGACGACAAGTAGAGATTGTTTGGGCATTTGAACTATTACAGAGAGTGTCATGGCTTTCTTGTAGAAATTGTTGTTTCAGCGATTTAAAAACACGATGATCCAATGGATCCAGCACAGGTTCACATTTTTTGCCAAAGAGGATTGGAGAATAATTTATACCATTGTGAGCGGCTTGCAGATGTTTGTAAAAGAGGCAGTAGTTTTTGTATCAAGGTATCATCAGGTAGTTGTAGTGTTCTAATTATGTATTTGGCTTGTAGTATTATTAATCTATCTTTCATCGAAGGTTGGATAGTTATATGTAACATCACTTTAGTCGAAGATGTTCGAGATCCACCATACAATTTAGGTACACATTCCTTTTGATCCAATTCAAGTTGCTTTATATGAGACTGATTCAAATCACAGATCGCTAATTTATACTCCATTTGTGAACGTATCATTTGTACATAGAAACGCATTGAGAGTAATTTGGTAAATCCTTTAGAGTTGCAGCAATTGCAGAAATTTGGCTCATTGATTGTTTGGATTTATTGACATTATGTTGAATAAGAGCAGCAGTATTAACGTTTCCACCTGGTTTGATAGTGGTACCAAGATATGAGGACGAAGCTTCTTTGGGTAGATTAGTTTCATAAAGTCGATAGACCTGTTCACCTCTTGACAGAGTAACAACAATACATTTCGTTGGATTCCAACGGTAACCTAGACTGTAACTATGTTCTTCACAAGCTTGCAGCAATTGAGTCATTCTTTCTGGTTTGGCAATCAATACAACATCATCAGTCTAGAGAAGAGAGGTAATTGATGGAGCTAATTGGATGACATCTATGAGTTCATTTAGTGTAGGCGATTGTGGACGTAGAAGATTTGGTAAGCCAATGATATAAATTATTGAATATAAAAAGAGAGATAAAATCGATCCTTCGAGTACCCTGGTGGTTGGTTTAAATCTAGTTGATGCAGAGTTGTTAAATAATACTTCACTGTGTACATCATCAAAGAGGTTCTTAAGAATGGCCAACATAGGGCGTGAGACAAAAGGTTATAATTGATTCCAAATAAAACGATGATCAACGGTATCATAGGCTGATTTTATATCTAGAAAGACCAAAGTAGGGATAAAGTGATGATATTGACGCAGTATTTTGTAGATTCCAGTTAAATATAAGACTTGATATAAGGAACTTTGGCATTCTCTAAAACACCCTTGAGCAATATCCAGTTGAGGGCTCGATGCTTGCAGGGCATGATATATACTTTTTTTTAAGAGTTTGCGGAAAATCAATGTCAGGCTAATGGGCCTGAAATTATCAGAATCAGAAGCAGGTCCTTTTTTGTGGATCAGGATGATTTGGACTACTCGCAACGAGAGAGGTGCATATTACCAACACCAATAAAGTTTGAACAGTAAGAGCAGACGCAATGACATTATATCAATCACTGGTGTAAGCATTTCAGTTATAATGTGATCTATCCCTAGAGCCTTTTTTATTCGTAGGTATTTGATAAGGTCTTGGATAACATCTAGATCAAAAGGTAAGTCATCTTGTGTGAAAGGTGTATCTTCCGTCGTTGCATGTGCATCCAGTGTGGCTGATGATTGATTTAAGAAGTAGCTTGAATAAATGGTATGAAGATGGGTAGTCATAGCATCTGCATTAGTTTGTTGTGGGTCAGATAATGAAAAAATAGGTTTTCTAGTTTTACTTTTACTGATGCGACTAAATCTAGCCATTGCTTTGCTGTATTCTCCTTGTGTCATTTTTTTTACAAAATTGGTTCGATGACTCTTGTCTTCGTTGTCGGATCAACCTATGTAAAGTTGCTACAGCTTCCTGGTGCTTTATCCGGTATCTCTTGCCTTTCTTCACTTTTTGTAAAATGATTCTTTCAGATTAAAGGCGGCTGTCAGTTGTGGTGTCCAAAATTCCTTAAGAAAATGATCAGTCGTTGGGTACCGCTTTCCACATGTTTTGTCAAGAGATTCATATATTGTATTACAGAGGGCTGTTGATATTTGGTCAATAGAATTGCATACGCTACTTTGGTCAGATGTATTGGTGAAATCTACGTCCGTCGGTATATCTAGTAAATCCAATTTTTGTAAGAGGATTGAGCGATACTTTTGGGTGACATCCTTTTTTTTCGATTTGTTCAAGTTCCATTGTAAATGTTAAGGTGTTGTTGGGTCATCACTCTGTTGTATCAGGCTGGGAACCCCAAATGCTATAGTCATAAATTTATGGGTAGAGCTGAGCGACCAATCGTCATGAATGGTTAGTTGATTTGATTGGAGAATATTAAGGTTACAGGTAAATGTCTAAATGTAAGCCCCCATTTATCTAAAAAAACTAATTTTTTTCTGTCTGATTTCCATGAGAAGAATGTCTGAAAATTAATTTTGATTCGTTCAAATAAAAAACAAAAAAAAATAACGTTGTCTAATTTTAGGATAAAATCCTTAAGAAAGCGTCCTTCGGTTGAATTTTCTCCGTAACCGATTTCGGTACAATTTTCTCCTAAGATTGAGCTCCGACTTCACATTTTTAATGCTTGATCTATTAAAAATACAATGAAACATATCACGTAAATAAGTAACTCTATATTTCAAACATTAGTTAAGTAAATTGTATAAACTACTCATTTATTAAATAAAAAAGACACCTAATTAATTGTTTTTTTACACAATTTAAAGTTTTTTTTACATAATTTATTATTAAATAAAGATCATTGTGCATAATGCTGTCAAAAAAATGAGGGGCTGAATATTTTTTGGCATAAACTGAGTTTTATATCAAAAATAATTGTAAAACCGGAAAATGCAAATCACGTTTCACCGAGATAAGCAAAGGTTAAGAAAGAAAGATGTGAATAAATTAAGAAGAAGGTACTTAATATGACAAGATTTAATGCGTATACGCGTAACTAATTTTTAGGTAATATGCTGCAATGATAATAATTATAATAATAAAAGGCGAATAGTTTGAATAGTTTACTAAGATTAGATTGGCTTGATTTAAACCTCCAATATTTAACTTCTAACTTTTTTTAAATAATGTTTTAGATTTTTTTTGCTGAAATTATATATAAAGATTCCCCTTTCTGTTTAGAAAATCAAAGATCATTTTTTTTTTATTTTTTGAATTTTTTATATTTTTTATATAAATATTTTTTTATAACATCGAATTAATAATAAGAACAGTTATTTTATGGACGAGAAAACACAAGCAGGAGTAGGTAGTACTACTCATCAACCAAATTATAATTATGCGTCGTCCAATAGCACTATAGCAAGTATCAAAAACTTGAATAAAGACGCAGTGGGTCAAAATGATACATTTGGTGAATCGGAAGCAAATCAAGTTAACATCGAAGGTAAATATATTGCCAAAAAAAAAAAAAAAAAAAAGTTTAATCAATTTTTTTTAAGGTGCCAAAAATGAATATCAGATGTTAAAGAAAGAATTGAGTCGAATAAGTCGAAAAAGTTCTCCCTCTAAGATTGAGGAAGGAAAAGCAGATGCTGATGAATTCAATCTTGATGAATTTTTACATGGCATGTCTAGAAAACATAATGAAAATGGTTCAAAGCCTAAACAACTTGGTGTATCATGGAAAAACTTGCGAGTGGAGGTAATCTATTTCTCCTTTTTCTCTTATATTACTGTGTAGATTTTAAAAATTAACATCTTATTTCATAATAGGGTCTTGGCGCTGATGCATTTACAATTCCTACCGTCTTCAGTATGTTCTCATCAATTCTTCAATTTTGGAAATATTTTCAAAAGAATAGCTCAAGTACAAAAGTCATTCTTCAAAATCTTACAGGGTGTTGTAAGGATGGTGAAATGTTATTAGTTCTTGGTCGTCCTGGTGCAGGTTGTTCATCGTTTCTTAAGGTGATTGCAAACATGAGAGGATCGTATACAAAAGTAGAAGGCGATGTTAGCTATGGTGGCATTGATCATAAAACTTTTGCTGAAAGATATAGAGGCCAAGTGTGTTATAATGAAGAAGAAGATCAACATTACCCTACATTGACAACCAAACAAACTCTTCAATTCGCATTACGAACCAAGACTCCTGGTAAACGTCTTGATAATGAAACAAAGGAAGACTTTATCAATCGTATTTTATATTTGCTTGGAAATATGCTCGGTTTGACAAAACAAATGAATACAATGGTCGGTAATGCCTTTGTTCGTGGTCTTTCAGGTGGTGAACGTAAACGTCTTTCTATTGCTGAACAAATGACAACCCGTAGTGCTATCAACTGCTGGGATTGTTCCACTCGTGGTCTTGATGCTGCATCTGCTCTTGATTATGTTCGCTCTCTTCGTATCATAACGGATATTTTCAATACTACAACCATTGCTACACTATATCAAGCTTCAAATAGCATTTTTAATCTTTTTGACAAAATCCTTCTTCTTGATGGAGGTTATTGTATTTACTATGGTCCCGCTCAACAAGCAAAGAAATACTTTGAAGATTTGGGTTTCTACTGCCCTCCTAGAAAATCAACTCCTGATTTCCTAACTGGTCTCTGTAACCCTAATGAACGTGAATTCAAACCTGGATTTGAAGAATCAGCACCTAAGCATCCTACAGAATTCCAAGAAAGATATTATAATTCTGAAGTCTATAAAATGATGTTGGATGATCTTCATGATTATGAAGAAACTGTTAGAGCTGAAAATAAAGCTGCCACATTTGCTGATGCTGTTCGTGAAGAACACCAAAAGTATGCTAAAAAGAATACACCTTATATTGCCTCATTCTATCAGCAAGTAAAAGCTCTTACCATTCGTCAACATTATTTACTTCTTAAAGATATACCTGCCTTGATTTCTAGATATGGTACTATCTTAATTCAATCTTTAATTACTGCATCATGTTTCTTTAAGTTGCCTCTTACTGGTTCTGGTGCATTTTCTCGTGGTGGTGCTCTTTTCTTTTCTGTCTTGTTTAATTCATTTATTTCACAATCTGAGCTTGTTCGTTTCTTAATGGGACGTCCTATTTTAGAGAAACACAAACAATATGCACTCTATAGACCCTCTGCCTATTATATTGCTCAAGTTATTATGGATATACCATACGCATTGGTTCAAGGTATGTAGTTATATATTTATATGTATATATATAATATTCAGATAATTTAATTATTTTTCCTTTTTTTTTTTTCTTCTTTTTTAAATAGTGTTATTGTTTGAAATTTGCGCTTATTTCATGATGGGTTTAAAACTAGAAGCAGGTGCTTTCTTTACTTTCTTTGTTACACTTTTCTTCTTGAATATGTGTATGAATGGTTTTTTCCGTTTCTTTGGCGCTATTACTTCTAGTTTCTTTTTGGCTACACAAATTACTGGTGTACTTCTTATTGCTATTACAACTTACACAGGTTATACAATTCCTTATAAAAAAATGCATCCCTGGTTGTTTTGGATTTACTACATCAATCCTATCACATATGCCTATAAAGCCCTTATTTCTAATGAAATGCGTGGTCAAGTATATTCTTGTGAAGGTCTTGGCAATTCTATTCCTTTTGGTCCCAGTTATACTAATTGGGATTATAAAGTGTGTGTAATGGAAGGAGGTGTTCCAGGTCAAAACTTTGTCACCGGTGATAACTACCTTAAAGAAGCTCTGAGTTACTATCCTTCCCAACTTTGGGCTCCTGATTTTATTGTTGTGGTTGCGTTTTTCATTTTCTTTACTGTTTTAACAGCTTTAGCAATGGAATATGTTGGACTTGAGAAGGCTACTTCCCTTACTAAACTTTATCTTCCCGGTAAGGCACCTAAGCCTCGTACTCCAGAAGAAGAGAACGAAAGACGTTTGAAACAAAGTAAAGTTACTGAAAACATGGACAAAATTTCTACTGGTACTACTTTCTCCTGGCAACACGTTAACTATACTGTGCCAATTAAAGGTGGTTCTCTTCAGTTATTAAACGACATTGGTGGTTATGTTAAGCCTGGCCATTTGACAGCTTTAATGGGTTCTTCTGGTGCTGGTAAAACAACACTTTTAGATGTGCTTGCTCGTAGAAAGACAATTGGTAAAGTAGAGGGCAATGTTTATCTTAATGGTGAAGCTCTTATGAATGACTTTGAACGTATTACGGGTTATTGTGAACAAATGGATGTTCATCAACCAGCTGTTACTGTTCGTGAGGCCCTTCGTTTCTCTGCTTACTTGCGTCAACCAGCTGATGTCCCCAAGGAAGAAAAGGATGACTATGTTGAACAAATCATTCTACTTCTTGAGATGGATGATATAGCAGATGCTCAAATTGGTAATGTTGGTAGTGGTTTCGGTATCTCTGTAGAAGAACGTAAGCGTCTTACTATTGGTATGGAACTTGTTGGCAAGCCCAAGTTACTTTTCTTGGATGAACCTACCTCTGGTCTTGATGCTCAAAGTTCTTATAACATTATCCGTTTCATTCGTAAACTTGCTGATGCTGGTTGGCCTGTACTCTGTACGATTCATCAACCTTCTGCTATTTTGTTCGATCATTTCGATCATCTTTTACTTTTAGTTCGCGGTGGTCGTACTGCATACTTTGGTGAGATTGGTAAAGATTCTCAGACAATGATCAGCTATTTTGAATCTAACGGTGGACCCAAATGCTCTCCTGATGCTAATCCAGCTGAATATATCTTGGAGGTTGTAGGTGCAGGTACTGCTGGTAAAGCTACTAAGGACTGGGCTGAAGTCTGGAAGGCCTCCGATGAATGCAAGAGACTTGCAGAAGAACTTGATGAGATTGATCGTTCTGCTGATAAAAACCCTACTCGCAAGGCTTTGACCTATGCTACGCCCTTTTCTACACAATTCCGTCTTGTATTTAAACGTATGACACTTGCCTACTGGCGCTCACCTGATTATAATATTGGCCGTTTCTTGAATATTATGTTTACATCTTTGATTTCTGGTTTTACATATTGGAAATTGAATAACTCATCTACTGATTTGCTTTACAAGGTCTTTGCTCTTTTCAGTACATTTATTATGGCCATGACCATGATTATTTTAGCTCAACCAAAATACATGACTGAACGTATTTATTTCCGTCGTGAATATGCTTCACGTTATTATGGCTGGCTTCCATTTGGTTTATCAGCTATTTTGGTTGAGTTTCCTTATATTATTGTCTTTGCTGCTATGTTTATGTTTGGTTTCTATTGGACTTCTGGTATGACTAATACTTCTTCTTCATGTGGTTACTTTTATATTACATTTGTTGTTCTTGTCTGCTGGGCTGTTACACTTGGTTTTGATATTGCTGCCGTTGCTGAACTTCCTACGATGGCTGCAGTTATTAATCCTTTATTTGTCTCCATTCTTATCCTTTTCTGTGGTCTTATGCAAACACCTTCTGCTATGCCTAAATTCTGGAGTTCATGGATGTACTGGCTTGATCCTTTCCATTACTACATTGAAGGATTAGCTGTAAATGAACTTGCTACACTTAAAGTTGAATGTACAGAGGAAGATCTTATTCGATTCACACCTCCACCTGGTCAAACATGTGCGGAATATACAGCTGAGTTTTTTGCTTTGGGCGCAACAGGTTATATTGCTAATCCAGATGCAGTTCAACCAGAACAATGCGGCTATTGTCAATACAAATCTGGTCCTGATTTTTACTACACTGGTATGAAATGGGAAGCTTCACACAAGTGGCGTAACTTTGGTATCCTTATTGCATTTACTATTTTTAATATCTTTGTTTTCCTCTTGTTTGTCTACTTGAAGAGAAAGCCAAGACGTTAAAAAAGATATTTAAACTCCTCTTCCCTCCTCATTACTCAAATCTATTTACTCTTTATTTTATTTTTTTTATTAGATAGCATTATTTTTTCTTTTCATGATAGCATTATTTTCTTAATATATTCTAATTTTACTCCCCCTTTTTTTTGTTTAATGTATATAAATTATCTTTCATACTTTAATCTTAATAAATTCAAATATTTTTTTTTATACATAATATAAATTAACCAAAAAGAAAAAAAAACGTTGTATATGGTTTCAAAGTGATTATTAATAATTGATCCAGATCGAATATTATTCTTCCATTATATCGTAAATAGAAATAATTCGTGGTTTGTGCGTTTTTAAATATATTACCGTGTGTATATTTTTTTTAATCGGCCCTATAAATAAAATAGCACGTCTTTAATTTACTGACTATGTGTTGTGCGTATACGCGTGTGAGTATTTTTATTTCATATATAGCATGATAGCGTTAGTGACAAATAATACCATCAATCTAAGAACTCCTTTCAAACATAGCAATTATCTTTGAAAGTGAATAAAATGTGTATATGCAAAGTCTTTGTATTTCTAAAATAGCACAAAAAATAAAAAACAACCATGTTTAAATGTATTACATGATGCTATCGTTGTCACTGTTGTAATAGCAACTTAACCTTATTATTGTTAAAGAAAGAAAAATAAGAAAGAAAAAAAAGCGTTAACTTTTCTCCGAATATTCCTTTCTTGTCCAAACCAATAAAATAAATTTTCAGACAGTAAAAAAAAATAATAACTTAAAAATGTTCATTCTTGTACTCACGCTCAATTGTAGAGGCAATCATAAATTATGTGCAAAATAAAATTTGTGTAACAAGACTTTTCTTTTCTGGAAATATAAATACGATACATACAATAAAAAACAGTAATTGTTTTATACATTCTTTGCATGCGTAGTTATTTATTTATTTATTTACATGCATATTACATCTAGATACAAAAGGTAGAATAGTTTAGGCTTTTTTTCTTCAAAAAATATGAGGTTTTGGGCTGTGGACTTTTAATATATATCTGTCTTGTGTCAAAAGTTAACACGTTATGAAACAAAAATATTACTGTATATAGTAAATTTTGAGTGCTGGGAATGAAAACATGGATAAAAAATTACAGCACAATGTTCAATTTAAGCATTTCATGATTCTCAAACATCATACTTGAAAAACATATAAATATATAACATATATTTCATTTTATTATAATGTATTTTATCTCTATTTTTCAATCTTTATCTTGATCGACTTCCTTTTAGTTTTTTATTTTTTATTTTGTTTTATTTTATTTTATTTATTTTTTATAGAAGACACAAATAAAGTAAAGGAGAAAATAAATTAAGAACTAAAATAGATCAACTTTTATAAGATAAAAAAAATGGATATGCCATCAGCTGAAGATCGGTTAAGGGCTAATTACCCTAATCGTGATGATGAATTTCAAGAACGTCAAGATAATTTAAATAATATTGATACAACAAATCACTATGATGATTATATGGATGTTGAGAGATTAGATACTGTTAAGACAGAAGGTGGCTATGGAGAAGAAGACGGTAATGCAGTTGATATCGATAATGCTATTGAAAAATATCAATCAGTACGTCGTGAAATGACTTTGCAATCTCGTAGAAAGTCATCTATTGTTCCTTCTGCTACTGTAGCTGCTGTAGATGTTGAAAAGGGAGAACCACAAGAGTTTGATTTAACAGAGTTTCTTACTGAACAACACTCCCAGATTATGGCTGCTGGACTGAAGCCTAAGAATATGGGCGTAATTTGGAAAAATTTGGTTGTTCAAGGTTTAGGTGCAGATGCAAAAGTAATTTCTACAAATTATACTTGGCTTGCAAGTTTCTTTCAATTTTGGAAATGGGGAAAACATTCAGGTCATGATTTTACCATCCTTAAGGATAATAATGGCTTCTGTAAATCTGGTGAAATGCTTTTAGTCTTGGGTCGTCCTGGTTCTGGCTGTACCTCATTACTCCGTGTTCTTTCTAATATGCGTGCCTCCTATACTAAAATTGAAGGTGAAGTGACTTACGGTGGTATTGATGCTGAAGAATTTGGTAAACATTTTAGAGGTGAAGTATGTTATAATGAAGAAGAAGATCTTCATTTTCCTACCTTGACAACTCAACAAACACTTCGATTTGCTCTTAAAAATAAAACTCCTGGTAAGCGTATTCCTGGTGAATCTAAGGAGGAGTTTATTGATAAAATTCTTTACTTGCTTGGTAATATGCTCGGTTTGACAAAACAAATGAATACAATGGTCGGTAATGCCTTTGTTCGTGGTCTTTCAGGTGGTGAACGTAAACGTCTTTCTATTGCTGAACAAATGACAACTCGTAGTTCTATCAACTGCTGGGATTGTTCCACTCGTGGTCTTGATGCTGCATCTGCTCTTGATTATGTTCGCTCTCTTCGTATCATGACAGATATTTTAAATAAGACTACAATCGCCACTCTATATCAGGCCTCTGATAGCATTTTCCATTTGTTTGATAAGGTCATGGTCCTTGATGAAGGTCGATGCATTTATTTCGGTCCTACTGCTACTGCAAAGGAATACTTTACTGATATGGGTTTCTATTGTCCTAGTCGTAAATCTACACCTGATTTTCTGACTGGTCTTTGTAACATGAATGAACGTCAAGTTGTGGAAGGATTTGAAGGCAAGGTTCCTATCAATGCTGTTCAATTTGAAAACGTTTATAAGCAATCCAAGTTATTCAATGAAATGATGAATGAACGTGATGAATATGAGCAACAAATTAACAAAGATAGACCTGCTGATCTCTTTAGAGAAGCCTTTACTGAGGCTCATCAAAAGCATGCTCCCAAGAGTTCTCCTTTTGTTGCTTCTTATTTCCAACAAGTGAAGGCTCTTACTATTCGTCAATTCCAACTTATTTGGGGTGATAAAGGTGCACTTGTTTCCCGTTATGGTGGTGTCATCGTCAAAGGTCTTATCATGGCTTCTGTCTTCTTCCTTATACCTCATGATGGTAGTGGTGCCTTCTCTCTTGGTGGTGCTTTCCTTTTCAGTTTACTTTTCAATGCTTTGATTGCTCAATCAGAATTGGCTGCTTTTATGCAAGGTCGTCGTGTGCTAGATAAGCATAAACATTATGCCTTATATCATCCTTCTGCCTTTTATATTGCTACCGTTATTGCTGATATTCCACTAGCCTTAGTTCAAGTCATTATATTTGAAATTTGTGTCTACTTTTTGATGGGTCTTACATTAAATGCAGGAACAGTAAGTTATCAAAAAAAAAAAAAAAAAAAAAAAAAAAGATTCAAAATATATTTATATTTTATGTTTATTAACTATTTTGTTTTATTTAGTTTTTCACATTCTTCATTGTTCTTGTAGTCACTAATCTTTGTATGAACGGCTTTTTCCGTTTCTGGGGTGCTGTGAGTCCAAATTTCTTTACTGCTTCTCAATTATCTAGTATTCTTTTGATTGCATGTTTGATTTACTGTGGTTATCAAATTCCTTATATTCAAATGCATCCTTGGCTCATGTGGATTTATTGGATTAACCCGTTAGCTTATGGTTACAAGGCTTTAATTTCTGATGAGATGAGAGGTCTTAAATTCTCCTGTGCTGGTATTTTTTCTGTCCCTAGTGGTCCTGCATATGTTGATGTTGATCAACAATATAAGTCTTGTCTCATTACAGGTGCCAAACCTGGTGATAGCTATGTTCTTGGTGATGATTATTTGGCTGATGCCTATGGTTACTATATCTGGCAACGTTGGATTAATTTTGTTGCTGTTATCCTTTTTTTTGTCTTCTTCACTGTCCTTACTGCTCTTGCTATGGAATACATTGATCTTCAAAAGGAAGGTTCTATTACCAAAGTGTACAAAAAAGGATGCGCCCCTAAGGAAGAATCTGATGAGAAGCTTATGCAGCAGACTGCCACTATCAATGACCAAGACATGGAAGCCGTTACTGATGGTACTACTTTCTCATGGCATCATGTTAATTATACAGTCCCTGTAAAAGGCGGTACTCGTCAGCTTTTGAATAATGTAGGTGGTATCGTTAAGCCTGGTAACCTTACTGCTCTTATGGGTTCTTCTGGTGCTGGTAAGACTACTCTTTTGGATGTCTTGGCGAAGAGAAAAACAATTGGTAAGATTGAGGGTAATATCTATTTGAATGGTGAAAAACTTGCTGCAGACTTTGAACGTATTACGGGTTACTGTGAACAAATGGATGTTCACAATCCTAATGCTACCGTTCGTGAAGCCCTTCGTTTCTCTGCTTACTTGCGTCAACCAGCTGATGTCCCCAAGGAAGAAAAGGATGCCTATGTTGAACAAATCATTCAACTTATGGAAATGGAAAAGATCGCTGATGCTCTTGTGGGTGACCTCGAAGCTGGTGTTGGTATCTCTGTAGAAGAACGTAAACGTTTGACGATTGCTACTGAATTGGTTGGTAAGCCCAAACTACTTTTCTTGGATGAACCTACCTCTGGTCTTGATGCTCAAAGTTCTTATAACATTGTCCGTTTCATTCGTAAACTTGCTGATGCTGGTTGGCCTGTACTCTGTACGATTCATCAACCTTCTGCCACCCTGTTTGAACACTTTGATCATCTTTTGCTTTTAATGCGTGGTGGTCATATTGCATACTTTGGTGAAATTGGTAAGGATTCCCGTATTATGATTGATTACTTTGAATCAAATGGTGGACCCAAGTGCTCTCCTGATGCTAATCCAGCTGAATATATCTTGGAATGTGTCGGTGCAGGTACTGCTGGTAAGGCTACTAAGGACTGGGCTGAAGTCTGGGCAAATTCTCCTCAAGCACAAGCACTTGAAGAAGAATTGGAAGAAATCCATCGTTCTGCTAGTCCTACCACTCGTAAGGCTTCACCTTATTCTCTTTCCTTCTGGCAACAATTAAAGTATGTCTACTTGCGTATGAATATCTCCTGGTGGCGTTGTCCTACTTATAATATGGGCCGTCTCTTTAATGTCTGCTTCATTGGTCTTATCTCTGGTTTCTCATTCTGGAAGTTAGGTCATACACCTGCTGATATGCAAAATCGTATGTTCTCTGTCTTCACTACACTTTTGATGAGTAATGCCTTAATTATTCTTGCTCAACCCCGTTTTATGCAAGAAAGATTATGGTTCCGACGTGAATATGCCTCCAAGTACTATGGCTGGGGTCCTTTTGCTTTATCATGTATTCTTGTAGAGATTCCTTACTTGATTGTTCTAGGTACTATCTTTTTGTTCTGTTTCTATTGGACTGCTGGATTACCAACTGAATCGAACCGTATTGGTTTCTTCTATATTCACTTTATCATGTTCTTATTCTATTCTGTTTCACTTGGTTTCACGATTGCTGCCTTCTCTGCTACACCTCCTATGGCTGCTGTCATTAATCCTTTCTTTACATCTTTCTTGATCTTATTCGCTGGTATTATGCAGCCTCCAAGTGCTATGCCTCGTTTCTGGAGCTCATGGATGTATTGGATTGATCCTTATCATTATTTAATTGAAGGATTAGTAGTCAATGCATTGGATGGTATACCAGTTATTTGTGATGCAAGTAATTATATCAAGGTCAGAGCACCCCCAGGACAAACCTGTGGTGAATACTTTAATGCTTACTTTGAAAGTGGTGGCCTTGGTTACTTGGGTAATCCAAACGCTACTGGTATGTGTGATTACTGTCAATATACATTAGGTAATGATTTCTATGAGGGTCGAATTGGTTGGTCTTTTGCTCACAGATGGCGTAACTTTGGTATCTTGACCGCTTACACTGTTTTTAACTGTTTCCTTTTCACAGTCTTTGTCTTCTTATTTAGAAAGCAAAAGCGTTAAAAGAAAAAAAAAACCAATATTTTTTTTTTACACTTTTACTTGTTATATTCCCTACTATATTATTATTATTTTATTTTTTTTTCTAATAGACCTTACAATAATATTTATTTTGCCTTTTTCTTAATTTCTTTCCCTATTAGTATTATTATTAACCCACTTTACATGTAAAAAATAAATTACTTCAATAATTTAAATTAAAAAAACTGCTATATATTTATTGAAACAAATTGTATATATTAGATACTTCTTTTATGTTGTTATAAATAAATTAGTGTCCACCTTCTTCAGCAGCATGGCCAGCTTTAGAAGAAAGATAAGCATGTCTAGATTTAGCTGAAGTATAAATATAATAGCCAATACCAAATGCAACACCAACATAAGGGATTTGAGAAGTAACACGACGAGCTGTGTTGAATACAGCGTTACGAGCAGCGCCTGCAAAAGGCTTTTGTTCAAAAGGTGACAAAACATAAGTTACGATACCCTACACAACAACAATAACAACAAAAGAAAACATATAAATATAAATAATTATCGATCTATCAAGTTTGTTCGCTTTTATAGTATCCCATCTTCTTTTTTTTTCGTTTTTTTTTGTCTACTTATTTACTTTTTGTTTAGGACCACCCATATGTCCCCACCTAAATATATGAAATAAGTCTAATTTAGTTTCTTTTTTTTTCATGTTCTTTCATTTAATTAGACATCTCATTTTACCAGCCCATGTATTTATGTCCTCCAACTCCACCCATTTTAATATTATAATATCTATTACAAAGAAAAAAAAATTGCAGCTAGTTAGTAAGTGGTGTTTGAGAACTCACACTTTGAAATGTTACCTTTGATTAAATAAAAAAAAAAAATATGTATCTGTATAACTTGTTCCTTTTAGGTAAAATTTGCTTTTATCCCTTGTTTTTTTATGGAGTTTAAAATAGCAGTGTATCTGGGGAAGTGAAGCCGATAGTTGTGACGCAATACCCTAGGCTTTTTCTAGTAGTAGATTTGTGTCAGCTGCATAAAAAAATTATTGTATTGCTCTTAATTAATTATTAAAGTACTTTGCCAGATAATTAATTACATAAAAATTTTATGTTAATCATTTAAATTATTTACATTAGAATAATTCCAAATCTAATCATTTAAAAAAAAAGTTTTTTTTTTCTTTATAAGTGATTTTTTTTTAAAAAATATTCTCTTACAAAATAAATAAACATATATCCTATTTACTTTTAGTTGTTAAAAGTTCCTATTCTGTACATCTTTCTTTTTAACTATTAAGTGGCAGCAGCCGCTTGTCAAAAAAAAAAAAAAAATAATAAGAATTATAACAATATAACAGCGTTAGAAGAGAATGTTAAGCGGACTTTAAACATGTATCAAATTTTTTTAATTAGTCTTATTGCGTATTTCTTTTATTATTTCTCAAGTAAAATTACATTATAGAAAAAAAAAAAAATGGAATCCGAAGAAGAAGAAGATCTTGACTGTCCTCTTTGTATGGAGGAGTTTGATATTGCAGATAGAAACTTTAAACCTTGTCCTTGTGGTTATCAAGTAAATATATAAGTAAAGGAAAAAAAGAAGAATAGGAAGATTGATGAAGTCATTTTTCTTTATATATTTACATGTATAATAGATTTGTCGATTTTGCTGGCATCACATTAGAGAAAATTTAAATGGACGTTGCCCTGCTTGGTAAAATGGATATAAAAAAAATAAATAAGTACAGAAGAACTAATCAGCATAACTGATAAAAGTCGTAGAGAATATTCTGATGAAATGGTTGAATTTAAGCCTGTTAGCGCAGATGAGTAAAGCATAAAAAAAAAAAAAAAAAAAAAAGGATAAATTAGAACTAAATATCCTATTATAATATAGATTACAACGTATTCGGAAAGAAAAGAAAGAAAAGGAAAGACAGCAGAAGGATATGGAATCAGCTAATAGACGCCACTTATCCAATATGCGCGTTGTTCAAAAAAATTTGGTTTATATAATCGGTCTTCATCCTCGATTAGCTACAGAAGAGGTAAATTCTTTCAAAATGAAATATATTTATATTATATGGACATTGACATAGTTAAAATGATAACAGATTGTTCGCTCAAATGATTATTTTGGACAATTTGGAAAAATCTCGAAAGTAGTAATTAACAAACGACCTGCACTTCCTGCTTCGCAAATGAATTCACAACCTAGTGCTGCAGTCTACGTTACTTATTATAGAAAAGAAGATGCTGCAAAGGCAATTGCAGCTGTGGATGGAAATGTGATAGCAGATCGAGTGGTTAGGTATAATAAATGTAATTATGCACATTATTGTTTGTTTATTTTTCTAATATAAATATTTATAGAGCTTCTTATGGTACCACAAAATACTGTACATATTATTTACGTAATATGACATGTCCTAATCCCAACTGTCTCTATTTACACGAACAAGGTGAAGATATAGATACAATTTCAAAAGAAGAACTTGCAACTGGGTAAATAAATGCAAACGCATTATTATTTTTGTGTGTATAGTTAAAATAATTAACACTTTTTTAACAGCAAGCATCATATGCGAGACATGTTATCAAATGAAGATGATCGAGTAAAGAATGTGCATGGTAGCAACTCTCCTCAAATAATTTCAAAACAACAACGTCCTCAATTAACAAGTGAAGATTTCCCTGCTGTATCAGCAAGTATTAAACCTATAACCAAGACAAATGATGATTCTGCATTACCTGCTTCTGCTTCATGGGCTAAAGTAGGAGGCACAAGCAGCACACCATCTACACCAATTATGAGTGTTTCAGATGCATTTGGGCCCACATTGTCTGCTGCTGTTGCTGCTACACAACAAAAGACTCAATTTCCTCCTATGCCAAAACGTAAAAGTGAAAAGAAGAAGCGAAAGGAACAACAACAACAACAACAACAACAACAACAACAGCAACAACAGCAACAACAGCAACAACAACAAAAGACTTTATTGGAGTCTTCTTCATCTACAACTGTGAATGAAGAAGATGAAACCATTCATGTATCACAAAAAGAAGAAGCTTCAGCAATACCATCTTCTATTTTTGATCAGGGATTAAGTGGATTTGTTTTGGGTCAGGCTTATAAGGAAGTATGTTCATTACCATCAGAAATAATGGATTCAAACATCAAAGAAGAGGAGAACCAAGTTGCAGAAGAGAATGAGTTGACATTAGGCATATCTGCTTTAAAATTAGATGATCCTAATATAACTACTGCCGAGCCTTCACCTGCACAAAGGAATTTGGAAACTATTCAATCTGCATCTACATCAAAACTAATCCCTTCCACTTTCCCTACTGTCACTGATTTCCTGACTTACTCTACACCTACGCCAAAATACAACGGCTTTTTCAATCCATTCTCTCATATGGCCATAATTGGTCAACAACATCCTAATAATAATGCTGCAATGCTTTTAAATAATAATGCTGATACTTCTGTTCGTCGATATTCAAGATTTGGATTTGCTCAAGCATAAAAAAATAAAAATAAAAATAAAAATATAAGAAATAGTCAAAAGAAATGCGTATACATATAAATATAAATATTCTTTTTATTTGTTATCAATTAAAGTTTTGAATGAAAAGGGTTCAAATTTGACACCATCACCCATGTAAAATTTACCGTCAAACTCAACCCAATGTAAACGTAAGGCATGTAAGAAAGCGGATAACCCTTCCATACATAACAAGATACCGATTGTCAACACAAACCACATACTAAAGCCAATTACAATTCCAATCACTGCAATAGGTCCAGTGAAATTAAACCAGATCTTAAGTGTCATATCCCACAACACACTTGATAATTCTATATTTTCAGTTATATGTAAGTATATTAAAAAAAAATAAAAAAAAGAGAGAGAGAGAGAAAGAGAGAATATAACAACAACACTTTATTATTAGACTTACGAGCATGTGCAAGTGATAAAGCCCACAAACGTAAATAAGAAGCAGTATTGGAGATACAATTTAAGCAAAACTCAATAACATGAATTGTTTGATGAATCATCTCTTCACTAAATTCGAACTACAAAATAGTAAGATTCAACGACTTATATATATATTACATATATTTTGGTCTACTACTCATGTATACCTTTTCTTCACTTTTTTCGACATTATCCTCATTTACTATAGTAGGCGTATTGGAAGTTTCAGCAGGATATTGCATATTTTCCTCTAATGCCTGTTGATCATGATGCCTTTGTTTGAGATAAAAAGGCTTAGCAAACCACATCCAAGGAACACAAATGACGGCTAATAAAATTAGTATCAATTGAACAGGTCCTTGATGAGGATAGAGTTGATCTTCAGGTTTTACTTTACCGGGCGATAAGAACATATAAATTAACATATTCAAAAGATTAGGAGGAGGATTATGAATAAGATGGCCATCAGTATCTAGCTCCCACCAATTTACACTCCATTTGTACATGATGCAAAAGATAAGATATCCAAATATAGATTCCATGAATAAGATTTGAGGTAAAAACTCCAACCAAATAAACATCCTGTTTCCATAGTAGATATGATTATAAACATTTAAACAAATAGCAAATGACATCTATTACAAATATATATATATATATATATATAAGAAGGTAGTTAATATATATGTATGTATATGATAAGTTTTAGCTTTACATGAATAACACCTAAAATGATGGCTTGTTTCATCTTGTAAGAGTTGGAAAAAAGTAAATAATTTTCAGACCCATGCCAAGCCTATGAATAGAAAAAAAAATCAAGTTAACAAATAAGCAATTATATAGGGTCTATATTTTACAGGATCAATCCCAAAGGGATAAATATGACCATTAGGTGTAGCCTCTATTGAATCTGTAGAAGTATAGTGAGAGGGCCAATCAAATCCCGATTTAAATGAATGCAATGAAAGAGAAAACATATCATTATAGATAAAGCCTGTAAAGATTGAAAATAGACCCATCAAGAGTATCATATAACGACCACTAAAGAACATGGTAAATATTTCATCTTTTACATTGGCAAGTCTCTTTTCATTTAGAATCAAATAGAGAGCAAAGCAAAATATGAGAAATCCATGCCCAATATCACCAAACATGATAGCAAATAAGAATGGAAAAGAAATGAGGGTGAAGAGGCCAGGATTGACCTCTCTATAACGTGCAATACCATAAGCATCGATAATAGTTTGGAAACCTTCAGTGAATTTATTTGTACGATGATAGGTAGGAGGTCTTTGGTTATTCTGAGAGAGTTCAGTAAAGACAGAGGGCATATTGGTTCCAGAGTCCTCGATAGCATTCTTTAGAGCCAAATGAACGATAGGGATATCAAGTTTGCTACACCAACCCTCGGCAATTAAGCATTTACGATTCAAATCATAATTAAAAAGATTCATGATGTGGTAAACTCCCTTTTCTTTGAGCACTATTGTATACCATACTGCTAAATGATCTGCAACGTTTAAGAGCTCATTTTTACGAGTTTCTTGTGTTTGGCTTAAAACCTATATATATATATATACATGTATACATATATATTTAGTTAGTTAGTGTGATGATATCTTCTAATACAATACTATGATTTTACAATGTTTAAATCACGAATACGAGTAGTAACTTGATCAAACGCTTCACATCTTTTGTCATGCTCTTCATCTACATTATAAAGCGTTCCACCCATACTCTCTGATATCTTTTTAATTTTATTAATAACTTCTTGACCATGGGCAAAGATGACAAATACATTTTTTCGTATTTTCTTTTCTGTATCCAAAGGGTCAATGATTATATCATTGATTTCAGCAAAGTTCATATATAAATTGCCACGTAGAATTCGCCAAAGGACACGTTCAAATATTTGCATCTTCTCTCTCGGTATCGTGCCTGCCACATAACCTAAATTTTCGATATGACCTGTGGTAGACTGTTGTCCGTCTTCAATATCATCGGCTACTAATAATTGAACCGTTGTTTCTTCAGACTGATGATGACGTTGTTGTTGAACATGTCTTAATCCGGCCTTTTATATTATTTTATTACAGTAAATGAATACTATATACGTCATTCTTCTTCTTTTTTTTTTTCTTATTTTACTTTACCTGTTCGAAAAAGATAGACGACTCTTTTAATACATATCGGAGTTCAGTTAATTGTAGAAAACGATGTAAAAGTGTTTCATAAGAAGAATTCATTTGAATAATATGTCTTTCATGATTATTTAACAATTCTTCTAGATCATCGATTTCTTGCGCTGTATGAGCTGCTGTAACAAATTTATCAGATGAAACAGATATAATAGGTATTCCTAACTTTTCAATTTGAGACTGTAAATATCCTAAGTTAATAATAATAATAAAAGGAGTAAGAGAAGCTTGTTTCAGGTACGTAAAAAAAAAAAGAAAAAAAAAAGAGGCTAACAGAGCATAGTATACACTTACTGCATTGTCTTTCCATTTCATCTAGTCTTCTTATTTCAGGTACAAATATACGCTGAAAAGCATTTACATTTGAATTTAACTAAATTAAAATAAATGTATACATCTTTTTTTTTTTCATATCATTTTTTTTTACGTCTCTGAATTGAACTTTTCCAAGTTCCCCTAACTCAGCTATACAAGCATGCGCTATTTCAGCTGGAATGAATAATTGGACAAGAGACATCTCTTCTGACCGAAAAAGAGTGGTCTTTGTCGAATCTTTCATGTTTTTTTTCTTAATACTAATAATAATAACAAAAGAGGGGAAGAAAGTGTTTAGGGAAAAAAAAAAAGTAAATAAAGAAATTAAGGAGTTTTTATCATGTTTGTAAATGATAAATACTTAATCCCCATACTATAACTGACTTTAAATACATGCATTATAACAGCTTTTAATCATCATTCATGATGAGCTATGATGAATGATTCTTTTATTGAAGATAGAGTCAAGAACGAATAAAGACCTGTTAATATTATTTTAACAAAAAAAAATAAATATTTAAATAAAAGTCCATAGGCACAGCTTATTATTATACAAGTTTAAAGTGCTCGTCAAATGTATCCTATTGACCAAAATTGAGTGACTATCACCATTTCATATTAATAGATATACATGTTACATTGTCAATATAAAACTATTAAGAAAGACAAATTTACAAAGTATTGGGGGTAGTTTAAAGATGAGTTTTACAAATGGCTTCTTGCTAAGATTGCGAAGAAATAAAAAAAAAAGAATAAATTTTAATTATTGCGAATGTTTAGTTAAATAGCATGATTTGTTTATTTAATTTCAATTAAGCATAAGAGAAAGTTATAAATAACATGAAATTTATAAAACGAGTTTTAAATTCTCTACTACTATATTTTAATTTTCAAAAAAAAAAGTACTCCGTATTGTTCTCAAATACTAGTTTATTTCTTATTTTTGTTGCTGTATATAAAGAAGGAAATCCTCTTATCAAATAATAAATATTACTAATACCCAAGATATCTACTATCATAAGTCACTGTTTCCACTCCATCTCTTTTTTTTTTTTCTATGTTGAACTTGTAACACTGACACCACCACCACATATATGGAAATTACCCAAATAGTGTGAAAGTGGCTGTGTTCCTGATTCCGATATTATGGGATCTACGTAATAAATTTTATTAAAAATTTGACACCAATTTTCTATATTAGTAAAAAGTCTAGAATTGTGCCTCTTCATTATTAGATTTCGCGCTTAAACAACAACAGCAAGATGATATATATAATACAATACTCATGTCAATATGTATTCATACTATTTATTATCAAAAATACAGCAGCATTACTAAAGAATTGGTTGGCTTAATTAAACGCGACTATTAACTTTCCAAAGAAACTGTAATCAATACATTTTATAAACTCTAGTCAATGTTTCAAACAAAAGATAAATAGCTAAAAAAATATAGTATAAAAAATAAAGCTGTTTGTTTGTAACTTGAACACTATTCTAGTAAAAAAAAAAAAAAAAAATAGATAAGAAACAAATATTCTTGGAAGATTGATAGATCTTTTTTCTTTTAGTTAATGAGAGATTTTAATAGGAGCCCTTCATGATATGCTTGCATATATTATTATGAGGCTTTAATAGCTCTTCTCTTTCCTATAAATGACTGTATAATAATATGTCTAATACTCATAAATACATCTAATAATTCCTATAAAGAAAAAGTCACAACAGACATATTATCTGATACAGAACCATTTCACACATAATAGCTCATTATTAATTAAAGTATCTGTTGTCTTTTATTTTAAACAAAGTCATGCTATATAAAAGTAAACATTAATTAATAGGAAAATGATTCAGCTACACATTTAGTTACAAATTATTCTGTCTTTTTACAATTGTCAATTTGCGTATTTTTATAAATAAATAAAAAAAAAAATTCATTGTTTATAATTACAAGGTTTCTCTTCTGTTTCTCTCCCCTCCCCCCAAAAAAAAAAGAAAAAGTAAAATACAAGTACATTTATTCACTGAGCAGTAGCGAAGAATTATTCAACAAAGTTTAATTCATGTTCCTATTCACCTAAATAGGGTAAAACTTATATCTGTAATACATTCAAATGTGGTATGTATCAATTGATGAATATCTATTCATATTCTTACATACAAATGTTATTTGAAGTCAAAAAAAAAAAAAAATAGAGTGCGATTGATTAGAATATACATATTTGACATTTATTTACCAATAATATGATGTCAGCATAGTGGTAATGAACCCAATATTACTAAGAAAAAAAAATTAAGAGGGCTCGTGTCAATTTTTATAGTTTAGTTAATTTAATAAATACGCCCAGCAGATAAATATAGAATCAAATTTAAACCCAAACATTTAGACAAAACACATTCATATTTTATTTTATTACTTGAAGCAAGACATATAGAAAATAAAGAATGTATTGAATTACTTTGAGAAAGTAAGAGAATAAAAATTGTTATTAAACAAGACATTATTTGTAAGTAATAAAGACGAGAACTGCTTATAAAACAAATAGATACAACACAATAATATGAGGAGGAGTAGTAATGATAGACACGCGTCGATCTTTTAAAAGATACTTCATCTATTCTAAGGAACTGAGTTTGGTAGATTTGCAAACACACATCCTTATTATTACGTTGATCGAAAGGAAATGAACCATGAAAAAAAAAAAAAAAAAGGACCCCGATCCAAATTCGTTTTTTGCTTTCTAAACACGTTATTGCTGCTTATTCAATGTTTTCAAATTATAGATATAAAGGTTTTGCCTTTCTTTTTTGTTTATTTTTTTTTTCTGTGCCAATTTTTTTTTTTTTGAGAGGTTTCATAAAAAAAAATATATATATATAAATATATACACATATTTACATATTTTTATATATAAACTTCGATCCCTTTCCTTCTTTTTTATTTTTACTCTTTTACTTTCCTTTGAATACGCAGGTCGTTTTTCAGTTTTAAATCTTTCATTATGCAAACTCGTCTTATTCCTGTATTTATCGCACTCATTGCACTTTTAATTACCTTGGTTACAGCAGCACCTGTCGACACTTTAGAGAAGCGAAAAAGTGGCAAGGTATATGAAGGTACTGCTACCTGGTATAAACCTGAAACTGAAGGTGGAACTAAAGGTGCCTGTAATGGAAAAAAAATTAGCTCCAAAGATTATATCGTTGCTCTCAATCATAAGCAATATGGTAACATGGATAAGAACTCTGCTTGGTGCGGCAAAAAAATTTCAATCACTGGTCCTAGAGGTACTACTACAGCCACTATTCAAGACGCTTGTCCTGGATGTGGATATGGTGATCTCGATTTAACTCCAGCTGTCTTTGAGGAAGTCGCTGGTGGTTTAAAGAAGGGCGTTGCTAAAATCTCATGGAAATTGGCTTAAAAGGAAATAATCAGATCAAGCTAACATCTTCTTCCACTAAGAAAATTACAATCCGACAAAGCAAGTAACAAAATTGACTTTGCACTTTTTTTTCTCTTTATATTCATATACATGTATAACTTCATACCATTCTCATTTAAATTATAAATAAAGTTTTTTTTTTTTTTTTTTTTTTTTTTTTACTATAACTATTATCCGCATTATATATATATTTTGGTTAATTTTATATGTAATGTATGTATGCCTTTATCTTTATAAGAATGTAGGTAAAGAGAATGTACATATTTCGTGCTTTAAATTATTATTTTTTTACGTGTGTATATGTTAGTAATTAATTTTAACTGGTTTCAATAACTATTATTAACATGTTTTTACTCCCTTTTTAAGTAATCTGCTTTTATAATAATGATAACAAATAACATACAAATAGTTTATAAAAAGCAGCTGTTCAAACAAAGTTTAGTTGAATAATAGCTTCTTAAAAGAGGGTTCATCACTAAAAACCCCTCCTCCTCCCTCTCCTCTTTAGAGAATTTACCAAGTTAACAATCTTATGCTGAGGGTAATCCCCTCTTTTCATAATAATCATTAAATAAGCAAGTTTCTGTTGTGTTCATATTATATATCAAGTCCTCTTTTGTCTACCCTATATCTTTCAAGCTTGTTGAAGATGACTAGCTTTGATAATAATAATAATAATAACATATATATATAGCTTAGAAATAATGAAAAGAAAGGCTTATAATACATGGATTTCAAGTAAGGAATAATACGATTAATAGCCTATATACTTATTGAAAGAGTTACCTGAAATGTCAAAAAATAAGGAATTAGCAAAGATATGTGTTGATTAGGAGTAGAATAGATCAATTTCATATGCAGGGTCAATTAAAGGATATTGACAAAGTTTAGTATGCATTGATAAAAAAAAAAAAAGGATAACGACATCTTCCTTTATTTATTATATTTTGACAAATAACTAGTGTTACGATGGAATGCATTAATTATTGGTGGTGGAATGATATACAAAAGAAGAGTATCGTCTCCTCTGCTGTACTAGAAGATTTTAATGTGACTTGCTTTAAAGTTGTATTTTTTATGAGTATTCGACATCATCAATACTATTTGTCTATTAAAAGAAAGTCTGCTATCTGTTTTTTCTTAGAAATAGAAAAAAAAATGATTCGTACTTTTGTCAGTTCACATAATAAAAATGAAACTATTTCTTCTACTTGTTTTTTTTTTTTCAACAGGTTTGAAATATTATAATCGTAAATATTCCAAGTTTAAATATCTTTAGCGGTCATTACGATAAGTGAGGTAAAAAGAAGAAAAAGAAAAAAAGGGGGAAAAAAAAACAAAAATATAATTTAGTTTGAATCAATCAAATTGCTACTCAAGCGAATCGAGTTAAAATTGATTATGATGCTAAATAGACCCTAAAATTAAAAGAGGCAGCTTTAAAGTAAAGATTATACTATACACACGTTATTATTAAGAGGTCCACACATTAACTGAGATATATAAACAAAAGACGTGGGTTTATCTTCCGTCAAAGAACTTGAGAAAAAGTATATTGTCAAACAATAAAGTAGCAAAACAGAAAGTGACTACGAGGTCATTATAATGTGAGAAACAGAAAATGACTATAAGCAAGCGCTATAAATCTAATACTCCTGTAAACTTATTATTAAATAGATACATATCCTGGAATATTTTATAAGCTTAATAACCAACTTTTAGAGAATATTCAAAGATGCATCAAGTTTCTCAAGAACACTCTTTAGTATGTATGTAATAAACAAATTTAGAAGAGAAATTATACTTTATATATAAAAAAAAAGTTTATTATACCGGATCAGAGCCTTTCTATTATATAACAAGTCTTTTAGAATACAAGGCAAAAGGTGAAAAGGCAATGTCCTTTTTATCAATGACTTATTTTCTCGAGCGATATCGGCAATAATAAATCTTCTAAAAAGTTACTTTCTCCATCAAATGCTCAATTCTTAGCCTTAACCATACAATAATTTTATTCACAAGGTAATCCCACAAAAAACTAAACCTTGTTAAGACCTTCAATTATCAAGAGAGCTAATTAAAGAAATAGAAGATATTATTTCTATATATTACGATGGATAATATCTCTAGTTTATTACTCTCTCATCCCCTAATCTTTCTATTCTTATACAAAATATACTATTGTGTATACTTTTTTTTTCTTTGCTCTACCCAAAAAAAAAATATCATGTTTTTATGTATGCAGAATAGTTTAATATAAAAATGTCAAAAAAAAAAGCAAAGAGTCTAAAGAGATCCAGTCACAGTTAAAATATCATTAGCTTCAATGATACTAATAAATAAAATTAGAATATTAGTAAAAAACTATCATCTAAAAAGAAAGAAAAAAAAGGGGGGTATAGATACATACTCCATAACAGTAAATTCAAGTATACCATCTTCACCACCAATGCCTGCTCCAGTAGCTTTATTAATCCATTCACCATATTGTGTCCTCTGTCGTCCTTCTGAAACAGCTTCTGTTGACTCTTCATTATCTTCATCTTCTACTTCTTTTTCTTCTGTTGCTGTTTCTTCTTCATTAATCTTCCATGCATATGTAGAAGAAGGTATGCGAGATTTAGGAATAGAAGCATTAAAAGTACCATAAATTAAAAGACCAATGTGATCTTCTGACTGCAAATTGATACGTCCAACTATCAACAAAATATGCATGTAAATATTCAATTTTTTTTTGTGTGTATGTATGTGTGTTTTCTTTTTTATTTATATTACCAAGTTTAGAGCCTCTCTTGGGTTTCCAGATAAGGAATTTTGCTGTAATAAAGAAATGACTAAAAGGTGACTCGTACATAATTTTTCCTTTATCTGTAACAAACTTGATATCAGAATGTGCAAGAACAATACCATCAACTTCTGGAACGTATCTATTCAAGAAGAAAAAAAAAAAAGAGGCAATAAAAGTAGATTAGAAAAACTTTCAAGTTCTTTTTAATTTTAAGAATATTCTACGTACTTCATTAAAAAGGCATTTAATTGCTCAATAACACCTTCCATTGTCTTTCCTGCCCACATGGGCGCTAAATGAAGGTATAATTTAACAACAATTTCCGAAAATGAGCTTGAAACCTGTTGAATGACTGGACTACCGGATGGAGCAGCTGGTGTGGTTTCAACAATTGTTGTACTTGACTTATGCTTCTTTTTACTCTTCTTTTTCTCTGAACTGTCCTTATGCTTACGTTTTTTCTCTTCGGTTGCCATTATTATGTATATTATTTATTTGTAAAAACATTACTTCTTTTTTTTTTCTGAACAAAAAAAAAAAAAAAAAAAAGTCAAAAAATCAAGCGTGTCTGGTGTGACTGCTATTACGAGTGGCTGAGACATTGAGCCCTATTACTACTGCTATAAGTACAAAAGACAATTGTATGATTTATTTATTTTAACAAACTTGGCATACATAAAAATCCAAATAATAATGAATTGCTTATTAAAATAAATGAACCTAATATTTATTTAGTATTTTTTTAATTAGAAATTATTTATGGGAAGCCGTGCTATCGAAATATGCTACATTATTTATTCTTCCCCTCTACTCTTTTATTTCTTTCTAGTCATATCTTACCAAAGAAGAAGAAAAAAAAATAGAATATTTAGCCATTGTATTATCAGATAATCAGTAGTACAAGTCTTTAAACAATGACGAATGTTGGAAAAAAAAAAAGATATAACCAATTATGCGTTTACATTTAAACCCTTTATTATTTTTTTTTCTCTCCATGAATTCACAACACAGGTTATAATTGTGAAGTGTATTTCTTTTTATAGGAATAAAATTACCAATAAAAATTTTGTTTTCCTATAAAGATTTAAGCAAATGCCCTTTTTTTTATGAATAAGAAACATATTAAACTGTCAATTTTCCTGGTTGTACGACTGTAAAAAAAAAAAAAAAAAAAAAAAAAAAAAAAAAAAAAAAAAAAAAAAAAAAAAAAAAAAAAAACTTGTAATCGGTAATTTAATGTCGATAAAATTTCGGGAGAGTAACTCTCTAAGATAAGATAAATTGTTTTATTTTTTCCAAACAAAGAATAAAAGGCAGACAGGAAGAAGAATAACATTAAAATAGTGTAATTGTGTGTTTTTCTATTAAAGAAGGAAATCTATAAAAACTAATAATGTGATGCAGACTAATATTTGTTAGTTTGATTTCAATTTTTTATTTGTAATGTTTTAATAGGGCCTGAACAGGACATGTCAAATTATGATTCTCTTTAATTTATATCCCGCAGCATGTAGATTTTTTTTTTTTTTAATATAAATATTTTAAATTATCTTCTATAACTTGATTCTTTTTTTTTTTCCTTAAAAAAAAATTACAAATTATATATACTTGAAAAAAAAATGGTCGGTACAGCTTTCGAAACCTTTGATGCCAGTAAACTTGAAGTCCAAATCAGTAAACAACTCAAGCCTTTAGTTCCTGAGAATGAATTAGTATTTGGAAAGCACTTCACCGACCATATGATTTCAATTGAATTTGATAGTGAAAATGGTTGGAGTAACCCTGTTATCAAGCCTTATGGAAAGCTTGAATTGGAACCTAGTGCAGTTGTACTCCATTATGGTTTTGAATGTTTTGAAGGTATGAAGGCTTATAAAGATGCTGAAGGTCATGTCAGACTTTTCCGTCCTGAAATGAATATGGATCGTTTAAATAGATCTTCCTCTCGTTTGGGTATGCCCGTAAGTAGTATCTGCTTGATAATAAATATTTATATGTATATCTTATTTGTTTCTTACTTTCCCTCCTTTTCTCCTTTTTTTTTTTTTCAAAAAAAAAATCCTTAGACATTCGAACCCGAGGAATTAATTAAAGTCATTACTGAATTCCTTCGTATTGAAGATCGCTGGATTCCTAATAAGCGTGGTTATTCTCTTTACCTTCGTCCTACTATTATTGGTACACAATCAGCTCTTGGTGTTCGTGCTCCTAATAAAGCACTCTTGTTTGTTATTGCCAGTCCTGTTGGACCTTACTTCTCCACTGGTTTCAAAGCTGTCAGTTTATTGGCCTCTACAGAATATGTTCGTTCTTGGCCTAATGGCACAGGTAACTACAAGGTAGGTGGTAACTATGCTCCTTGTGTTAAGCCTCAATCTATTGCTGCTCAAGAAGGATACCAACAAAACTTGTGGTTGTTTGGTCCTGATTATGAAATTACTGAAGCTGGTACGATGAATTTCTTTATGCTTTGGAAAAACCCTGACACAGGTCGTCGTGAACTTATTACACCTCCACTTAACGGCTTAATTTTACCTGGTGTTACAAGAGACAGTATTATTCAATTAGTCAAGTCTTGGGAAGCTGAGACAGGTATTTATGTTCGTGAAGAGAAGGTAACGATGGCTGATGTGATTCAAGCTGTTCATGAGAATCGTGTTATTGAAATGTTTGGCGCTGGTACTGCATGTATTGTTAGTCCTATCAAGTGTATTGGCTTCCAAGGTAAAGATATCCATATTCCTCTTGATCCATCAGATCCTGATTCTGAGGCTGGTTCCTTAACTAAGAAGATTAATGATGCTATCATGGATATTCAATATGGTGTTGTTGAACATTCTTTCTCTCGTAGAATTATTTAAAAAAAAAATTAAATTAGACAAAATAATTTTTCCCCCTTTTATACACCTATAGATACACCCCTCCCCCCCTTTATCTGTATGCATATATTTGTATGTATACTTGTGAAATTAAACTATTTGTAAAATGTATTATTATCCTCACTACATAAATATTTTTTTTATTTATATTAAATAAATCTTATACATAGAGTTTTGACATGTAGTACGCATATTTGCACTGTTGTGTAACTTTATTTCGTTTTACAAAAAAAAAAAAAAAAATTCTCAACTATATTTTATTGCAACTTATTATGTATCTGTTTTATGTTATTGTAAAGATAATTAAGCAAATTAAATAAAGGAATAGTACTGTACAGAATTCAACTGCATAATATATAAAAAAAGGGAGGGAAGGGTAGAAAAGAGGCTATTTTTTTTGTTTGTTTACATAAGCATCATAGTTGCAATACAGGAGACGAATGCAAGTCCCAAGGCAACTGTAGTTGTTAAATGAGTGGCACTATTTTCATGACTATCAGCTTTTCGAACAGGTGTAGCACTAGCCTGGCTGTTGGTGGTAATTATTGTGCTAGTAGGAGTCATCACAGTAGTTGCGGAGCTAACCTTAGTAATAGAAGTAGAAGAGGCAGGAGCAACATCCTTATAAGCACAAGTAGAATTAGAACATAAACATTGGCCAGCAATTGGGTCCCACCAAACTGTATCGCAGTTGTCAGGAAGAGGATGACGGTATTTAGGATCTGTGCTAGCTATAGAGGGGTTAGGTGTAGGGTTATCTACGGTAGGTGCTGTAGCAGGACAATTAAAGCAAGTAGCCCAATTGGTTGTACCAAAATTACACATATTTAATAGGCTGCCGGAAACAACACCATTTGTGATGGTAATGTTTTCTAAACCGTTACAGATCTCTTTGCCAACGTCGGGAATTCCACATTTCATATAAGGTTGCTCAGCTAATTGACTTGCAGGAACAGGGTTTTGCATCTACAAAAATACAAATTACAAAATAAATATCTATACTGTATACGTGTATATGCTTTTTTTTTAAAAAAAAAAAAAAAAAAAAAAAAAAAAAAAAAAAAAGAATTTTCTTTTTACCCATTGTAAAAGCTGTTCATTAGTGACAAACCAAACATCTTTCATCCCTTGAAGAGATTTAATAAAACTAACAACTGCATTCTTTTTGTCTGTAACATCAGGCATACCAGGATAGTTTGTTAAATGAGCTTTTTTTTAAAAAAAAAAATACGATATGGATTAGTTTTTTTTTTCTTTTTTTTCCTTTTGTAATAAAAATAATCACAACTTACTAGGATGAACATAGATACCGAAAGGTTGACGGTTTCCATTATAATGTCTTTCAAAGTTTGTTTTAGTCCAGTTGGTAACTTCAGAAGGAGTTCCAGCTAAATAAACATCCATCAATTGAGGAATATCGTTGGTATCGACGACTGCATACATAGGAATTTCCCAAACACCTATAATAGTAAAAGTTTAGAAATATTGTATTATTCTTATTTTGTTTTGATTTGTTTAATATATATGTATATATATTTTTTACCTGGAAGTTTAAAATCTGCACCACAGCTTCCAGCCCAACAGTCATTAGCTAAACCATAATCGAGAGTGTAGGGCCTACACATCATAACTTTAAATTAAATTTTGCTTTTTCTTTTTTTTTTTCTTTTTTCTTTTTTTTTTTTTACCAGTAACAGTCATCGATAACTGCAGTAGTAGAGGTGTCATATTTCAAACCTACTTGTGAAATTTCTTTGAAAGTTTCAAGGGTATAATTCACTATTTTTTTTATTAGAAGAAAAATGTTAAATTATATGCTAAAAAAGAAAACTTGCTTTAAAAAAAATTAAACTTACAGAAAGGAGCTCTAAAGCCCTTAATTTTACCATGAGGAATACCACCATAACGGTTCAACATAGAATAAGCAGCAGCAATTTCTCTAATAAAATAATACATGGTTAATTAATCAAGCTTTTTTTTTTCTCTCTCTTTCACTTGAATATATATGCTACATACTGTAAAGGAGGTTGTCCTATTATAGTTATTTATATAAATATATAATAATAATAAGTTTATATGATAAAGAAATTTCATTATAAAATGATTTTTTTTTCTTCTCATTCTTACCAACATGAGTAAAAGTATGACTATAATAATGAAAAAAAAAGCAAAATTAAAAAAAACACACTTCAAGTAAATAATGTTAAAGTAACTTACTCAGCGACTTCATTTCCTTGAGCATACCACTGCTGAACCAAAGAAAAATCAGTATACATCATTGATACATACCATGAACCCTAAAAAAAAAAAAGAGTAATAATCATAATAAATATACAAAAAGAAAAGATATCATTTTTTTTTTAAAAAAAAAATGGCTAATAAGAATATACCTTGGCTGGACATCCATTGGGGTTCCTATCAAATAATAAAATAGGTTAAATAATAAAGAAAAAAAAAAGATAGAAATAATCCATATTTCAAGTAACTTACTTAACATCTAATAATTCATGAGCAGTAGATAACAATTCAGGTTGGATTGAATCATCAAAAGTAATGGTAACAAATTGAGGGACATCTTTGGGAGAGAGTCCAGCAGGAGGAGTAAGAGAAGGACAAAGACAGTCAGGAAGTTTACAGGCATTCGTGTCACAAGGACCAGGAGTTGTGCCTGCATGAACTAATTGACTTGCAACGGAAAGAACAGTTAAAATGGCCGAGGAAATACCAAGCACTTTCATTTTTATTTTATTTTGCGGTAAAGAGGAAAACGGGATGAAAAAATTGAAAGCCTTTTATACTCATCTGAAGTGAATCAAAGTATCACACAAATAATAAAAGACAGTGAAACTTTAGGAAAATAAAAATACCCTTCTAAGGAAATTTTGTTTTTTTTTATTAGAAAAGTAAAAGAAAAAAAAAAAAGTAAAAAGTAAAAATAAAAAACACACACACACACATTAAAAAAAATAAAAGAAAAGAAAAGAAAAAAAAGATAAATTGTGTATAGAACAAAATGCTACCACAGAATATATTTAAAATAATTGTCAAGTATTTTTTTTTTTTTGATTTGTTACTGTTTAGAAAATAGATGTGCATATAAAATAAACTAAAGAAAATTCTTTTTTTTTTTCTATACTTAGCTTTTTTTTTTTTTGAAACCTCCTTCCACTTTAAATTATATTAATAGAAGATTATCAAAATTTATCTTGCTAAATTTGTTAAATGTTATTTCCATATTTTACCAGGTTTTATTAAAAGAGAGACAGTAAACATTATTAAAATTACAAAAATAGCTGTTATTATTTGAAGTATCATTTTTTCCGATCCTAATAAATTGCGCTTATATAAACCTAATTCACGATTTTTGTTTTAAAAAATAACAAAAAATATACCAATAAAATTAGTTTATTATTTATATAAAAGAGGTTCTTTGCTCAAATACAAACAGATAATATTGGATAATATTTTTTTTTTTAGGACGAAAAGTGAATACTCTCTACATTGGTCTGAATCTTTAAGCCTTGATTATTATTAGAATACTATACAAATATATGTATTTAATCTGTTCGATTGAAAGATTAAATAGAATACAATGTTGTATTACTATCTATGGTAAAGTAAGCAAACGGAAATATATACATCTTTGTAAATTCTTTTTACTTCTGATATTAAAAAGATTTGAAAAGAAAGAAAAAAAGAAAAAAGGATCGCCATAAATTACACAACAAAAAAAAAAAAGAAAAAATCACATGCTATACATAAAATTTAGCTATTTATGCACTTTAAAATACTAACTCTATGAGATATACAGTTATTTCAAGACTGGAAGATGGATTCATTTTTTCTTTAAAGTGAGGTTTTGTGATGTTCAATCAGCATATATACATTTAAAAACTATGTTTTTTTTAATGGTCAACAGTAATAAACGCGTAGTTGTAAAAGCTAATATGCCCTAGTCAGTTTAAAAAAAAAAAAAACTTATTTCTTATTTATTAAAGGCTGCCTGCTCTCACTCAATCTTAGATTCTAGGAGGTAATTCTGTTTCGACCATACTGGTTCATTATTTATATAGGTGGAGTCGCGCAGTTTCTAGGTTAATCTTGTTCTTTGTATAACTATTTTCGTACTTTAACTGTCAGAAAGAAGATATATATACATACATATATATATATATTGCCCAATAACTCGAGATTTATAACTTTAAGTAAATTTTTTCAGAATTAAGGTGAATGGCCGGTATGGAAGTGGGCTTTAATAAAGACATCACTATCGTTGTTAAAGCATCTTCCTCAATGCTCTTACAATATTTGTATTAAAATAAACGACACCGCAATAGTAAAGCATAAAGTATAATGCGTCTATTGCTGCTAAACACAACTTTTTATATGTACTTGCTTTAATTTCTTTACAATTTATCTGAACAAGCCTTCTACAAGGAAAAGAAAAGAGGACAGCAAATTGAGCAACTAAAGACGTAAGCTCAGTTCAAGCAAGCATTACAAATTAGGGATTTCAGTAACGTGAATTAGTAAACTGAGCCACTGCATATTCATAATGGCAGCATTTGAAACTCTATTTAATTATATTTGTGTAAATAATTATATTTAATAATCATTTATTGTTGAAAAAAAAAATAATCATTTCATTTAATGTTTGCATCATATGTACATATTCCCTAGAATAAATAAATAAATATACGTATGTTCTATTGAGATATATCAGCGATATTATTAGAAATGGACCATTATTGAGTATATATCTGTTCTAATACTCTTCCTTAGTCATACTTTATTATGATAATAGTATGTACATAAAACATATCGATAGTCATTATTGTTTAAACTATTCATATTTTTGTGTAATTCTATTATATAATAACATGTGTATTTATAGAAAAAAAAAAAGTTCGCAGCATAAGAAGCAAACAGTAGGACAGAATCTTTTATTAAATTTGTATACATTTACATACATTTATATATTTTTTTATATTCTCTCTTTTTTTTTTTTTTTTTTTGTTTTCTATCTTTAAAAAATAAAATAAATAAATATATGCAATCTGAAACTTTGATAACACCGCCAATACAAGAAAGCAACAATAACTTGCCTCATCATGTTCGCTGGGCTCCTTTACGAGGAATTCCTGCCAAAAGACGTTTACAAATGCTGGCCGTTTGTATTTGGATTAGTTTAGTTTTCATTTCTGTAGCATCATTTCTCTTTTTAGCAACTTACAAGCTTCTTTGGCCGATTTTGATTGCCTACATCACTTTTATTTGCATCGATAAAGCACCAGAATCTGGTGGTAGATTAGTTGAAAGAACTCGTCATTGGACCATATGGAACTATTTTGCCGATTATTTTCCAGTGAAACTAATTAAAGTAAAACATAGATAAATAGATGTATAAACCTTTTATCAATATCTCATTTATATATATGTATGTATGTAAAGGAATATGATTTAGATCCTACAAAGAATTATGTCTTTGGTTACCATCCTCATGGTATTATTTCAATGGGTGCATTCGCTAATTTTGCTACAGAAGCAACAGGATTCTCAAAATTATTTCCCGGGATTAAGCCTTCTTTACTTACTTTAACTTCTAACTTTAATATTCCTATTTATCGTGACCTCATCATGTCCTTGGGATTAGCTGCAGTCTCTCGTCGTTCATGTGAATCCATTCTATCATCTAGCCCTGGCCGTTCAATTGTGATTGTGATAGGTGGTGCTGCTGAATCTCTGAGTGCTCGTCCAGGCATAGCTAATTTAGTTCTTCGTAAACGTTTAGGATTTATTCGACTTGCCATTAAACATAAGGCACCTTTAGTACCTGTCTTTTCATTTGGAGAAAATGAATTATATGATCAACTTGAAAATAATAAGGAAAGTAAAGTATTCAAATATCAGAAAATGATGCAATCATTACTTGGTTTTACTTTGCCTTTATTCCATGCTCGAGGCATATTCAATTGTAAGCATAATAATAATAATAATAATAACCTATATCACTCACTCCCCCCCTCCCCTCTACTAAAATTGATGTGTATATAGACGATATAGGAATTATACCTTTTAGACATGAAATTGCTACAGTGGGTAAGTCAAATTATAGTTTATTATGTCGTTTGTTTTTTTTAATTTTTTTTAATATACATTAGTTGGTAAACCCATTCCCGTTCCTGAATTAAAAGAGAATCAAAAAGAACCAACTGAAGAGCAAATACTACAAGTCCAAAAACAATATATAAAAGAGCTTGAATCGATTTATAACAAGTATAAAGATATTTACGCTAAGGATCGTAAACAAGAACTTTGTATCATAGATTAATAAATAAAAGCTTATCTTGTTAAAAAAAAATAACTCTTTTCCCCTCCCAAATCAATAGAATGTCCAAGGAGAAATTCATCCATTCTTGGGACTATTATTTAGTATGATTTCTATCATATTAGTTACTATTTATATCTGTAATTTTGTCTCTGAAGGATAGAAAGTAATTATGCTATATCATATCTTTAATTGTAAAAATGCATATATTACACAAGTATGTTTCAGTATGATCGTTCCTAACAACAATAGAATAAAAATCATAAAGATGTTTCATATTTTTCTGCTGTCTGAGATTCAATTTTACTAGGTTGAAAAAAAAAAAAAAAAAAAGACTTATAATTCGTCTAGAAACAGTATTATTCTATATGATAGCGAATAGTAGTATTTGACAGAATTTATCCAATCAAAAAAATTCAGAAAGTTATTATGTTCAATGTTTTTTTTTCTTTAGTTTTTTTTTTTTTGTTTTTAATCTTTTATATATTTACATTGTTATAATGAGCTTTGATTCACTTTCTAAAGGAGAAAATGTGTTGTTTGTAGCGCCTGCCACAGTTGATCAATCAACTTTTATTAAAGTGAAATCTTCTGCTCAACAACAAGTGGGGATTGAGGGACAAACTGCTTTTGAAGTATTTGATAGAGTTGCTGAAGGTAAAGAAGGAAAAAAAAATAAAAGTGAAATAGAGACCCCCCCAGGTTCCTCTGTCTGATCTAATATTTATTATTATTAGCACCATTAAATAAATCAAGCTTCAATGTAATTTATTCAAATCTCTTTCCCCCTTCTGTCTCCATCCACACATCTAGTATATTTTCTCGTTATTTAAATACTTTAACTGCAGGTGGTCGATTGGTCTTGGAAGAAGTTGTTTTATTGGTTGATTTAGCAAATACAGTATGTCCTATTACACGCAGGTCTTCTGATTTACAATCTTTATTAAAACTAGCCGGTTTTGTAGATGTGACAGTAAAGGATGTAACTCCTGTTAACGATGCAACATTGGCTGCTTATTTCTCTTTATGGGGTACAACTAGAATTGAACAAGGGGTGAGTCGATTAAGTGGTAAATTTGGTATAGCCCATATTGAAGCAAAGAAGCCTACATATGAAATTGGACAAAAGATATCATTAAATTTTGGTAAAAATAAGAATAATAACAAAAGAGCAGTATGGGCAAATGTGTCGACAGATGATCTAGAAGATGAAGATGCATTATTAGATGAAAGCGATAAAGTGAAGCCGAGTAAAGAATCTTTAACGAGTAAGTAAACGGATAAATAAATACAGATTTTTGAATTAAAATGGCTGTAAAATAGGACCTGATGACTGTGAGTTGACAGATGGGAAGAGGAAAGCATGTAAAAATTGTACTTGTGGTAGAGCAGAAGAAGAAGAAGGATCAATGGAACAACAAGATAACGTTGTATCTCTCGATTTAATGGATGATTTTGAAGATGAAGTAGTTGAAGTTGATCCTACACCAAAGAAGACAGGCGGATGTGGTAGTTGCGCTTTAGGCGACGCTTTTAGGTGTTCAACATGTCCTTACTTGGGTATGCCTGCCTTTAATACAGGAGAAAAAATCGCTCTAGGCGGTATGTTTGCTCAGGATGATATTGAATTTTAAGGGAAAAAAATAAATAAATACCACCTCTTGATGATAAAGAAGAAGGGAAATATCTTTTTATTATTACTATCCTATTATTATGTGTAGAATAATAAATGCTTGTTTATATTACTACAAACACTATTATTTATAATAAAAAGCTATCATTGTTGTTTATTACTACTACTGCTACTAACTCTTTGTGTTAAGAAACATGCTTTTACAAGTGAAAACTGAGATATCATCTTGCTTTTTTTTTACCAAGTATAAAGAATAATTACATTGATATAAGAACTCCTTTTATTTCCTTTTAGACACACACACTCTCTCTCTAATATATATATATATATATATATATATATATGTATGTATGTATAAATAAATATATTAATCTCAAGTATTCAAAGTTTTAATTCTTTGTGGGCTTTTTGGCTATTATAGAGATTAGAAATAAGTATCCTGTTAGTATTTATTTAATACAAATACACTTACTTCCGTATTTTGATCGACTTGTTGTTCTAGTAGCTACACCTTGAAGATCCAAAGCACCACGAACAAGATGATATCGAACACCTGGAAGATCAGGTACACGACCACCACGTACTAAAACAACCGAATGTTCTTGTAAATTATGACCTTCACCAGGAATATATGCTGTCACTACTTTTCCATTGGTTAACTTGACTCTTGCTACCTTTCTCACTGCTGAATTAGGCTTCTTGGGTTTAGTTGTATAGACTTTATTACAGACACCTTTACGTTGATAGCATTCTTCAAGTGCAGGTGCCTTACTCTGTTTTGTTTTCGATTTACGACACTTTTTCATCACTTGATTTAACGTTGCCATGTTCGCCTTTTGTATAGGTGTTGTAAATGTAAAATTCGTCAATTGACTAAGAATGGGACTTTGGTGTGTTGTAGAAGTGCGTGTAGTCCATAGATGGGTTTGAGTTAATGGTTTCCATGTTGATTTTAATAAGGATCGAAATGCTTGCATTTTAATTGTATTATAAGACCGGTATTGTAAAGAGAGGGAAGGCAGTTGATAATGATTGCGGAGGAGGGGTCCCTTCAACTTTAGTGTTTGAAATCCCGTCTTGCAAAAAAAATAAAATAAAATAAAGTGTACTTAGACAAAAGAATACCCTATACGCTCCTTTAAATTATTAGTAATAATACTAATAAATAAGAAACGTTTCTTGCTATATTAAAAAATACTGTGAAATATAAACTTATATTGTCTTTTAGGAATTACTATCATCATAACAATAACATAAATTGTATGAGGGTATAAGCATTACTTGTGACGTAATCAACTTTGACCAATAAAAGAAGACAAATAAAAAGTTTTTTCTTAAGATTTTTTTTTTTTTAGTAATTCCAAAAAGACTTTTTCCTTACAATTTATCTACTTTTCTTTCTTCTTTTACTCTCAACATACATATATAATGACAGATAGTTGGGATAGAACTATTTTTGATAAAGAACTCAAGTCAATATTGGACGGAAAACTTCCTGTTTCAGCTTCAAAAATCACTTCACTTCAAACATTAGCAATTTCTCATCCTCAGGTAATTATTTCTTTATTTTTATTTTCTTAGGAAAAACATATAGTAGGAATTATTAACTTTTTTTTTATTTTTTGTTTTATAGCATCATAATTATATTATACAATGCATCACAAGGTTTATAGAAACTTCATCTCCAGAATATCGTTTAGCAGGTTTGTATGTGATTGATGCTATTTCTCGTTCTGTACATAAACAACAAAGGAAAAGAGAAGAAAATAATAATTACGGTCCACATGAACTGGATGTTTTTTTGAAGAGATTTGCTATTGTGTTGAAGAATGATTCTTTGAATGGCTGTTTTGAGCCATGTTCAGAAAAGGATAAGGTGAGACCCTCCCCCTTTTTTTTTATTTTCCCTTCCTTTATATAAATATATACATGTATAAACTACATTTTATCTCTTTTACACCCATTTTTATCCTTTTTATTTTCCCTTTATTCTGGATATGCTTTTTTTTTTCTTTCTCACTTGGTTGGTTTGATGAATGACTGGTGGTACTAGAAACTGGAATTAAATGAAGAAAGTAAAAGGAAAATGAAAAAAAGGAAAAAGAGAGATTGTTTGAGAAAATAGGATAAGCAAATAGCTTTCTTCTTTTATGTCAGATTTAAGAACTGGTAAACAAATAGAATAATACATGTGTGAAATTCATTTTCTTTAATTATCTAGTTCTCTTTTTCTTATATGAGTTATACTGTCATTTGACAAGCATAGCTATAACTTAAGCCTATACTTGAAGGTGTTAGTCTCTGTGTCTATATCGCTCTCTGTTCCTCTTTCTCTTCTTTCTTTTACTTTCTCTTTAATTCTAGATTTCTTTGTGGTTCTCTTCTTCTTCATTTTTGTTTTTGTTTGTCAAGATATCTACAAGCCTTTCTTCCTTATAAACAAGGATGATATAATGTAAGAGGGAAAAAAAAAAGTCAATAGTAGAAGAAAGCATAGAAAATAAAGGGAAATGATGACAACAGTAACAACAAATAAAGAGATATATGTATATCTCATGTTTTTCTTATATTTTTATCATAATTAAAATCGATTTATACAACTCTCCTTCCCCCCCCCTCCTTCTCTCTCTCTCTCTCCTCAAAATATGTTTGAAAATGTTCAGTTTTATCTTATTTTTTTTTTCTTTTCTTTTTTGTATATTGTATGGAAAATAAAATATATAGGATAAAGTCAAAAAGACACTGGATTTCTGGGAGCAGGGAAGCATTTATTCCAAAGATTTGGTTCAACATGTGAAGCATTCTTTTCTGACAAGTAGTAGCAAGAGTGATAGTTTAGATAAAGGTTCTTATTATATACATAATAAAATTCAATTCATTAACATTGCTTTCTTTTTTAAAAAAAAAACAAAAATAAAAATAAAAATAAAAATAGATACAGTATCACCACCTGTAGATGCAGCAAAACTTTTAGCCACTCTCAGTAATATTGGAAATGGAAGTTTAGCAAATCTTAATATTCCTGGTCTAAATTCACCTGTGCCACCACCACCACCACCAGCAACAGCAGTAACAACAGCAGCAGCACTACCACCACCACCACCACCACTACAACAACAACAACAACAAGAAGAAAAGATACTACCACCTGCTCTTGCCAAGTTATTAGATGGGCTTGTTTCTACTCCTTCAACAACTACATCTGACTCACCTACACCCCCTTTATCAGTACCTACAATAACAGATCCACGAGTAGGTATGAATGATCCACGCATGCAAGAACAAGCATCATCTCCATCAAGAAATGTCAAGAATTGGCCCCCTCCACAAGGACCTTCTATTCCTGCAACTCGACCAGGAGAAAGAAGATCAAGATGGGGTAATGTAGAAAAGTCAACAACTAGTTATCAAGATCAATGGCCTCAACATGGTGCAATTCAAGATCCTCGTTTAATGAATATGACTTTTCATCAACCACAACCGCCTTTTACAAATTATTCCTTGACGGGTACAGAACCATTTATTGATTCAAATTTACCACCAGGATGTATTAAAGGTAATAAATGTAGTCATTCAAAGTATATTCATATTGATATTCATTTTCATATTCATATCTATTTTCTCATAGTTCTTACACGCACTTTGTTTGTGGGACCTATTCCTGATCATTATGAAGAAGAAGATGTCTCTCGTTTATTTTCAAAATATGGTCAACTAGCAAGTGTGATTGTAGCTAAAAAGATTAAAGGAAGACACAATGCATTTTTAAAGTTTACAACAAGAGCCTCTACAAAGGCAGCTAAATTTGATTCAGAGGGACTTGTAGTGGAGGGAGTCCCTGTGAAGGTGAATTGGGCGTTTGGATTTGGACCTAAAAAGCATTTTAACTTTGATAGAGGAGAATCGATTATTCCTTTAGCTGAATTAAGTTCCGAAGAAAAGAGTAATCTTGTGACAGCACCTGTAGGTGGATTCCAAGGACAACCTTTAAGGGATAGAACAGTGATTGAAGAACCCGAAGCACAATATCGACCTGAATGGAAATATGATAGTCATGAAGAACAACAACAACAACGTAGTGGATTTAAACGTCAACAACATATGAATCATGATGATGGATTCAATCGAAAAAGAGGAAGATTTAACCAACAACAACAACAGTCACCTTATCCACCCACTCATAATTATCAACAACAATTTAGAAATAATAACAGACAACAAGCAACGGGATTTTATCAACAATCACAAAATCAATTTAGACCACCTGCTTTTTCAAATAACATACCACCTCCTTATTAAGCTGTAAAAAAAAAAGAAAAAAAGAAAAAAAAAAAGCATTATAATAAATATTTATTATATAAAAATAGGGAACTGTACAAATAAAAAGAAAGATAATAAATATATATTATACACAACAAAGTTTACTTATTGCTTTCTTTCTTTTTTTTTCGTGTGTATGTGTGGGGGGATATGAATTACATAAAGAAAAAAAAATGTAATTAATTAAAAGAATATGTATAATATTAATTGTTGTTATTATTATTATAATTATTATTATTGGATATTTTTTTTCTTTAAGAACGTTCACCACGAAGACGACGAGCTAATTGAATATCCTTAGGTTGAATAGTAACACGCTTAGCATGAATGGCAGCCAAGTTAGTATCTTCAAAGAGAGAAACCAAATAGGCTTCAGAGGCTTCTTGAAGAGCACCAATGGCAGAAGATTGGAAACGCAAATCAGTCTTGAAATCTTGAGCAATTTCACGAACAAGACGCTGGAAAGGAAGCTTACGAATCAAGAGTTCAGTAGACTTTTGATAACGACGGATTTCACGAAGAGCGACAGTACCGGGTCTGTATCTGTGAGGCTTCTTAACACCACCAGTAGAGGGGGCAGACTTACGAGCGGCCTTGGTAGCTAATTGCTTACGAGGGGCCTTACCACCAGTTGATTTACGAGCTGTTTGCTTAGTACGAGCCATATTTTATTAAAAAAAATTTATGTATAAGAAAGAAAAAAAGGTTGTCGAAAGAAAAATGATTTTGCTTTTTTAATTATTTATAAACGTTTTTTTCAAAAGTCACACAAGAGAAATCAAATTTCTTTATTAGGAATTCATTTGATATATGTTTTTTTTTTTCTAATATATTTAATTGGAGATAATAATAATAATAAAAAATTATTTTATACAAAAAAAAAAAAAAAATAAATGTATACATTTTTTATTTAAGAAAAAAAAATGTAGCGCGTTGCTGCGAAACTTGAAAAAAAATGAAAAAAAAAATTTCTTCTCCTTTCAAGATAAATAAGACGGTAATAAGACCCTTAAAAAAATATATACATATACACATATAAACAAATCAGTATGTATTTAATCGTCAGCATATTTTTCTTTTTAAATTAGAGTACTTGATTATAGGGAAAAGTAAAAAAAAAAGGGGGGAAGAAAAGTTAGGTGTAAAATAGATGTATATATTTTTTTAAATGTATACTTTTTTTTTTGTTCTTAAGATTTTTTTTTTTTTTTTTTACTTTAGAAAAAAAAAATTAATTCGCATTTTGAAAAAAAAAAAATCTGAAGAAAAAAAAAAAGTATACAAAATATATGAACTTTAGCTATCGTCGGTGATTTAATTAAATGAATATATAAAGCCTGAAATACAATGATTATCATTTTTCTTTTGTTTTTTTTTTATTTTCATTCAATTATAATAATTTAAAAATGACTGGTCGTGGTAAAGGTGGTAAAGGTCTCGGAAAGGGAGGTGCTAAGCGTCACAGAAAGATTCTTCGTGATAACATTCAAGGTATTACTAAACCTGCTATTCGTCGTCTTGCCCGTCGTGGTGGTGTTAAGCGTATCTCTGGTCTCATTTATGAAGAAACCCGTAGTGTCTTGAAGGTCTTCCTTGAAAACGTCATTCGTGATGCTGTTACTTATACTGAACACGCCAAGAGAAAGACTGTTACTTCCTTGGATGTTGTCTATGCTCTCAAGAGACAAGGCCGTACCCTTTATGGTTTCGGTGGATAAATCAATTGCAACTTATACAACTACAATTTGAATATTTATATACAATATATCCCCTTTTTTTTATTATTTCTGTAAATATACAATAATAAACAAATATATAATACACATATAATATTTATAGTTTTATATATAATCTATACATAAAATATAATTGGTTCACGTGTCTACTGTATTTTTATAACCTTTTATCTATAAGATAACGATTAACGTTTTGATTTTTTATTTTATTTTGTTTTTTTTCTTAATTTTATGTCCATATTGGCTGAAATAGAAAATGATGATGATCATAATAATACTACAGCAACAACAACAACAACAACAACAACCTTAAATAACAGTCCATCTTTTATTAGTGAAACAACAAAAAGAGTCTTTCTTTTTCACTCTTCTTCCTTTTTTCACATTACAACTTTATTTCCTCCTACTATCATCATCACTGTAAAAGGTCTTTATTCTCTAATGATAATTACGAATGAAGAAAGAAATCTATTACCATTAAAACGAAAGGAATTACTAACAGTGTCTCCTATTCAATCTTCTTCATTACCTCTATTGAAGAAATCAACCCCTATAGATAATCTCATTACTACCTCAGCATCAGAAAAAACAACAACCGATCACTCCTCATCATCACAAGATGAAAATAAGAAACCGCCTACAAAAAAATACCGTTATAAATTAAAAAAACCCGTTGTTATATTAAAGAACAAAAATAAACATAAAACAACGACTGCAGCTATGGATGAAGAGGAGGAAGTACCGATGACAAAACCGTTATCTATTACAGAAAAAAGAAAAAGACAAGCTAAAAGAGCAACTCAAATAAAACAATGGAAAGTAAGGGAAGAAAGAGAGGCAAGAGAAGTAAGGTTAAAAATACGAAGACAGATGGTTAATGGCACTATTCCAAAGACAATAACAACTGGAACAAAACTATCGCCTACTGCTTCTACTACTACTACTACTACTATAAAGAAGAAGAAGAAGCATGTGAAATTCAACATTGAAAGAAATAAGATTATTCAAATACCATGTTTTATTTCGGAAGATGATTCTGTAAATGTATAAATAAATCATATATTGACTTTTTTTTTATTTATTAATAAAATAAAAAAAGAATATATATAAAATATATTAAGTATGTTTATGTACAAAGAAATAATAATTAAAGAAAAAAGAATGGTAACACAATATTATATTTAAGAGAAAATAGGTAAAAAAAAAGGTATTGTTTACAAGTCTTGAGAAGCACCAGCCTTCTTTGTCTTGGTAGGTAACAAAGAAGCATGAATGTTAGGAAGAACACCACCTTGAGCAATAGTGACATGACCAAGAAGCTTATTTAATTCTTCATCGTTACGGATGGCTAATTGTAAGTGACGAGGGATGATACGAGACTTCTTGTTGTCACGAGCAGCATTACCTGCTAATTCAAGAATTTCGGCAGCGAGATATTCAAGGACGGCTGCAAGATAAACAGGGGCACCAGCACCAACACGTTGGGCGTAGTTACCACGACGAAGAAGACGATGAATACGGCCAACAGGGAATTGAAGACCGGCCTTAGATGAACGAGTTTGAGACTTTGAGCCAGAAGCAGACTTTCCACCAGATTTACCACCAGACATTTTTATTATTTATTTTATGATGTTTTATTTGTTAATCAATTAAAAAAAAAAATGGAAAAAAAGGAGATTTAGGTGGGTTAATTTATATAAAATTCTAAATTAGTTGTTGGCTGCTGCAAAAAACACAGAAAAAAAAAAACTGTGACTGTTTCTAACTTGTAATTTTTTTTTTAATAAAAAAAAACGTATTTCCTTATTTGTTAATCTGCTATAACAAGTGAAAAGACAAAACAGCTTAAAAAATTGAAAAAAATAAAAATCGAGATATGAATAGAGCTTTACAAATTAACGTGATATTACGTGTTAAGTCACGTAGTTGTCTAACAGAAAGTAGTAGAAATTCATTATTTTTGATTTCATATCCAAATAAGGAAATCACTTGTTATATAGTTAATTGTTGTAGTTTTGTTATTTTTTCCTAAACTGCGCGATTTTTTTTTTTCAGTTGTAGAAAAAAAATTTTTTTTTTTTTTTTTACATGTATACTTTTTTTTTTTTTTTTTTTTTAAACTATTGTCTGATAGTTTTTAAAATCCGCAGCTTAATTATTATTAAATCAAAATGAAAATTTCATATAAAAAGAAAGCTGAAAAAACTCCCACTTTTCAATTTTTTTTTTCTCTATATCAATTAACGCATAATATACAATAATTAAAAATGGCTCCTAAGGAAACTGCTACTGGTAAAGCACCTACTAACAAGGTTAAGTCTGCTGATGGCAAAAAGAGAAAGATGGCTCGTCGTGAAACCTACTCTTCTTATATTTATAAGGTCTTGAAGCAAGTTCACCCTGATACTGGTATCTCTAACAAGGCTATGTCTATCTTGAACTCTTTCGTCAATGATATCTTTGAACGTATTGCTTCTGAAGCCTCCAAGTTAGCTGCTTACAACAAGCGCTCTACTATTTCTTCTCGTGAAATCCAAACCGCTGTTCGTCTTATCCTTCCTGGTGAACTTGCTAAGCATGCTGTCTCTGAAGGTACTAAGGCTGTCACCAAGTACACCTCATCCAAATAAACAGCTTTAATAATAACGACAGCTCAATTTAATTTGTTTATCAAAGAAGAAGAGAAATTGATGCATGCATATATTTATATATTTATAAAAACAAACAAACAAACAAACATTTTTTTTTTATTTCGCCCCTTATTTTACACAAATTATTCCTTTTATATTTATATTTTACTTTACTCTCTTTTTATTATGAACAAATTTGTATGTACAGCAAAACAAAACAAAAAGAAAGAAAGAACTTTATTTAATCTTTTTTTTTTAATATATACTTTGATATCCTTTTTTTTATATATATATAATAAACAATAAACATTATTTAATGTGTATATAATTTTAATAAACTACGCTTATTTTGTGGTGACTTCATGCATAATTTTGATAATACGCGTTTCATAAAGGAGAATGTGTAAAAATAATTATTATTACGAATAGAGGCATATCACAGATGATGAACACTAATAAACACTTCATCCTCATTAAAGAGTAAAGATAAATGTCAACTTTAGATCATTATTATAGGAAATAATTCAAAGTCCGATTCGCATATTTACACATGAATGATGAATACAATACAACAACTATTATAAAAAATTTACTGTATTTAAGTTTTTCTTTTTGGAAAGTAGAAGCTCTTGCCTTATTATTCTATAGTCGACTTTATAATGTACTCTCTTGATTAATGAAATATACACTGTTCAAATGTATTTAAACATTTTGAAGATTTATTACCTTCTTCCAATTATGCATATAATATCTATATTCTTTTTTTTTTTTAGTGGTAATAACTATTTTTCATTATTTACCACAAGCATATTGAGACTATTGAAGTATTTTTTTTTTCTTTTTAGTTTAATATGACATTGTTAAGTATTATTAACAATAACAATAATAACAACAAAAATAATCTTGCTACATATTAGAATATGAGTTTACTATATAACATATTACTTTCATTTACATATTATACTATTGTATCATCTAGAGAAAAAATTAAATAAATTAAAGTAGTAATATCCTTCCTTCTTTAGCAGTTGCTATTATTATTACAACACAACCAATTGATCAGTTTTGTTGACATTATAACAGAATAAATAATAAAAATAAAAAAAAACTACAAACACCACTCAACGATTATTTTTTCAAAAAGAGAATGCGTCGTCGGGGAATCGAACCCCGGCCCTTCGCGTGGCAGGCGAAGATTATACCACTTAACCAACGACGCGGAGTTATTAATTAAATGCAGGTACATATTGAAGTTTAACTTTAATTTTTTAAGTCACACCGGAAAAACTTTTAATAACCGGGACCTACCACGATACAGGTTATATGCAAAATTTTGGTAAAATTTTAAAGTTTATATTTTTATCAATTTTTACTATAAAATGTTCAAATAAAAAACATAATATACATTATATATTAAATTATTTTGAATATATGTAAAAAAAGTACATGTTTACTGCAAATATTCATGTTTTTTATTTTGGCTGTGAGCAACATCACTTGTAAATATTATAAATTTTGGGGCTTTAGCCAATCAGATTAACGGAAATGGAAATTTGAAGGGTTAATCTGAATTTGAAAAGTACTTAACAATTTTTTTGTTTATTTTTTTTTAAAGTTGCCAGCTAAAATTGGCGGTTATTTAATTCAGGAAGAAAATATTTACTAAAATGTAAATTATTCTTATTTTACTGACGTCAGTCAAAAAAAAAAAGCGATAAGATTTTAAAGTCTTCTTTTTTTATACAAAACAGCAGAAATTAAAAAAAAACATGTATATAGATTATGAACTGAAATGGAGAATAATTAAAGTATTTAGTTGGACAACAAATAAACAAAATATATGATTATTTTATTTATGCTGATGTGAACATTGATGTTAATTAATTAAAATAACACATGTCAAAAAAATAAATCTAATGTAACTGTTAATTAGGGAAATCTAGTTATTTTTTTCAATTGTTATAATTGTATTTATGTAATGTTATGTCAACATGATTACAACACATGTAAAAAAAAAAAGAGAAAAAGAGAATTAAGATCAAATTCATAAAAAAAAGTCAGTGATTACTCATTTTAAATAAAAAATGACAAAGATTTTTTTTTATTTTATTCAATTTCATTCATCTCATTTTTAAACATTTTAAAAAATCTAACTTCAATTTCAGTCTTTTAATCAGAACAATACGGATTTCTAGAGAAGTAATGAATTCCAGTCCACATTAGCCATATTAATTGTACCAATAGTGAGAATCTATTCTCTAATTACTGCAATGTTGAATCATTTTAACAAAATTAACATTACTATTGATCTCCATCAACTCATCATTAAAAAAAAAGAATACAAAATATACTTTCATAATGGTTTCCAGTTTATTTTTTAAATCTATGATATATATCAACATTTTTCTTTATTTTATTCAATAAAAAAAATAAAGGAACAGGACAAAGTCAAAGGTATTAAAATATATTTATTCATATTCATATTAGTATTTGTATTAATTTTTTTTATTTTTATATTTTTTATTATTGTTCATATTGCAATGCGTTAATTTTATAACACCAGCTAGGAAGTGGTGTAAGCAAACTGATATCAACAGGGACATCGACGATTTCATCAATTCTGGGTGTAATCTTTCCCTTCTTGGGTTGACACTGTCTATCGAGCTCATTATAAAATTGAGTCATCTAAAAAAAAGTATAAGTATATTATTTTTCAAATTACATTTTTTTTTATTAATATTATTGATTAGATTACCTTGTCTGTTCTCCAAGAAGGGATCTTTCTTCTTCTTGATACGACTACACTACCAATCGTCAAGCCATCTTCTTCATCAGACATGTACTCTTTACTTAAAAGAGTATCCCACTCCTTCTCTGACACCATATAGTGGCGTGCAATTCTTCTTTTTACTTCTCCTTGAACTTTTCGTCTACGTTCAAGTTTCTATTATTAATAACAAAAAAAAAGTATGTATGTAAGTTTTACTGGTATCAACTTATTAATTGATATTTACCAAAATCTTTCTTTGTTCTAATTTTTTCTTATGCTTTTTTATAGTCATTTCATCTTCACTTAGAGTATTAGTTTCAATATATTTTCTTTTTAAATATTCAAAATGTTTTCTAATATGGTGGGTAACCATTTGCTTGTCTACTTCCAAATTCTGATTACCCGTTATTTCTTTTTCCGAGTCAATTATCTCTTGTAAAATATCATTATAAATGATATTATTAACTCCTTTCATCAAAGAAGTCTTAAAGTCCCAGCTAAAGCCTTTGGTAGCCACGTAATTTCCATAGTAACTACGAATTTTGCCCTAATTAAAGAGATAATAATTTATGTAAGTATATATTTTCGATCTTTGATATTTATACGTAGAATATTATTAATGTTTTTTTTAACTTACAGAAATACGAGCATTTCTTTCGAAATGTTTCTTGTAAGGAGAAGATGCCTCAGCTTGTGAAGCAGCCAAAGCAGTCTTCAACTCTTCAATTTGACGATTCATATCGTCCATTCTAGCGACAATAGAAGCAATACTGGGATTGCTATTGCCTCTTCTGGTTAGATTAACTTGTGAAGAAGGCAACACTTCAGGAATCATTCTATTGTTGTTATTAGTAGGTGCAGACATTATTCAGATAAAGTAACGATATGATATAAATCGAAATACTGAGTCAGGAAGAGATCAAACATTCAGGCTTAAGTATAGTTTCGGTAAATCAATGTTGGTTTCTTTTTTTGTTTCAATATTCAATTTTTTTATTATGATTTTACTAGTAAAGTATTTAAATTTTTTTTTTCACATTTTATTACGCGTTTTTCTTTTTTGTTTATTTATTTTTTATTTATTTTTTAAGGTAAGTACTATTATTATTAATATTCATCACTAATGTTTTTCTTGTAGTTTATAGATTACTACTTTCTTTAAAAGGTAGCAATATTCAATGCTTTCCTTGGTGTTGTTATATCTTTGAATATGGTAAAGTTAAAGATGTTCTTTTATCTGGTAATCTTTTTATTTATTTACATACATATTTAGAAAACTCAAAGTAGAAGATGTATTCCTTTTTATTATTTCTTTCGTTGCTCTTGGATATTATTCAGCTAATATTTGCTTGTTAAGGTACTACTTTAATCTACTATAACTTTCGTTACAATATATTGTATTGATATCAACAAAATTTTTTTTTCTCAAGTAGAATCAAAGAGTTGACTAGCATCTATCACTAGTTCCTTTTTATATTTGAATGAAAAAGGTATAAACTTTCTTCCTTTACACTTTTTAACTCTTTTATTAATTATTTGTCTGTTATATTCTATAGATTACTGTCTCTGTTCAAGTGCTATTCCTAATCAATTGCTTTGGGAACTATAAAATACTATGATGGCCCCCTGCAATATATCCTTGAAAAAGAATTTTAAACTACAAGTAATCGAGCGTGTCTGAAAACTAAAGAAGAAGAATATCAAGGTAGGTTGTATATACTTATATATGATACTGAATGTATTGTATTCAATACGTATAGTGCATTCAGTATTGTATTCTATTATTTTCTTTTATTATATGTCATATTTTATTATACAATCCAAAATATATATAAATAAATAAAAGCCACATTTTTTTTATAAACAATATTTTTATAATAATGTCCAATGTCCAATGAAAAAGGCAATATAAAGGCCTAGTAAATGTAAACAAATAAGGAAAAATGTATAATTCAAAATGATAAATAAGTAAACGTATCAAACAATGGATTAAAAGGCAATAAAGCTCCTATAATTCTATTAATAAAGCCCAATGGAATGTATATCTGCTATAGAAATGCTTCATGTTTTTGAAAGAAAGCGTCAAATCATGTTGTCGTATGAAATCCCTATTATATGCAAAATAGGTATCGGTTTTGTTCAAAATCTATATTATAACCGAGATTATAATCGGGATTTCCCGCTTTTGTTCATAAATGGAACTCCCGGTTATTATATAGATTTTGTTCAAAACCGATATAATATTAGGGATTTTCCACGAGCAACTTTTTGCAGTGTCACGTGACCGTCGGAAGTAAAAAATCTCTTTTCTTGGGATTTTTTCTTACTATTTTAGAAACCGTAAAAGTTTTTTACTATTTTTGGTAATTCTTTATTTTATTTTATTTTTTTTTTTTAATATATAAGTTCCAAATAAATCATATATTCTTACTAGTATGATCATTATACAAATATACATTTATAAATATATACACACACATACGAAAAAAAAAACGAAAAGTTTACTGAAAAATTTCATATTTTGGCAATTTTAACTGTAAAATATATATTTTTTATGTGTTTTAACGTGCTTTATTCAAATTTAAATATTTTTCTAGCAGTATTTTAAATGAAGATACTTTTTTAAAGGCAAGCAGTCTGTTATGGGATTTTAATACAAGAAAATAAAATAAAAAGATTAAAGTGAAAAAAAAAAGTAAAAATAAAGAAGCATACATTTTTTTTTTTTTGAATAATACGAATATGCCTTATTTCCTTGTATTAGATTTAATGGTATAAAGTATACAAAAAACTATTTATATTTGTTTAACTATCTAACCTCTTATAATTAGCAAAATAATAATGATAATATTGAGCTAAATGTATAATGAGCAGATTCGAAGATTAATTTTAATGTCAACACATTTCAATTATAATTTTAATTGAATTCCAAAAAAAATATATACATCTGTATAAATAAATAGTAATCTACTTTAAAAATAATCAAGTAAGTATTGTGTCGTTGTAATAAATATTAAAAAACGCTTTAAATAATGACCATACAAATTAGCAATTGAACATTGTTAGACTTTATTATCATTATTTGCTTTTTGCTTATTTCCCCTACAACTAGAAGGCTTTGACGCGGTCATGCTCAGCTCAATTCTTTTAATGAACATAGCAACATGAAGGTATGATTTAATGAGTTTGAGTTTGCATCAACAATGCCAATTGCACCAGTAATAATGCACATACATTCGTCTACAAGCATTAATGTCAATAATGTATATAATTCCAACATTGTTATAAATTTAAACCAACATATTATATAAACTAGAAAAAAAAAACAAAATAAAATAAATTCCATCCTAACTAACAACAGCTATAACAGCTTTTTATATTATTTACAACTATTTGTCATTGCACGATGATTAATGAACAATAATGCACTTATAATGTTAATCTTTAATAAAAGTAGTCTACGATTATCAGACAGATAAAGATGACGATATCTACTTTTTTTTTTTTTTTTTTTTTTTTTTTTTCTATATAGTATATTATTGTTGGACTAGGATGACACTGATAGATCGTAGAAGATAACTATGGATTCATTACAATAAACGTGATAGAGCCTTATGTATGGGTGCAATATTTTTAGAAGACGCGCATCATGAACACGGGTTCACATCCAAACTATTGACATTTCCAACAAAAGAAGGCAAGTAGGATTATGTTCAAGTAAATTCATCGCCCTTCAGCAGAAAATGGATTACCAAAACTTCATATTCCCAGCAGAACTTGTAACCTTCTTGACTATTTCGAGCCTTTGTCTTAATCTTGAATCTGTTAATTTGGGAGCCCATACTCCATATTTTAAACCATCAATAACAATTCGTATATTCTTAGATAAACAATTAATTCAAAGGACGTATGATCCTTTTTGCATAAACAGGATTTTATCCAATAATAAAAATAAATTTCAAATGACGCCATTTTCCTTAGTTTTGTATTGCCAACAGATGTATTTATTATTTTATTTTATTTTATTTTTTTCTTTTTTTTTTGTTTTATTATTTTTTTTTTTAAATATGAGATCGAGTCTATTATTAATAAGAACATCATGTGCTCATATAACTCGACGAACAATACTTTATCCAATTTTAAATATAACTCAAAGAGGTAAAAAAATAAATAAATAAAAAAATATGAATATAATTCATTAAAATAAAGTGAAACAAAGTTAGCAAAATACATACTTTTATTTTCTTTTTATTACTGTTCATTTAGGCATTCATCAGCAAAATGATTTAAAAAATACAACCTGTAATTTTGATAATACAGCAACCACTTCCTCTAACCCACCTTTATCTTTCCCTTGTATCGACAAACTTGCTTCACGTACAATTGAGCTCATTGATAATGGCCCTGAACCTAGTTATGATAATATTGTGACGGGTTATGAAAAGTTTAAATATCCTTACCCCTTTTTACTCGATCATGGTGGCATTTTGCCAAATTTTGACATTGCTTATGAGACATGGGGTACATTGAATGAGAAAAAAGATAATGCAATTCTCATTCATACAGGTCTCTCTGCTTCTTCTCATGCAAAATCGCATGCCAAAAATACAAAACCTGGATGGTGGGAGGACTTTATTGGTCCTGGTGCTCACATTGATACTAACAAGTTCTTTGTAATTTGTACTAATGTTATTGGTGGTTGTTATGGATCTACAGGTCCAAGTTCGATTGATCCTGCTGATGGTGAGCATTACTCTACTCGATTCCCTATTATTACTATTTTCGATATGATACGTGCACAATTTAAACTATTGGATTATCTTGGTATTGATAAATTACATGCAAGCGTTGGTAGTAGTATGGGCGGTATGCAGGTAAATATATATTGAAAAAAAGAACAAAAAAAAAAAAAAAAAAAAAATAAGGAACGAACTGATACTAATAAACATAAAAAAAAAAAAAATTAAATAAAAATATAATTATAAAAAGTCGATTGCTGCTGCTAAGTTGTTTCCTAATAGAGTGAAAAGACTTATATCAATTTCAGCCTGTGCTAGATCTCATCCTTATTCAATCGCTCTTCGTCATACACAACGTCAAGTACTAATGGCTGACCCAAATTGGAATAAAGGATTTTATTATAAAGGAATTCCACCTCATGTTGGTATGAAGGTAAAGTAATAAGCTATATGACAAAAAAATTAATTTTAACTCGTTCAATAAAAAAAAAAAAGCTTGCCCGTGAAATTGCTACAATTAGTTATCGATCAGGTCCAGAATGGGAGTTTCGATTTGGACGTAAAAGGGCTAATGAAAATCAGTCACCTGCTCTTTGCCCAGATTTCTTAATAGAAACTTATTTGGACCATCAAGGTGAAAGATTTTGTCTTCAATATGATCCTAATTCTCTCCTCTATATTTCTAAAGCCATGGATATGTTTGATATGTCCTCTTCTGTTATTGATAAACTTCAAAGACAACGAGAACAGAATTTACCTAAAGTAGAAGAAGTTTTAAAAAAGCTGGATCAAATAGGAAATGAAGATAGGTCTCAAGTAATGGCAGAGGCTTGTAGATCTGTGTTTGGTACACAGTCAGCCTTAGAGGGTAGAAATGAAATAGAAGAAACTAAGGAACAGAAGAAGAAGAAGAGATTAACTACACTATCTTCTGATCCAGCTACAAAAGATTTAGTGAAAGGCATGAAAGGGATAAATATGCCTACATTAGTATTAGGCGTACAATCGGATATTTTATTTCCTGTTTGGCAGCAAAAAGAGATTGCAGAATGTCTTCGTGCAGCAGGCAACCATCAAGTTACTTATTATGAACTGGATACTATGTTTGGACACGATACGTTCTTAATTGATCGTGTCAGTGTTGGTGGTGCTATAAAGGGTCATCTTGAATTATTAGATGAAAAATAACGAAGAAAAAGAAAAGGAAAAAAAAGACTTTACATTTATTTATTTTATTTAATAGAAGAAATAAAAAAAAATTATCATTGCTATTTTACTCGTCTCATTTTACTATCATGTTTTCCATATTGTTCCATTTCATATGATTACCAAAACAATGATATATTCTTTTTTTTTTTTTTTTTTTTTTTTTTTTTTTTTTTTTTTTTTAAAAAAAACTATCATGAAATTACATGTATTACTCGAATCTTTGAAAGAAATAGAGAAGGTCATCTGATATTCTTCGAACTTTGTTATAGTAGAAAGTCAAGAAAATCAATTCATGATTTATATATACACAAAAAAAAAAAAAAAAAAAAAAAAAAATCATAGAATCCAGATTTGTTTGTTTATTTGACAAATAAAAAATATACAAATAATCTTATGTTTAGTCTAGTATTGGCTTGTAGAAAAAGGATATTTTATTACTTTTTAACTAATTGATATTATCAAATATGTATATTTAAATAGTGAATGTATAAAAATAAAACTTGGATTAGTTATTTCTATATTTAAATTGAACCAAGTTTATTAGTATTATTATTATTATTGTTACACTGTGGCTGCATAAACCTCACATGTAAAGTAATAATAAAAAATGACATGACTCAGTTGATTGGGTGAATTCGGACACGTTTTTGAAAAAAAGGGGAAAAGGTATATAAAATAGATAATAATACGCTCTCTCTCATTTTTTTTTTTTTAACAAAAAATTAAAATTAAATTATGAATAAAGAAAAACCATTTATTGATCCTATTGTAACTTTATCTATTGAGTTACTTCCCGAATTTGGATTTACAGTACAAGATGAACCTATGTATGGACCTGGATCTGTTTTTCAAGGTAAATACTAAAATAGTCTAATTCTTCTTCTTTTTGGATCCTTAAAGTTATCACTACTTTAGGTATCGTTCATCTTAGAATGAAGGAGTCTCCTTTAGCAGCAGATAAACTTATCCTTACATTTAGAGGTGCAGAATATGCATCTACAATTCATGATGGCCATAAATTTTTAGTTCCTTTAACTAAAAATCCATTCTTTGGTATGCAACAGACTCTTTGGCGTCGTACTCGAGATGATTGTTTATTAACAGAAAGTCATTATCAATTCCCATTTACTATTCAAATGCCAATGATTCAATTTCCACCTTCTATGGAACATATTCTCTATCAATGTAAATTTCATTTATCAGCTAAATTAGTACGTACTACTTTTACATTACCTACTGTCATGACACAACAAACCATTCGTTATAGACCCTTTATTGAAACAAGCTTATTAAAACAACCTATTATAGAAGAAGGTTATGATCATGGCCTCTTTGCATCTGTCAGACTTCATTCGTTGGATTATGTACCTAGTGATAGTGTGCCAGTCACGATTATCACATCACGTCGTCACCTGAAAACAAAAGAAGAAGAACCAGCTACTAGAATAAAATCAATCCTGCTAGAACTATGTGAGACTGTCAGTCTTGTTTCATATCAAGCAGCTTCCATTACACGAGTATGTGCCTCTAAATTATTTAAACCGTCATCGTCATCATCAACAACAGCTGATGCTTATTCACTTGTCAAAACTCAACATGGTAACGGTGCAGAATATAAAATGACTTTGACTTTACCGCCTGATTTAATTCCCTCTATCAATTATTCTAAAATTGTTCATGTTGCTTATACGCTTAGAATTAAGATTAAGAGTAGTAGATATCATCGTTATTATTGTAGTAATAATACGACTACTTCTCTTTTATTAGAACCATTTCATTTATTACAACAACAACCTACTGTCTTGATGGAAATACCTTTAAAGATAGGAACATTAGGTTATGGTATTAGAGCTTCACAAGATTTAAAATTATATTATCATAATGATGACAATACTGCTGCTACTGCTACTGCTACTGCTGCTGCTACTGCTACTGCTTTGACTGAAGAAAGTCCTGAAGGATCCTCAATACCAAGATTCCTAAGATCAATAGAGTATGAAGATGCTTTACCTCTCTATGATTCAACTAAATTACCTTCCTATGTAGCCTCAACTACAGCATAATTTTTTTTTTTTTTTTTTTTTCTGTATCTAATATTTGTATATCAAAATCACATTATACATATTCTTATTTATTTATACATCTTATAGCATTTTATACTTATTTATCACGTATATTAAATTAATTTATCACGTTATTTATATACCAAATAAAACAAACCCCAAACCCAAATACTAACACTCCTTAATAAAAAAAACTTTCAACACTCTCACTACACCTACTCACTCGACTTATCTTCTTTAAAAAAAAAAAAAGAAAAAGAAAAAAATATGCTTGTACTTTTTATATTACTATTTTATTTATTCTTCACCAATCTTGGGAGCCAAATAATATCTTACATAGCCCAAGTTTTCAAGCTTATAATCAACCAAAAGAGGAACATCTGCTGATAAATTCAAAGTGACGCGGGGTGAAAGAGCTGTAGCTTTTGTAAAGTTGACGAGGTATTTAATAGAGAAAGTCATTGAGACACTTTGTTGAAGTTCAATAACAGTAGCATCATCTTCATTATCAACGGCACTATTAGCCTTTAAGGTAACAGAACCTTTACCAATTTCACCATCACTAGAAAACTTGATACCTTCCTTTGTGCATTCAATAGTAACTATACAATAATATAAATTACTCGTCTTGTATATATTTATTTATTTTTTAAAGAAAAAAAACTCCATAACATACCTGATTCACTAAGAGAAGCTAAATCACGACAGATTTCTTGGAATCGTGCAGATGACATTGTAACAACAGCTTCATAAGAAGTTTCAGGAATACCCAAATGTTCACTATCAATGTCCATTAACTTGAGATCATATTCACTAATTTTATCACTCTCTATAACCCAAAAAAAAATTACTTAATTAATCTTTCTCTTTTTAAATTTTTCTTTGTCTATTCATTTTCTCTTACCTTTGCTTTCAAAGACTAAGCTTAAAACATCACCATCATCATCAGCTTTAAGGGTTAAAATATCATCATTACGAGCACATTTCAAGATCTTTCCCAAATTTGCAAGATTAATACCCAAAGGCAAATTACGATCACAACGATAAGGATCAAAACCATCTGATCTTAACATCATAGCGACAAGAGCAACATGTGAGTTATCCATAGCTTGAAGAGCAATGCCGGAATCGTTACATTCAAAGTTACATTCAGACACAAGTTCTCTGACAGCTTCAAGAAGTGATTTAAGAAGTTTGGCTTGTTGGAGACGGGCTTCAAGCATATTTACTAAATAAATACATATTATTATTATTATTATTATTATAACCTTTTATATTTAGCTATACTTACAGTATTATATATATATGTGTGTGTGTGATGTGTGTATGTATGTGTATAAAAGAAAAGAAAAAATGACTCCTATACTGAATTAAAAAAAAAAAAAAAAAAAATTCGCGTTGTTATCGTGTTTTATAAAAAATCTTTTTTTTTTTTTTTTTTGTCACGAAAAAAAAAACAAAAGTTTCCCGAGCCGGAAAACAAGTATTCTTATTAAAAAAAAGTAGGGGGGGGGAAGGCGAGGAAAGAAGAAAAAAAGAATATAAGAAGCTTATAAAAAAAAAATACCTCATTTATATGCTATCGTAATATATATTTTATATACTACGTCAAGCTCAATTATTAGTCTAGTAGCAATACGCAACGCGTTTACTTGTTCATTTTAATTTAAATGTGATAAAAAGGAGATAGCTTCGTACACTACATCAGGTTTAAAATAAAAAAAAATATTAATCATTAATTGTTTTATTGAATCTATTGCTTCTTCTAAGATAATAATAAATAGATAAGATTTGTTAACATTAGAAATGAAGAATAAAAACATAAGGAGCTGAGCTTAATACGACTTTCCTTGTTGTATAAGTTGAATAAAATGTCTGCAAAATTAGATAAAGGCGACTATTTCCTTATAAAGTTTATTTATGCAAAAAAAGAAATAGTATTTTTTTTTTCTTTCTTTCTTTTTTCTTTTTTTCTTTTTCTTTTTTTAATATTAATACTAATATTAATATGCAAACTAGCACTACAAATAAAGACATATTAAATAATCATGGATATTATCATTCTTCAACACCCATCTATACTGATGATCCTTGGTCGACATCGACTCATCTTAATTTCAATCATAATCATACAACAGATGGGTCTGAATTAACCTTAGAAAAAGTATTATGTATGTTTTATAAAGATTGAAATAAAGTCTCATGTACACTTATATATTTCCTATTAAAAAGTGGATATAGATGTACCTGATATCTATTGCAAACTTTATAAAAAAGCGTGTAACCAAGACGATATACAAATGATATTTGACTTGTCTGGGTTATCAGATCTTATTCAACAACAGGTAAGTAGTAGTGTTATACATGCAATTCTTGAAACTGCTGTATACTAATTTATCTATAAAGATAAAGGATATTGTGTTTTCTACTACTACTACTGAAATTACTCAGAATGTATTCAATGTTTGTATTGCCTTAATAGCATGTGCACAAAAGAATATGGGTAGATAAATTTAGATATATGTATATATGTATATATATATATATATATATGTGTGTGTGTGTGTGTGTGTGTATTATCAGTTATTGACATGCATTTACTGTAACAAAAAAGATATCTCTTTAAAAACTATTTATCAATATAGAAATGGTACATTCTAAAAAAAAAAAAGGAATTAAAGTATATAAAAGAAAACTACTAAAATAGATGCAATGTAGATCTTCCTATACCAATTATTAAAGAACAGGACACAGTTGACGATATGACATCAATAACAACTACTGTTCATCCTTTTAATGAAGATCGTATAGAAGAACAAAAAATCATGAATCAGTGGCTGCTCAAGGACATGGATCATATCACTGTATCACGTGTCTCATTTGATAATCAATCAACAAGCTTACTTTCATTTTTTAAACATGTTCGATATGAAGTAGAAAGCGAGAAAATGAGAACCAAGGTCTACAGAAGATACAATGATTTTTGGTGGTTAAGCGAGATTTTATCGTATAGGTATCCGTTTCGCTTAATACCTCATTTACCACCCAAGAAGATAGGAGGAAGTAATAGCAGTGACATATATATTTAAGTGCGCATATATTGTATATTTATCCATATTTTTTCTTTCTTTTTTTTTCTTTTTTTTTTTAAAAAAAAGGGAACCTAGCTTTTGAAGAACAAAGAAGAAAGGGGTTATCAAGATTTATTAATGCCGTTGTTCGACATCCAGTCTTAGGAAAAGACGATGTTGTTTTAGCTTTTTTAAGCTGCCCATCTGTAAATACATACATACATACGCTGATCGTATCCATATAATATTTATAATGAATATATTTTAAAATAATAGGAATTTCAAAATTGGAAAAGTAGAAATTCACCTTCGTTAGATGAAGAATTTGTTAGAAAGACATATGATATTATTTATTTTGAGCGCTTAATACCAATCGATTTAGAAGATCGTATCATTCGAATGAAGAAACGCGTATCAGTTACTTTACAACAATATAATCATATGTATCTTGTTATGAATGATATGATTAAATTGAAAAAGGCATTAGGGGCAGACTATATTCGTTATAGTCTTACTTTAAAGTAAGTAAGTATATCACTGCAACAAAAGAGAGGCTATGAAAAAAAAAAGAAAAAAAAAAAAAGGAATAAAAGACTTATTGACTTTGTTAAGCTCTATAAATGCATTAGAAAAACAATGCTGGATAAATGATTGTCAAGATTGTTTAAAAGTAAAATATAGTTATGATAACGTTGTGAAATCAATGCATCAAGCAGGAATGATGCTTAATAGACAGGTAAGCAGAATAACATTGATATTCTATTACATATAATTTATTTGATTTGAGTTAGGCCATTGCTACAGGTAATAGTATATTAGAAAGTTTAAAACAGCAAAAGGACTTGCTGGAATCATTCAAGGTAAAATAAATAAATAAATATCTATTTTAATATCTAGTTATTTATCTAATTATGTATAAGGATTTACTTGAACGAAGAGAAAAGGATAATCATTTTGTACACAATGAGCAAATATTGGCAAGACAAATAGCAAAGTATAAAAAGGGTCAAGTGATATCTTCTCTTGCACACGATGAGGAACAATTAGAAGAAGAACAAGAAGAAGAAGAACAACTAAATCATCATCACTGTTTTAGTACTTCTTTCGATGAAAGAACGGGTGGTTTATCACTGATACAGCAACGCGAAATTTTCATAAAATTTTGCCTTTTCAACGAATTATCTTACTTTCATAAACAACAGGCTTATGTATCTGCTATGTACAATCAATACATCATAGACGAATTAAAATATGCAAGGCAATGGAATACACATTGGAAACAATTAGAAATGATGACAAAAGATATGCCAAACATACTTGATGACTTTTTATAACAATAAAAAAACTATACATATATTTATATTTTATTCATATATAATATACATTCCAATATCTTTATTTCTCTCTTTTTTCCTTTTCTTTTCATTTTCTTTCTCCTATTGTATTTTTATTTATTCAAATAATTTAATAAAAGCTCTTGGCATGGTTTTCACAAACATCACGAAGCTTAGTTTCAAGTTCCTTGGAAAGAACACCCTTAGAACGGATCTCCTCAAGCATATCAGTGTGCTGAGTTTTGATGTGACTAATGAAATCCTTTTCCCATTCAACAACACGGTTCACAGGGATCTTATCGAGATAACCATTGACACCAGCAAAGATAATAGGAATTTGAACTTGAATGGAAAGAGGGCTATATTGAGGTTGCTTCAATAATTCAGTAAGACGAGCACCACGATTCAACAAGAATTGTGTAGAGGCATCAAGATCAGAACCAAATTGAGCGAAAGCAGCGACTTCACGGTATTGGGCCAAGAAAAGTTTCATGGAACCAGCAACTTGCTTCATGGCTTTAGTTTGGGCAGCAGAACCGACACGAGAGACGGAAAGACCGACGTTAATGGCAGGACGAATACCCTTGAAGAAAAGTTCAGCTTCCAAGAAGATTTGACCATCGGTAATGGAAATGACGTTAGTAGGAATATAAGCAGAGACATCACCACCTTGAGTTTCAATGATGGGAAGAGCAGTCATGGAACCATAACCAAAGCTCTTATTCATCTTGGCAGCACGTTCTAAAAGACGAGAGTGAAGATAGAAGACATCACCAGGATAAGCTTCACGACCAGGAGGACGACGAAGCAAAAGTGACATTTGACGATAAGCAACAGCTTGCTTAGACAAGTCATCATAAATGATCAAAGAGTGACGACCATTATCACGGAACCATTCACCAAAGGCAGCACCAGAGAAAGGAGCAAGATATTGAAGAGGAGCAGCTTCAGAGGCCGTAGCAGCAACAACAGTGGTATACTTCATAGCATCATTTTCTTCAAGAGTTCTAACAAGTTGAGCAACGGTAGAACGCTTTTGACCAACAGCAACGTAAATACAGTACAACTTCTTGGATTCATCAGAACCATTGTTCCAGTTCTTTTGGTTCAAAATAGTATCAAGAGCGACAGCTGTCTTACCAGTTTGACGATCACCAATAATCAATTCACGTTGACCACGACCAATAGGGACCATAGAGTCAACAGACTTGATACCAGTTTGCATAGGTTCGTTAACGGAGTGACGAGGCAAGATACCGGGAGCCTTCACCTGAACACGAGAACGACCGACGGTTTCAAGAGGGCCCTTACCATCAATAGGGTTACCGAGGGCATCCACAACACGACCAAGGATACCAGGACCAACAGGAACATCGACAATGGCACCAGTACGCTTAACAGTATCGCCTTCCTTAATCAAACGATCATTACCGAAAACGACAATACCGACGTTATCAGGTTCCAAGTTAAGAGCCATACCCTAATAATACATACATCACTTAATATAATACTAAAGAAAACAAAAAAAAAAAATAGAGTAAATTACCTTAAGACCAGAAGAGAATTCAACCATTTCTTCAGCTTGACAGTTCTTTAAACCATAAACACGAGCAATACCATCACCAATAGACAAAACACGACCTGTTTCTTGAAGATCAATTTCAGAGTTAGCACCCAAAATACGTTGTTCAAGAATAGAAGAAACTTCGGAGGTAGAAGGCTTAGAAGAAGCATAACCACGAGCAGCAGTAGCAATAGCACCAAGGTTAACGCGGGCCTATATAAAGAACTTTTTGTTTAGTTTTTCATAATTTATATTTGAAAAGGAGTATATCTCTGTTTTTTTTTGTTTTTATATAGAGAAAGAAAATGCTGTTCTTTTTTGCGATTAATGAGTATTGGTAAAATTGAATGGCTACTTTTATTATTTTAACTTTATTTGCTTTATTGTGCATAGAACTAGTTCCTCTTTTGATTTCTTTTTTTGTTTCTAATTTTTATATCGATATTTTCTATCTGAGCCTACAGCTATCAACATCTATTTTAAGATTAAATTGCGATTGAACATCTAGCTATTAATGTACGTAGAAAAAAGTTGCAATATGTTGTATATAAAGTCCATTCATTACTGTCTACTTATTTGCTCTCTTTCTCTCTTCTCTCTCTCTTTTTTTTTATATTTTTTTTTTCAATTCGAATAAGCATTTTCTTTTTTGTACTCTATAATAAAAACAAAACAACACGAGATTCCTTTCTCCTTTTTTTTTTTTTTCCTTTTCAGTAGATTCTTACAGCAGGAGCTACACTACGAAGAGCCAAAGGACGGGCAAGACGAGCAATGTTTCTAAGCATTGTTGTTTAATGTAAAACAAAAAAAAAAAAAACAAAAAACAAAAAGGAAAGTAATATATAATAAGCGGTTTTTAACTTTTTTTTTCCCCAGACTTAATTATATTTTCGAGGGGTTGTTTTATTTCACAAATAAAAATAAAAAAACAAAAGGGGCTGGGGAAGAGTTAATGTCGACGTCATGATTTAGCAGAAAAATAAATATAAATTTCAGCTCCTCAATTATGCTGCAACTAATAAATATTTTAAAACCCATTTAATCGAGTCATTAGTACTAATAGAAGGAAGGGAGCTTCAGGAGGAATCTTACCATGGTAGTGAAGGTAATCAAATTCAAAGAGTATAAAACATAGTGTAGGCCAGCAAATTATCTATACAGGAGTGGGAAAACTGTCTTGTGCGATAAATGGCTTTTTATGTTAACTATCTAGAAAGATGATTCAATAGAAGAGATAAAAAGATTAGTCACAGTGTTAGGCATTTGTAGCCAATGGTTTACATATTTAAACAGACTATAGCATGATAAAACCGCAGCAAATGAGCTTGTCAATTAAATAAAAGATAAAAAATTTTCGGAATACCATCAGACAACCAACCAAGGTGCCAGAGTAGAACACAATTTTTCATTAGAATAAGCCATATTCAAAACACTGATATCATTGTTTCTGATGAAAGAATTCAGAGGGATAATTTTGACCAGTTAGTATCTCATTGTAGATTTGATGGTTTTTTTTTTTTTTTTTTTTTTTTTTTTTTTTTTTTTTTTGCAGCATTGCAACCCCGTTGTCACAGCATCCTAGCATATTGTATACCTTGGTAATGAAAAAAAAATATTCAAATGAAGCGCTTGATCTATTAATATACAGCATTTTCTTTTCAATGAAGCAAAACATGGGTAATATATTTAACATTTGGTGGTAGACTAACAATTATTGCTGTTAGTATATATAAGAAAATAACACCTATTTTTTGCTGCTCTATTCTCTTTCATTATTTTCTTTCATGATGTTTAGATCCTGTGAGAGTACAGTATTGTTTATCTAATACAGCTTCTTACCATTACTATAAGTAACTGCGAATCCATTTTCTTTCCAGAAGTCGAGTTTGCATAGAGGAAATTCATACATTTTTTTTATCTCTCTGTTTATTAATTCAGATTGTAATTTTAAACCAGATCCTTAGATTGTCTTGAATTTGATAGAATGTAAAACTTTGTTAGCAGCAGCAACATCTGTAACAAAATCGTTTGTTCGAATTTGGTTTTGAAAAAGAAATCTTTCATTTTCGGGGTCTGTTCTATTCAATATATTAAAATTATGTAAAAGCTCTTTTAGTAAAGAATTTATACCTCTATCAAAGAGTAGTTTTTCTAAAATCAAAAATAATGTAAAGCATTTTCGACACCCATACAATATATATAATAGAATTGATAATAAGCATATAAGCCAGTTTTAGCTAATTTTAACCAGTATTATTATGCTTTGATTGATATTAATTCATTAGTATATTCCAATAATATCTCAAATACATATTTAGCATACATATAAATGCGTTATGCTATTTCATTACAAAAGACTACTGTTATTTATCAGAAAAAAAAAATAATTACATACATATATGAGTAATAGCAGTAGCAGCAATATTAATAGTAATTTAGTCTAATAATAATAATTGTTCATTGTTCATTCATTCATTCATTCTACTATATAGTATATATATGCTCTAAGATAACATAACATATCATAATATAACGTATCATATCATATCAAACTATAATATAACATAATAGAATGCAATATAATACAACATAATATGGTAAACTCTATTTCTCTATTTTTTACATGTCCTTTGCCATCTTATTCTATCTTGTCTGATTTTATTTTCTCTCTCTCTATCTATCTCCCTTCCTTTTTCCTTCATTTTTTCTTCTTCTTCTTCTTCTTCTTCTTTCCTTCCTTACTTCCTTCTATATTAAATTAAATTTGAGGCGGAGCGCGAAATGTGATTTTTATAAACTCCGTCATTTCCTTTTTAGGAATATTTTTTCGATAGTTTATTATATTTATGTGTTATGAAATGTAGTGCTTCTATCGTATTCATCAAGATATTGCTAAAATTCGTTTTATTTTCAAATTTCTTCTTTATACAGCTGTTTCTATATACTTTATATCCTTTTGTTTTTAGTCGGCAATTATAATTGAACCTGCTGTAATTCAATTTATTTGTACATATAAGGTGTTGTAGTGTTTCACAAAATTGCTTCAAATTTACTCTTTTTCACTCTTGTTATATATGCTTTTTATTAGAAGTTATATATATTAAGCATATAGTTACAGGTCTTCATCTATATGTAGTTTTTTCTCTTTCTAATGAGACAAAACTTATAAAAAATGCTAAATTATAACATATATTATATAAATTCGGAAGTTAACGTGGCAATGTCATGATTTTTGGCTCTTTTAATGCACAACATAAAATAATGAAGATACATTAATAAAATTGTATTTAATGAAAAATTGACAAAATTTACATTATTTTCATAACTTCTTAACCTCATCTACATACATGAGTGTTTATTTCGACAACTATCATGTTATTTTATACGATTTAGCCATTTAGCTGCATAATAATTCTTTTCTTTAATAAAAACATCATTTTTTTTATTTAATATAATTATTGGATTAACAAAAAGGTTTACTTCCTGTTTAATATCGTTTTTTCGCAAATTCGTCACTAATTTGAATAACATTTGTGCATCCTTTCCATTAACACATAGATCATTACATACAATAGAATGAGATCAATTCTTTATGATAAAAGGATGGATATTTTAGCAAAACTTAATGCTATGGAGTCTTATAGAGATGTTTCTAAGGCCATGAGCGTGTCAACTAGGACAAATAGTAGAATTGCCAAAGAAAATCAAATTGAGATTAACGTAAAAGAAGGTATACCAAAGAAGATTAGCCTATTACTTGGAAGATTGATTGCGCAATCATTTTATACTGGTCATTTTTTCACTGCCCAGAACTTAAATGGTCAAGGGTATGATATTCCCGCGCAAACCATTCACAAATTCTTAAAATCCTTCGATTTTGGTTTGAAGATTAAGAAATCTGCATTGCCATTGACGAGTAAGCGTAGACAAAATTGGTTAAAATGCTTTAAAGCTCAGAGGAATTGGGCGGTTGAGGATTGGGAAAAGGTCGTCATTAATGACAAAACAAAAATTAATCGTTTGGGTTCAGATGGGAAGCAATAGACATGCGTAAAAAAAGGGTTAACCGCTAAAAGACCATAACGTCAATTTCCAGTACAAAGGTGGGGGGCGGAAGCTTAATATTATGGAGTTGTTTCGTGCAACATGGTTCTGGTTTTATTGCCAAGATTGAGGGAGGGATGGACTCGCAATTATATTGTTAAATATTAAAAGGTGACTTCATAGAGATACTCAAGGATTATGGATGTGATGGAACGTTATATAATAAAGAAAGAAAACGAGAAAAAAAAAGAAGAGAGAAAGGGAACAAAAGGAAGTATAGTTTAAGACTGTTTTTATTGAAGCAAAAGAAAAATAAAATAAAAAATGATTAAAGGTTAAAGATTATTTTGTGTTTACACAACTGCTTGTATTTATACTAATGAATCCTGAATCAAAGAAATAAAAATAACCGTCAAAGCTGTCAAAGAATATGAGTCATGAAACAGAGTTAGTGTTTGGATTTACATCTTGTTGATTCAAGAGACTGATCTATGAATTATCTATTGGGTGTTATAATGATCTGATTAAGTTTTAAATAAAAAAATTTTATTGTTTGATCTGAGCATAGGTTCCTGATATCTTTTATATTTTCATTTTATTGGATTAAACACAACTTGAATCCTTTATCAAGTTTATAAAAGTAAATATTTAGAAATGATACGATGTCTTATAGTTGATACATCTAGACGATTGGATGTCGATAGGTTTTATATTATTTTACAAGATGTTATATACAGAGTTTTATTTCATATCCAGGCTTATAGTTTATCCTGTCTTATGTAATTCATCTACCATAATATTACTTATGCTTATATCCAGAGCTTGTTCTATAACAATCGACTTTGCAAGAAAGACGTAATCCTTCAATAAAATAATGATTTGAAGCATACATCCAAATATACAAAAAATGGGTTCAAGAAAAATAAAGTAAATATCCTTGAATGACCATCATAATTACCTAATTTAAATCCAATCGAAAGCCTTTGATTTTATTTGAAGTGCGAGCTTGTTGCCTATGATAGGCCACCAAAAAATATGGATAAGTTATGGGAGGGAGTTGCTGATAGGCGGTACAATAAAGTTACAGCAGAACTATGCTTAAATCACATAGAAAGCATGCCAAGTCGTGTTAAAGCAGTAATAAAAGTAATAGGTACTGTCATTAAATACTAAACATTAAAGGTACGTTGTTTATTTCATTTCTCAAAAAAAAAAAAAAAAAAAAAAAAAAAAAAAAAAAAAAAAAAAAAAACTATTTACATAAAATTTATATACATGTAACTTTTAACATGATTTTTGAAATAAAAAAAATCGTATAGTTCATATATGCTATAGGTATCATCAGAAAGAGGAGACTTCTTCCTTTCAGCTAGTATGTATCATATAGCGCTTTGCTTAATAAATAGACGATTAATTATGACATTTTTGCATAAATTACTTAAAATTCCGAAACATTGTTACACTTTTGTGAGTTATTGTAAGTAAGTTCATTTTATATAAACAGTAAAGCACAAGTGACTCGCAGTAATTTATGGCAGCAGAATCGGACGTTAACCCTCTTCTCATCACTCTATCAATATTTCCTGGGACTAATCTAGTGAAAAAGATGCTTCTCTGTGAAGAAGGAATTAAGGAGATAATTATCAATAAAGTAACAGGTATGTTTTTGATTTGTTTTATTATGTTTACATCTTTTTAATCTTGCAATTCCAGATGGGAAGATGAATGGTATTGCATATGATATAGGTCAAAAAGAGTTTAAAGTCGGAAGAGAAAAGGTGATGTTATCTATAGAATACCGGGAAGAAAACGCATGGAAGCTACGCCACCAGTCTTGGTCGAGATACAAAAAAAAAAAATTGATTTAGTCTTCTTGAAACGTTTAACATGATATTGTCTAAAAATCCATGATATAACAAAACACGAAGCTGAAGTAATAGTATTTGTAATTCAAGAATTCTCATCAAAGGCTTTTGTTGAAAAAAAAAAAACTTCAGCAAACTACCAGATAGGTCATATTACACTTATAAAAACTATCTTTGGGCCAAAAACTACCGGTTTTATTATCTTGACACGATCTTGTCTCGTGTTTTGAGTGATACTTCTATATCATCAATCATTGCATTGGCCTACTTTTTATGCAGTCAAAAGAAGAGTCTTTTTTTTTTGGTCTTGAAAGAAGCGATGATCCAGAATTGAGGAGAATTTATCAAATTGCTGCAAGGTCATTCGAGTCTTTCACAACAAAAGAAGAAGAAAACCTCAGTCATACCATGGATGTCATGGAAAACACAAATAGTTAATTTCAGAAGATTTCGAATTGTGTTGACAAATTTTAAAAAAAAAAACAAAAAAATAAAAAAAAAATATCATTCTGGAGAAAATAAAGCGATACGCTGAAGATGGCTTTGAATATACAAGCAAGAAGTTGAAAATAATTCGAGATGAGACTATAACAGTTACACCTGTTGGGAAAGTAATCATTACAGACCTTTATTTTACAATCAAGCTACGAGAAAAACCAGGAAAGTTTTTTTTGGGAGGAGTGTTACGAAAAAGGAAGAAGTCAAGATTTGTTCAACCGCTACGGGTCCGCATTAACATCGAGAGATGCCTTTCAAAAGAACACCTTGTAAGGATGACTCTTCTCTCCCCTCCCCCATGTACTACAAACATTAATAGCATTTAAATAGTCATTCTATATGTGTATAATAATAATAAAAACACTCTACAAATAATCAATCAGCGTAAATTTCATACTATAAAAAAGGTTATCTTGAAAATTAAGGGCAATTTAGATATGACAAAAGTCATGTTTTATCATATTGCGTATGTTTCGTATGTACCGTATGTACCGTATGTTGCGTATATTGCGTATGTTGCCTTAATATTTCTTAAAAATATTATAAAGACAAAAGTGTCAACGAGACCGGACAATAGTTCTAAAGTCAATCACTTTATTTATGATGGGAGTATTTATAAGAATTGTTAAAGAGGTCTAACATAAGATGTGAATCAGAAAAGTGTTAGTTAACGACTGAATAAAATATGTTATAGACAATGAAGTGTTAGAAGTTTTAATATTATTTGATAAGGTGGATCAAAAGAGTTTCAGGGGGAATCTAGATAGAATTCCTTGTATAATTTTCTGATTCACATGTTTAATCAAGAAACATGACATTATAAATCAACTCATGATATTTATAACTAGTATTTATCCTATCTTTCTCTTTTCATTGAATAAACTACTTCAATGATAAAGGTTAGTCTGATATTTGACATCTTGCAACAAGATTTAGCCGTTAAAGCGTTATACAAATTATTTATAATTCTATAGGAGGCAATTAATAATAATAAAAAAAAGGAGAGTGGGAGGGGGAAGATCTATCCGAAGTGTAACAAAGACAAATAGTTTTAATTATGCTCTTCCATGGAAAGCATTGCACCTATTAGACCTTTTGTTTATGTGAAAAAATTTTTTTTTCTTCTCCTATTTTTATTTCACACTCTCGTTTTTGTTTTTTCTTTTTTCTTCTTCTTTTTTGTTAAAGTGAAGTTTTGAAGATATTGGTCACGTTAAATAAACAATCTTTAGTGAAGTTCTGAGGATATTGGTCACTTTAAATCAACAATCTTTAGTGAAGTTTAAAGACATAGGTCACTTTAAATAAAAACAATCTTTAGTGAAGTTCTAATGATGATGGTCACTTTAAATAAACATTCATTAATATCGCTGTGAGGATAATAGTGATTTCTATTGTCCAATATCGAGAGTATGTTTCATTTGTAGTTTTCGCGTCTCTCGTTAAATAAGACTGTGAAAGGAAGCACATAATGATCAACCTCCACGATTGGTTGCTTCTGGAAACAGTAGCCTTTTTTATTATATAATGAAGCTACTGGCTAATTGGATCATTACCTTTCATTATTATTATTATTATTAATTAAAAATGAAAAAACACACATATTATCAATAAATAAATATCTATTTTTAAAACTTTTCTATAATAATGAATCTAATCATTGACGACTTGTAGAAGAAGAGCCGTCTAATGATGTTTAGAAAAGAGTCAAAATGAGCTTTGTAGATGTCTATGTACTTTATTTATTGTCCTTTTTATTTGGTTAATGAGTTTACATAATGGTATGATTATGAAGCATATTTTGCTTTCTTACCTTGAAAAAAAGGGAAGGGGCTGTTTTCATTATAATCATACTTCATGGATATATTTTCTTAATAAAAGTTGTTATTTCCCTTTCTAAAATCTAACCACTGTTCCCTGGATAGTATCGAACTGATGGTAGAATTACATGCATAAAATGCGGTATAATAAAGTGTATATGTATATATAAAGAAGCTTATATTTTAAATAAAAGATAGCAACGTAAATTTAGCTACTATGATTATATAGAACAACTAGCTCAAAACGCTTTACTTTTTTTTTTCGTTTTGATGCTGATATTGGCCTTAATAGGTTTAACCATAATGGGCCAAATATTAGTGTTATATATGAACAATCATAATTTTACAGTTTGCGTATATAACAGAGCTGCTTTCCAAAATAGTTTCTTTTTTTTTTTTTTTTTTTTTTTTTTTTTTTTTTTTGAGGTACCCAAATCATAAGTGCATATTGCATTGAAGAGCTTTGCTTAAAATTAAAACGTCCAAGAAAGATACTGTTATTGATAGAATCAGGCACAGTTGTTGACTCCTTTATTGAGTTACTTCTGCCTTATATAAATCAAGATGATGATAATTCTTATTTTCTAGATTCTATTCGTCATAATAAGGACGTTAGATATGAATGGTATTGTATTTGTTGGTTCTGGTGTTTTGGTCAGTGAAAAAGATCTCTCATTGATGCCAGGTAACGGTCATTCAAAGATATGGTCTATTCAACCTACCTTTCAAGCTATTGCCGCTAAAGCTCTTGATGTCTCTCCATATTATGATTGGACTATCAATAAATCGAGAACTGGGCGTTATATCAAGATGGATCACACCAGTATTGGTAAAAATAAATTCAAAGAAAAGAAGAAAGGGTTTATTTTTTTATAATAACTTAATTGTAAAATATATACATATATATAAAGAATAAGGTGATATCCAATTAATCTGTAAAATTTACCTACATATTATAAAAGACGTTGAGGAAATTACAGCTACTTTTGAAGATTGGAACAGAGATGAATTAGATTCTTTCTGTATTGAAATTATACGAGATATTCTTTGATGGTGAACATCTCGTGGAAAAGATTTTTTTTTAATACAGCTAATCAAAAAGGTACTGGTAAATGGACAGGTATTGACTCGCTTTATCGAGGTATTCCTGTTACCTTGATTGGCAAAGTAGTCTATTTGCATTATCTTTCACCTCTAAAGGAAGAAGGTATCAGAGCTTTTCAAAATCTTGATCGGGGTCTCCTCTTGTAAAAATTGACACTCTAATATGATTAGAGTGAGTGATTTTCTTCTTGTCAGTGTTCTTTAATCTCAAACATGATTACTTTGGTATTCGCACACATAAGCTTTTAAATAATTCTAGAATTTATATTTATACCAACTGGACTAGTAAAGGTGGTAATAATGTATCTGCTACTACCTTTATTGATTAAAAAAAGGCGGGGAAGGCTACATCATCTGTATATATTTATAGTCCCCGTTCCTTAGATTCAGAAACTGTGCAAGAAATATTTATGCTTTTACCCATGAACTACCATACTATTATCAGTACCTTTATCTGTGGAGATTTCAATACTCGGCTGGGAGTTCATACCGGTGATTCACGATTCAATCCTCTACCAACTCATCTTATGGATCCACCGACTTGCTTTTGGTCAACCCACATACTATGCATATCAGGGAAATAGCATTATCGATTATTTCATTAGTAATATGGAACTCCAATCGCCACAAATGACCATCCATGATGATTTATCTCTCAATTCCTGTCCATCCAATTTGACATCCTCGACTTAACCTGTCATACTATTGAGTTCACTGTATCCCAGAGGTTACAATGAAACATCAACACATTGCAACACGAGGAGACCTTTGAGCAATATCGTTCGTCCTTCATCCTCAACTAATCCAACATGGATTTACCCCCGGCTGTTGACACACTCAACTTTGTAAACCTACCTGTGATGGTATACTATAAAATAAATAAAAGAAAATAAAAAGAAAAAGACAAAAGAAGTATAGTTTGAGACTGTTTTTATTCAATATAAAAAGAAGAATAAAGATTAAGATAAAGAATAAGATCCCCTCCTCTCCTTTATGTCTGGATAACTACTTGTATTTATATTAATAAATTCTGAATCAGAGAAATAAAAATAACTACAAAAAGAACATGAGTCGTGAAACAATGTTAGTATTCAAATATATGCGCTGTATTGTTGATTCAAAACACTGATCTATGGATTATCTATTGAGTGCTATAATTTTGTAATGAACTGATTAATGTTTTAAATGAAAGATTTATTGTTTGATCTGAGTGTAGGTTCCTGATATCTTCTACATTTTTTTATTTTATTGGATCAAAGACGACCTGAATCCTTTATCAAGGTTATAAAAATAAATATTTAGAAATGATACGATGTTTTTATTAGTTGATGCATTTAGACGATTGGATGTCGATAGGTTTTAAATTATTTTACAAGATGTTATATGCATTCAGAGTTTTATTTTATATTCAGGCTTATAGTTTATCCTTTATTATGTAATTCATCTATTATAATATTGCTTACGCTTATATCGAGAGCTTGTCCTATAACACATCTTTCCTTTCTTTTAAATCATCTCCCTCAGCATAAGTACCAAAAATTCCCAGGATGTTTCTGCCTGGTTCTATCGTTGGTCAGTTATGTGCACCATTCTACAGGAAATAGATTACCTACTACACGACAAACTACCTTCTCTCCCTCCACTTCTTGACCCAGGCAGGAAATGACTCAACTGGTTGTCCCTTTAAACTTGTTAGCAATATTTCCCCCCTTTCTTTCTTATCTTCTCTTCTTCTTCCTTTCCTTTACCTTTTTACCTTTTGTCTCCATAAGAGGGCTTTTAGATACTTTTTTTTCACATAATTTGGACTGACTTGGGTAATCCAATATAACAAAGATATTATGTACTCATAGGTCGCTTTATAAATTTTAATTTATAAAAATAAACATGTTTAATCGTAATGATAGAGCGGACATTTAAACTGATATAATTATAGGTGAGCTTCAAGAGAGCTTTAAACAATACCTACTTTTTTCCCTTTTCTTTTTTTTTTTAACTTCCTTATTTCTATTAGACTTTTTTATACTTTTAAAATTCAAGAAATAAAATGAATGCTACAAATACACTTGTTGTAGATAATGGTACAGGTGTAAGTTAAAATAATAATAATAATAAAAGAAAATAAAAATAAAAATGGTTTGAATTATTACAAAAAATATAAACGCGCTTTCAATAAAACTTAAACGGCCCATTTCGTTTGTAGTTTGTTAAATGTGGTTATGCGGGTTCCAATTTCCCTGAACATGTATTTCCAAGTGTTGTTGGTCGACCTATTTTACGTGCAGAAGAAAAAGTGGGTAACCTGGAAGTTAAGGATATTATGATTGGTGATGAAGCAGCACAACTTCGAAACATTCTTCAAATGTCTTATCCAATGGAAAACGGCATAATTCGTAATTGGGAAGACATGCGTCATTTATGGAATTATACTTTTGATGAAAAACTCAAAATTAATCCGAGAGATTCAAAGATTCTTTTGACTGAAGCACCCATGAATCCAAAACAGAATCGTGAAAAAATGGCAGAGATTATGTTTGAGGAATATGGCTTTCAAGGTATCTATGTAGCTATTCAAGCTGTCTTGACACTTTTTGCCCAAGGTAAACCAAGCATATTATATATATACATGTATATTTGATAAATATATGCAACTTCATTCTCTATGATAGGTCTTATGTCGGGCGTTGTTGTTGATTCAGGTGATGGTGTCACTCATATTGTAAGTTAATTTTATCTATGGTCTGTTATTGTATATATCAACTTAATATTCATAGGTTCCTGTTTATCAAGGATATGCACCTGCCAATTTAACTCGTCGTCTTGATGTCGCAGGTCGTCATGTTACAAGATATTTAATTAAATTACTACTCCTTCGTGGTTATGCATTCAATCGTACAGCTGATTTTGAAACAGTTCGTCAAATAAAAGAAAAATTCTGTTATGTCAGGTAAAACAATGATAGCTTTAATTTTTGTGTGTGTGTGTGTGTAATAATCTCCCCCTTTTTTTTTTTTTTCTTTTTACAAGCTATGATCTTGAATTAGATCAAAAATTAGGTAATGAAACAACAACCTTAGTTGAAAGTTATGAACTTCCTGATGGTCGTGTTATCAAAGTGGGTTCTGAACGTTTTGAAGCACCTGAATGTTTATTCCAACCCAACTTGATTGATGTAGAAGCTCCTGGCATGGCTGGTAAAAAAAATATATATATATTTTATTGAATATTTCATAATATTTAATCGAATTGTTATTAGAAATGCTCTTTAATACAATCCAATCTGCTGATATCGATATTCGTGCGGATCTTTATAAACATATTGTACTTTCTGGTGGTTCAACTATGTATCCTGGTTTACCTAGTCGTTTAGAAAAGGAAATGAAACAGCTTTACCTTACAAACGTATTAAATGGAGACGCAAGTAGATTAAATGTGAGTGTTTTCTTCTTCTTCTTTTTCTTAGAATAGGGTTTTTAAATAATGATTTACACTATTTTTATAGAAATTCAAAATTCGTATTGAAGATCCTCCCAGACGTAAGCATATGGTCTATCTTGGTGGTGCTGTTCTTGCTGATATTATGAAGGATAAGGATAGTTGGTGGGTTACTAAACAAGAGTGGGAAGAAATGGGTATTCGTTCATTAGAAAAAATGGGCGTATTAGGTTCTACTGCTTAAATAAATAAATAAAAAAAAAAGTTGTATTATTTAAGTTTATTAAGTAAATTAAAATAATGGGTAGTAAGATTAGTTGTAAAAGCATAATATTCATTATTAGAAGATAGTAAAGGGTAATTTTTTTTTTTTTTTTTTTTTTTTTTTTTACAAACAGCTATAGTCATTACAGTATTCATGATCAGAATCACCATCATGATAAAGAGTAACTTGTTTAAAAGGATTTAGTAATAAATTACATAGGTAAACTCTATACGTTACTTCCTACCTGAATTAAATTCTTTAAATGGATTATTTTGAAAGACGAGGTTACTGTTGAGCATAAGATCATCATCTGATTCAAGATCAAAACTACTGTTATTACTATTATGATAATAAAAGTCTTTTTCATGATTAGAAGGTTGAATAGGTGGCTGACAATGTCGAAGTAAAGCAAAATTAATAGACTTGAAAAAGACATGGTTCTTTACATCAGATGCTCCAGCATAGCTTCCTAATCGTTTATTTTCATCCTTGTGTAATAGTTTTCGAATCATATTTTTAGCATTATTGGTGATAGCATATTGATGATAAGGTGCAGGTTGATGACTAAAGTGAAGGTCAGAGTAAAGTATACGAGAAAATGTTTCATTTCTTTCCAAGCCCTTAAAGGGAGTTATCCCAAACTTGAAATAAATGTATATATATATATATTTTTAGGTTAATTCAACTTATAAATAAATGCAACTATTACCAGCATTTCATAGATTAAAATGCCTAGTGTCCACCAATCTACTGCACTTGTATGTCCACAGCCTTTAATCACTTCAGGGGCAATATACTCTAATATAAATATGATTTATGGCGATAATATATATATATATATATACATGTATACAATACATCCTATACAACACTAGTTATATACCTTCTGTACCCACAAAACTATTCGTTCGAAGGTTAATAACACAGCTTTTTGTATCAATAGAAGGTGGCTAAAGAATGATTGTTTAGTATAAAATTCAGCAGGAAATTTATATAATAATTTACTATATGTCTAGATTTGGACTTGACGATACCAGGCTTTTGTGGGGGATGAGATCCTTTACTAAGATCAAAGTCAGTCAACATAATATGTCCACTTTGATGAAGCAGGATATCTAATAACGATTAAAAATAGTCACATAAAAATAATAATGATGACTACTACTATTTAATTTACTTTCTGGTTTCAAATCTCTATAGATATATCCTTGAAGATGTAAATATTCTAAAGCTGCCGTAACTTCAGCTGCGTAAAATTTTGCTTCTTCTTCTCTTAAACATTTCCCTGGTCTTGCTTGAAGTGCTATTAGATAGATGAATATGACATAATTGGTAAAAAATACTTTTATTTATTTATTTTACCTCGAAAGAATTCACCACCTACACAATATTCTATTACAAAATAAAGATAATGATAGCTTTGGAATGAATGATAAAGAGCGACAATAAAAGGGTGATTCGAGATGGTAAGAATTTCCTGTTCTGCTAAAGCTCTTTTGATCTTATTTCTTCTAATCATTTCTCCCTTTGAGATTACTTTAAAAATAACCAAAAAAAAAAAGACATGTTAATAATCATGCTTTTTATAAACAAAATATCTCTCTTAACTTAACTACCTTTCATAGCATATATCTTATTCGTTTCTTTTTGCTTTACCATATAAACCCTACCAACATCCCCTCTGCCTAGCATTTTCATTTTTATAAAACTAGAAGCTTCTACTTCTACTTTCTTGACTTTAATACTATTACTCGAATAAGTACGACGACATGATAATTTGTGTTGATAATTTGTTGTTGATTCTTCAGTCACAATAGAAATTTTATTACCATTCTTGAATACTTTTTCTATTAATTTTGTTGTATCATCAGGAAGGGACTGTTTCATATGAAGGAAACGAGTAGTATCATCATCCATTTTAGTAGTATTAGTGGTATATGATGACTTGGAGAAATAAAACTGGTCTTTTGATATGTTCAGGTTGCTAGTAATAAGTTTTGTAATTGGAGATTTTATTTGATTAGAAGAAGTAGATAATATTTGGAAATTACGAATGTATGATTTTAATTCATGTGGCAATTGATTTGAAATATGGGATAAAGGTGGTTTCGATATTTTTTTCATAGCATCATAAACGATCCTTTCTGATGAATCTTCTATTACCGTTACAACCATTAGAAAAATGGGTATTGTATTAAGGGCTCACTTGTGCCTTTTATTTATTTGTTTATCTTTTGTTTGGATTCAAAAATATTTATGCAAAAACTTTATTGGCTTATTCATTTTAATTCAATTTTGGTGTATATATATACAGTCAAAGAAACTAGGTTGGGACAATGAAAAAAAAATTTTTTTTGGCCATTTCAAAGTTGAATTGGGACATGAATGCGAATATGGGTCACCTATAGGAAAATGGGACATCAATGAGAAATTAGGCCACTAATACGAAAATGAGACACAGGCCCGAAAACGGGACAAAGGAATCAGAAAATACATGATTGAGACTTCTTAGCTGCAGGTATCTCTAAGGCGTCGACCTGCTAGCGTTAGTCGAAGCAACTGCATTCGAGGCAGCGCGTTGTTGTGCAAAGACAAAAGGATAATGCTTAGTATTACATAGGCTTGTCAATGGCAAACATGTTCTTAGCAGCTAAAAAAAAAAAAAATAAAAAATAAAAATGTTACATTTTTCATGCTAACTGATACCTAAGGATCTCAGCATGTTTTGTCACTATTTTCGCATTTTGAATATTCAAGCTATTTTTTATGACACGATTTGCAGGTCATACGAAGGGAAAAAGTATTTTATTAAGAGCTAGAACGAGGTTATTAAAACCATCAGTTAGACAAAAAACTAGGGATACTGTCGAAGCAACATAATGTTACTGCAAATAGATGTAAAGTGCCCCTTCCACCTTTAATATATGGCTCACCTATGCAACTATTTGCTTTGGATTACTCATGGAATCTTTTTCAAATTTCAAAGATACCAGTAGATCCGACTTCAAGCAATGTCAAGGAACAGTCAAAATAGCCAGTATTATTGAAATTTTCACGAGAATTTAGCATTTCTTGACGAAAGCCAGATAATTGTTCAAAGATACCCTTGATTTTTTTTTTTTTTTTTTTCATGTAAATTGAATACACTGAAGCCGTATTTATAAGGAATCTCTTTTGTTTCAGCAAGTAGCAAAAAAAAAAAAAAAAAAAAAAAAAAAAAAAAAAAAAAATACTAAATACTAAATACTAAATACTAAATACTAAATACCAAATACTAAATTTCTGTCTCTTTATTCCATTTTCCTATAGGTGATCCATTTTCGCATTCGTGTCCCAATTCAATTTTGAAATGGCCAATTTTTTTTTTCATTGGTTCAACCAAGTTTCTTTGACTGTAAAAAATGTCAAATATAATATTATTTGATTTCGTTTCATACAAAGCAATCTTGTGTTATGAATGAATAATAATAATAATAATAATAAATAGTATAATAACAAATACTGATGTTATGAGGCAGTGATGAGTCAAACATAGAGTAAAGAGTTACTGATGATGAAGATGAATATATACATTATAGATTAGTTATAATATACTAGTATTATTCTTATTGAATATACTCATTTATAAATGTAGTCATATACTCCATCTATAATAACTCCATTCTAGTTGAATACATTGTTTTATACATACATGCATAACGAGGTTCATTCAAGTAATACATTGAGGAATGAAAATAGTATAAGAAAATGTTTAAAATGTAATAAATATATATCGTAATGTCTTCCCTATACTATCATCCACAAGTATGAACAAACGTCGTTTCATTATTTGGTTTCAAGAAAAGATAAAAAAAAAATTCATGATATTTGACGTATGAATTTGTTTAGTAATTTGAGAATAAGAAATGTGTCTCATTGAGATCCTTCATTAATAATGAGTAGGAGGATTTGATATCATTTATTTATAAATGTCTTCAATCAATCCAATTAAACAGCTATAAAGCAGTCCAAGTAGTATTATGGTCGTCCATTGTGCAACATGTAAGCAGCTACTGTCACTATTATCAATTTCTTACATGAATTTGATTCGATATGACTCAAAATTAAGGCTAAATACAGCAAATCCTATTTTAATTGGTTTAGGCTAGTATTAGAAGAGATTGCCCTACACTCAATCCAATAGAATTGTTGATACTGCTATCAAGCTGGTTGTTGTTGAAGATGGTCAAAAAAAATATACATATTAGACATTCTTTGAAAGACGATGCTTGAACTCATGAAACCATACACTTTTTCTTTACTTTTCTATTTATTTATCTATTTTTTCTATTTGCTAGAATAAAAAGTGTATCTGCCAATAAAAAAATACAAATCTGCCATAATTTCAGTGTTTTATCGGCCAATTCATATTTCTATAACCCGCCAATTAAAACTGTTTGCAATCAAATTATAACAGAAATTAAAATCATTTCTAAAATTATCACTTCTTTCTCTTATAAATATAATTATTAAACCCCTACGCATTACAAAACAAACAATCCGCTAATCGATTAGAAAAAAAAAAATACAGTAATATGCAAAGTCATTTATCCACTACTGTTACTACTACTACTGCCACTGAGGTAAATTTATGATTATGCAATAATGGATTATATATACATGTATATATGTATGCATATAAAAAGCAATTTACTTATAAACTTTTTTTTTTTTTTTTTTTTTTTTTTTTTTTTTTTTTTTTTTTAATAGACATCTCATCCTCGTCGAGTTAGTTTTGACTTGAGTCATAATATCATTCATGTTTTGCCTACTTTTGAACAATGCTGTGATGCAGCAAAGAAGAAGACTCGGGAAGAAAAAGAAAAAAGAGGCTTAAATAAACGTATGTTAAGTGATGATATTATTAATGAAATTCAGCAAGATTGTTATGCAAGATCTCGTCAACATAATGAGGAGGAAGAAGATCAACCTGTTATTAAAAGTTGTTTAAAAAAGGTATCTGCTTTTGATGCACAACCACAACCACCACAACAACAACAGCAAAAGAAGAAAAAGAATCATAACAAGAAAGGTCATAAAAAGAGAAAGAGACAACATCATAAGACTCCTTCTATCAATGACAATGGTATAGTTTTTATCATATGTTAAAATTCAATGTACTAAAAAGAAAAAAAAATCTTTATTTAGTTCCTACAATTTCTGTATATTGAATTTATACCAAAAAAGAAAATAAGCATGCTGAGGTTGCATTGCTGCGCTACATAAGAAGAAGACAACAAACAACGATGGCTGTTGTCTGTCATGCTGTCGCCTTCTTATTTTTGAGGTTATTTATTTATAAAAAGAAGAAACGTAAAAAAAAAAGAGAAAAGAAAAGAAAAAGAATAGCTAGTATTGTAAATAGTTTACTTAATGCCTTCCACCTTTTATCTTTTTCTTTTTTTTAATCAATAAATAATAATAAAACTATACTCTTTATAATAATTATCTTGCATATATAAATTAATAAAGAAGCGGAATTATGTTTACCCTTAATGATAAAGTGGGACTATTAGATGGCATCATTATTCTTCTTCCCCTGTATTTTAAATACACACAATTATACATTTTTTTTTTGTTTCACATGCGTTTACCAATAATTAATAGATCACTTATATCACGATGCTATACAACAATTAATGAATTACCCTACACAAAGGTTCATGTACCTGTCATGTTAAATGAAGTATTAACTCATCTAGAGCCTAAGGATGATGAACTATATTGTGACATGACGTTTGGTGATGGAGGATATACAAAAGCTTTGTTAGGTAATAATAATATAGATATATATATATATATTTATATACAAGACTCATGTAACGAACAGATAAATAAATAATATGAAACAATAAGATAGATGTAACTGTAAAGTAATTGCAGTAGATCAGGATCCTACGGCTTACTCAAAAGCATTAAAATTATCACAGCTAGAACAGTATAAGGATCGATTATTTCCTCTATTAGGAAAGTTTGGATCTATTTATGAAACTATTCAAAAGAAATTTGCTTATTTAAAGTAATACATATACATATACAGTATTAATAATTAACTAATAAACCACCTATTTTGGACTTTAGCACACCTTGTTTGGATGGTATTGTTATGGATATTGGTGTCTCAAGTGGACAATTAGAAACCCCAGATCGAGGATTTTCTTACAAATTAGATGGTCCTCTAGATATGCGCATGTTTTCTAGAGGTTCATCCCTCCTTAAAGAATTCAAAGAAGAAGAAGAAGAGCTATTAAAGAAATCAATCTCTGCTTACGAAATTGTCAATTATTTTTCAAGAGAACAAATGGCAGATATCATTTATGAGTTTGGAGGCGATCGTTTATCACGCAAGATTGCGTCTGCCATCGTTCTTGCTCGACAAAAGAGACCTATTGAATCTACGAGAGAATTGGCAACTATTATTCAAAAGGCATGCCCTCAGCCTAGTTGGCAACGAGGTCACGACGACGTATTACGTAATTCAGCAGCTCGTACATTTCAAGCATTTAGAATCTATATTAACGACGAATTAGGAGAGTTGAAGAGAGGATTAGCAGCAAGTGAACTGCTTTTAAAGCCTAAAGGTCGTTTAGCAGTTGTCACATTTCACTCTTTAGAGGATCGACTCGTAAAAAACTTTATGTATCATTGCACTGGTAAACGATTCATGACGGATGCAGTTCATAATCAATTTAGCTTAAAACGTGCTGCTCATCGAGAATACAAAAAGGCGTTAAAAAAACAGCAGGATGATGAAGAAATAACAATGAAATCATCATTTTCTTCAAAACAAAAAGATCTCTCATTGACTCCGTCATTTGAGATTTGTACAAAACATGTTATTCAACCTACGGATGCAGAGCTAAAACAAAATGCACGTAGTAGATCTGCGAAACTTAGAGTGGCTAAACGTACATTCGCTGAAGCTCTTCAGCCTTTTACTGTATTTTCTAAATAAATGAAATAATATATTGATTAATTGAGAATAGTTGGTAGTCGATGTATAGGAATCAACACGACCCCTTTATTATTATTTTTTCTCAGTCTAAAAAAAAAAAAAGGAAAGAAAAGAAAAGAAAAGACGGAAAACAAAGTGTCTTAACTATTCTCGAGAATCTTGTAAAGTAACTTGGCGAAACAACTTCTATTATTGGAGAGGACCAAAACGTTACTATTATTGTTTTAAAAGGGTTATCTCTTAACATCCTATTTTACCTTTAATTAAACCTTTTCAATTTAATCAAGGTAACTATGGCAGGAGATAACTCTTTTTTTTTTTTATTCTGAACAAATTCTTTCACTGCTAATAGATGTGTGAATAGGACGATTATCAAAATGTAGTCATCTTTTAACCCTAACATCTTTTGTGTTCCAATATGATACGGTAACTGAAGAAATAAAAAAAAAGCAGTCAAAAATTTGCGGACTTATTTCTTTGTGACCTTGTAATAATAATAATTTTTTTTTTTTACAAAGTAGTATAAATTGATCACTACTTCTTCATTATTTAATTTTGTTCTTTAGTTTTCTTTTCTGGTAAGTGTTCTTGAATAAGAAAATTATTATTGTGTAAAATTGCTGCATTGATGAATTGTGATCATGCACCACGCAGAATCTCTTAATTGATGATAAAAAACTCACCAAACCCTGAGCGCGGCTTATTTTACCAATAATTTATAATTTTATTTTTTATATGTATAAAATTAATCTCTTTTTTTTTCTCTCCTTTATAGACTTGCCCTTTAACAGTGAAGAAGAATATATTATTTTTATTGTGTTTTTTATTTTATTTTTTTTTTCGAATAAAGAAAATATTTTAACTTAGTAAATATGGCTGCTTTCCTGTCAAAAAAAAAAATTTTTTTTCTTTTCTTTTGTTTTGTTTCCCGTTTTTTTTTTTTTTTATTTTTTTCCTTAATACGGAGTTTGAAAGAGAAAGCTAGTAATTTAAAATATAAACTTCGTCATTCGAATTTTTTATTTAATTGTTATAAAAGAATGACTCCAACTAAAGAGGATATTTGGTTTTCTGGTCCTGTTCAAGATGCTATTTCTCTAGTAAATGAACGAAATTGTGTATTTCTTGTGTACATTTATGGTAACACTTTTATTGCATTTAAAGGAATTAAACTAAACATGCATAATATTACATGAAAAACACACACACACACACATTTTAGATGACTCTGAAAAGACAAATGCTTTAAACAATACTCTTAAAGATGAAAAAGTACACAACAAAATAGACAAAGAAAGATAGATGCTTATTCTGAACTTTGTTTTATAGGTCATTGAAGAAATTAGAAATAAAACGGTTGCCCTTGCAATGGAAAAAGATTCAGAAAATGTGTCATTATTCAGTCAATTTTGTAAAGTTTTCTTAATTTTCAGTCATAAAGAAAAAAAAAAAAGAAACCAAATATACTTACTTCGTTTTTTATGAATATAGATCCTGTAAAAGCTATACCTATACTTTATTTTATTCAACAAGGAACAATAAAAGATTTTGGGACTGAAACGATAACAAGTGAGGAAATTATAAAAAAGATTGACTTTATTATGAGTAACAATCAAAGGGTATCAGCGCATCCTCCAACTGCTCCTCCAAGAAACCAAGTACAGGAGTCAGAAGATCAAGTACCTGCTATGCCACCTCAAGTTTATACTACATTTCATCCAGATCCAGTTCAAGATAATAATGCTACTATGCTAGCTGAACCCAATAACCCACCTGATACCAAACAATCAAACGAAGATAAAAAAGCAGAGTAAATAAAATATGATATTATAATGTAAAAGTATATACGTATATATATATATATGTATGTATGTATATATACGATATATGCATATATTCAAGTTACCTACAATGATAATAAAATATGTTATCTGATATAGATTGCAAAGACAATTGGAAAAGGTACGAAAAGAGCGTGCTGAAAGAGAACAAAGAGAGGCAAAAGAAAAAGAAATAAAACGTCGACAAGAAGCCAAGATGATGCAAGAAGCGAAACAATTACAACAGGATAAAGAAACTCAAATTTACTTGGCAAAATTAAAGAAAGAACGTCAAGAAGAGGAAGCACATCGAAAGAAAGTACGAGAGCAAATTGCTAGAGATCGTGCAGAGAAAATGGCTAAAAGAAACATAGAAAGGCAACAACATCAGAATTCATTTCCATTTGATAGCAATAACGCAGAAAAAGTCATCAATAATCGTAATCGTCTTTCCTCATCGCACAGTAACTTGAGCATTCGTCAATTAGACGGTTCAAATATCCGTCATCAATTTGAAGGTATACCCATATTACATATATGCTATGCTATGCTATGCTATGCTAATTATAAGAGAATGGCCATTTATTATTTCTTCTAGCTACAGCAACATTGCTAAGCGTTAAGGAGTGGATAGACACTGTAAGTCATATATCTTTTTATGTACATCTTTTTTTTTTTTTGTTAATATTATATCCAGTATCGTACAGATGAACCCAAAAGGCCTTATAAACTCTCTTCTCAATTCCCAACTCGCTTATTTACTGAAGAAGATCATGATACAACCTTAAAAGAATTAAATCTTTGTCCTAGTGCAACCATCATAATGAAACCAATGAAAGCCGCTACTAACTCCTCTTCATTCTTTAGTTCAATCCATAGTCATGGTATATCATCAAACAATCATGACCAGCAAAATATACTTGTTCGTTCTACTTTTTATGTTCTTGATTTTATGTATGGTATTTTAATGGCTCTTTGGAGCATGCTCTTAGCCATTTGGGACACGCTTTCCCCTAAGAACAGATTAACTCGTCAAGAAAATGTGCCTTCCCAACAACAAGCAACGAGAAGTTCGTTTGGTCATTTAAGAGGTGGCCAACGATTAGGTGGTGAATCTTCCGTTATTGGAGAATCATCATCTGCTAATACAAGAAGAGAGTATCTTAATGAATCCTCTCAAAGGTATAACTATGAGTTATTATGATTGAACTTTTCTTTAACTTTTTTTTTATAACATGTGTATAACAGACATCGTAATAACCCTTATGGCACGCGCATCAATACTCTTCAAGAAGGAGAACAAGATAAAGACGATGACAAGAAACGAACAACATATAATGGTAATTCTATTAATCAAGAATAAATATAGCAGTACAAACATTGTCTATATACTTTTATATAAAAGCTTTGTTGTATAATCACTATCGTTTTATCTATCATCATAGTAAATCTCCCCTTTTTTTCTCTCCTCTCTCAAAATAATAAGATTAGATAAAAGAAACTTCTCTATAAAATATATCCATTCTAAGGCTAATCAAATATTCTTATTTTATTTAATATAATACATTAAAATATTTATTTATTTTTTCTTTATATGACATGAATATACACATGAAAAATGATGCAAATATATTGTAAAGGAGATGACTTTTTTTTTCCCCTCCCCTTTTACTTTCTTTTTTCGAGTTTATCTACAGCTTCAAGCAATACCTTTTTAGCATTTGGATCCTCCGAGACCATATTCTGTACAGTATCTTCACGATAATAGGCAAAGAAGCAAACGGCAGCTGTAGGGCCAACGATGAATGACAGAGCCGCCACAATGAGACCTGCTTTTAAACCACCTTGGAAAGTAGCCCATAATACAAATCCAATACTTAAAACGATCAAATCAATCAATACAGTACGTGTTGCTAATATTTGACTTAAATCATTAAATGTCAAATCGGCAGGTAAACTACCAGGTGCCTTCAACAACATCACAATGGCTTCAAGGACACGGATGCCATCCTTAGCTAAAAACCAATATGAGGTAAAATACAAGAACATGTTTGTTACTGCTAAAAACAAATAGGATCGTTCAACAGCGTCTTTGCCTTCAACTATATACATACGATCCTTCAAGACAGGATCGCGAATTCTCTCGACGGGGGATCCCAACTTTTTGAAAACCCATTGACAGACATTGATGATGGGAACGATAAGGATCGGTAAAACAAACCAGATTGAAATAAAATCTTGTTCAAGACGAGATTTAGGCTCAATAAGTGGACTCGTTAAGATAGCACTGGGAATCGTGTAACCAACAATCACAGCCAGAAGAGTACCATAAGCTTGAGGCAATGTGATGGCCCAGTTTTCAGGATGCCCTTTTGACTTTTTACGATAATAAAGACTCAATGGTAACCAAATAAGAGGAAACACAACAAAGATACCAATTAAGTTAGCTAAAAAAGCAAATAGAGGGAAAGCAGATAAAAGAGTTGATTTAAAGCCTCGTCGAGATCCTTCGAACGCCATAATACAATAAACAGCTGTAAATGCTCCCATCATCAATCGCAAGAGAGGTGTACCCATGATATCGTGTAAGGTAGGTTGAATAAAATTAACATAGAAACAGATTAGACGGTCTAACATAGAAAATTGGCCAGTATAAAAAACACGAAGATTACCAGTAGCATTGGTGTTGGCAGGATTCATACACATTTCCAAGATCTTGGGTGCCCAAGGTTCAGCACCTTTGTGAATGTCAAGTGCTGCATATGTCACAAGCGCTGCACTTATTAAAATAGATACTAATACTTTCATATTTTTTTTAATGAAACAAATAAATATATATTTTATATGTATCTGTATATATTTATTTATTAAAAAAAAATCGACTATAAAAGCTTTCATCACCCTATTTGACGATTTATTATGAAAATAACACGTAAACGCAGTCTTGCGCATTTCTTTCCCGTTTCATTGGTTAAACCTGATACTTTTTACCTTTTTTTAGTATTTTTTTTTTTTTTTTTTTTTTTTCGTTCTTTTCTGGGATTTATTGCTATCCTTCAATAACAAGATTTTTTTTGTTTGTTTGTTTGTTAAGACTAGACTTTAAGTATTATTCAAGATTCTTTTTACAGCATTTACTGAAGAATTCTAATGTATTTATTTTCTCGAGAATAAAACTAGGAAAAAAAAAACTATTAAATTAAGCAAACAAGAAAAAGTTTTAAAATGAAATGTAATGACTAATTGACACTGAAAACTTCTTTATCATGAATGAAATTCGTTGATTTATTCCCTAAAAAGATATCAATTTATTAATTTCAATAAATAAGACTGATATGCTTCCATGAGAATTTAGAGTTGCACCTCCTTATATAAATTAAATTTTATCATTGTGTATCCCAGCAACGTGCAAAAGAAACAAAAAAAAAAAAAAAAAAAAAAACGTCACTGTTTTTAAATCAGTTGCTTTTAAACATTTTTCATTTTTTTTTTTTTCAAGTGCATTATATATCCTATATTATTATACGTGAATATATAACATATATATAATATATTTTATATATTTATATATATATATATATAAAGATATCTTCTTTATTCAGTTATAGCTATTATATAAATGTCAATTTTGCCAAGAAGAAGAGATCATGATTCTGAAGATGACAAATCGGAAATTTCTTACAGCAACTCATCTGCATCTGATGTAAACAATTCTTATAGCGATTATTCTGATGATAATTTAAGTGAATATACAGTAGATTATGATTCTGAGTATGACTCTTATTACACAACTGAAGAGGAATCCTCTGATGCTGCTGCTGCTGCTGATGACGGTCATGAAAATAAAAACAACAAGGATGACAATCACGAAGCAAAAGAAGTGACTGATGATGCTTTGAAATCTAAAAATAATCAAAAAACAACAAAGGATAATAATAGCAGTAGCTCTCAAACAACACAACCTAATCATACTATTGAAAAGGAGCAAATAATAGAATATGAGTATGATGAAGACATTCAAGACTTGAAGGAAAAACGTATACAAGAACACCGGGAATATCGTAGAAAATTAGCAGAGGATCCTAGCTTTGTACCTTATTTAGGATTGTTTTGGAGTCATGATGATAGATACCGTGAAGATACCTTGATCCACCATGATAAATGCCCACCAGGTGAAAACTCATCCACCAAGAAACCTTTTTTCAGTAAAAATAAGACACATAAAACCTCATTGCAAAAGGAGCATGATTTAGACCCTTTGATGCACAAAAAATGGGACCATAGCGGTTGGGAGGAATTGCTTCGGTTAGAAGAGGAGGACGAACGAAGAAAACGTGAACGATCTAATAAGGTTGATGACAATAAATCCTATCGTAATAATAAAGGAAATCGTACTAGGCAGTGGTTTCATCATAACAATCATGGTCAGCAACGATGGAAGGAATCAGCCACAGTAAAGAAAGATTCTAAATTTAACCATACACCTTCTTCCTCTTCTCGTATCCAATCTTGTGAATACGCAACCAGTTCTTGGGGGAAATCAATTGATGAAGGGATTGAATTAGCTTGGATGTCATCTGTTTCTTCAGAAAACAAAAACCATGATCCACAGTCTATTTCTGATGCCAATGTGAAAGTGATAGATAATAATAATAATAATAATTCTACTCATACTATAGACAGCACTATTGATTCGGTGACTACACCAAATGACGACTGGGAAGAGCCTGTTTTGGAGAAAAAAGAAGATAGCGGCTGGGGAGAGCCTCCGAATACTGCTAATGAAGCCATAGATGGCTGGGGAGAGCCTCCTAGTACTGTTGATAAAGCCATAGATGGCTGGGGAGTGGCTGAAGCTAGTTCTAATGATTGGAATGAAACTCCACAGGAAACAGATGACCGGGGATCAAAAACACATAGCAATTCAAATCAAGGATGGAATACTTCTGTTGCTATTGAGACGAATTATACTGACAATATCAATGACGATTGGGATTCTTGTAAGCAACAATTTGTCAAGGAAATGAGTGAAGATCATATATCTAATGAGAAAAAGAAATCCCCTTCATGGCCCAATACTAAATCCAGATCATATAAAAATAATAATACTTGGAACAAGAGCAATAGTTCTTATAATAAGAATAGTCATTATAATGAAAACAACAAGAATGGTCCAAAAAGTAAGTCATTATTTAGTCTCATCTAAAAAAAAAAAAAAAAAAAAAAAAAAAAAAAAAAAAAAAAAAATTGTACTAAGTAATTTCAAATAGATCATAAATCTGCTTATAAAAAGTCATCTTCATCCCAATATAATAAAAAAAGTTCTTCACGAGGCTATTACTCAAGTAAAAATAAAGGTAATATATACAATAATAATAATAATAGCAATATGAATAATAATTTTATATAAACAGATTATAATAATAAAAATCAAAATTGGGGCAATTCACCAAAAGCAGATGATAATACATGGAATGAGACAAGCGATCAATATTGGGATGAAAAACATATTGTTGAGTCTGCCACTAGAGATGATGATGGCTGGGGTACTCCTTCTGTAAATACTGAGAGTTGGCCAGAATCATCTGTAAAACCTGTTACCACGCTATATAATGATAAGAATACGACTATCGTAAAGACAGATGAAAATGTGAATGGATGGGGTAATCCTGTCAATACTGATACTATAACAGAATCTCAGGGCTGGGAAAATAAAGCCTCAACTACCTCTGAATCAACTAGCTGGAATCAATTTAATAAAAACGAATGGCATGAAGTCAAGAATGATACAACGACTGATGAATACAAGTCAAATTGGGAAACGCTTAATACTGCTGTGAACCCTGAAAACTCAGAATGGAATGATAAAGATAACCAAGAACAACTTACATCATCTACTTGGAAGCATAACAAAAACATCAAACGGACATCGCATGAAAATGATTGGGATACAACCTCTATTACACCACAAAATGGATCTAATAGTCATTTTTCAACTATAAAAGAACAGGAGTATCCTATTAAAAAGGGACGTGGTTACTTATCCCAAAGAGCAGAAACCTTTTCCAACCCTTCAGCTTCAAATAATAATACTCCTCTTAGTCCCATTTCTGATGATGATAAAGGACAAAGATTAGAACAACAAACAACGGAAGTGCCATACTCTTCTTCTGAAAAGGCCTCACCTTTGATTGCAAATAGCAAAGATTATCAAAAAGAATCCTCTTTATGGATCTCTTCTGATAGAGATGATGATTCGGATGTAGAGATTATTTTAGAAGCTCAAGATGAACCAGACTGGGCTAGAAATAATGAGCAAATCCTTGGTATGACAGGACCAGATAGTATTCCACCTCAATTTGAAAAATCAGAAATAATACGCCATCATGAGGCAACAGCAGCACCTTCCAAGTCCTCTCCAACTACTAAATCTGGGCTTTCTCCTAACGCAAAAGAATATATACATCATTCACCTATATTAAGTACACATATAAACAATAAGAATGTATCCTCTCAGAATAAATCCTATAATGACAATTCTTATAACTCTGAATACCCTAATCGATACAACAAATATCACAATAATGAAAGTAAACGTGCTGATAAAGCTGAAAATTGGAGACAACGAAAAGAAGAGCCTAGAAAACAACAGCAACAACCATTTTATCCTAATTTTTATCCTCCCTATCCATATAATGGTGCAGCCAATGTATATATGCCTATGATTCCCAATAGCAATGGCAATGTATATGCCGTGCCTTACCCTATAGGTTATCGTAATAACGAAACATCTGCTCCTCATGATAAATATTATTTACCTGCAGCAAATGGTATTTCATTACCACCTGGCTATGAAGCAAACGGCATGATATATTATGGAATAGATACATCTACTATGTATCCATCTTCTTCTGCACCTTTTTACTATTACCCCATGCCCGTAATACCTCAGAGCCAATATCATAAGGAAGGAAAAGATAATTATGATAACGATGAAAAATTAAATAACAGCTGTTCTAATAGTGATGAAAAAGAGGAATGTTAATTAATGTAGAAAAAAAAAAGTATTATATAGATACATATATGTATATGTATATAATGTATACACATATAAAATTATAAATTTATTAAATAAACATTATTTTTTCTTAAATCTCCTTGTTGTATCCTTTTCTCTGTCTACTTTTGCAGCTAATTTACCAAATACGATATAAGCTAGTCCAATACTACACAATATAAGCCAGAATAAAGGTGTTCTATTAAATAAACAAAAGTTATTAAACTTGATACCCTCTTTTTATTTTCCTTACATAAGCTGTGGCTTCTTTATTTCTAATATTTCAATATCATAAATCATTGCTATAAAAGAGAGGATATTAGAGACATTCAATAATAAATAATATGATGTATCTTTATAAAAAAAAAACTTTGAGTTTATTTATTTATTTTTACCTGTATTAGGAACAGTCAATCGACGAATTTCACCTACACACATGCCCTGAATTTCTTGCTCTAGGCCTTTAATTAATGCGGTATTCCCTATTACATATCAATTTTTTTTTTTTGTCTTGAGAAGAAAAAGTATTAAATATCCTTTTATTTTATTTACCAGGCTTTAGAACAATTGTTTTATTCTCAATGACTTGGTTAGGTTTATCCAAAAATCTCGAAATGTATTGAAGTTGTACATTAGAATCAAAAGCTACACGCTGTTTACAATCAGTTGATTGCTTGATGATGTCTAACATTTTTTTTTTTTTTAAGAAAAAAGGAAAAAGAACTAATAAATTATTAACTAAAATTCATAATTAATTGAATAAACCTGCCTATATAAATCATAAAGTTAACAGTGTATATAAATAGTTGAAAGGTGTCAAAACTAAAAATAATAGTAATGTCTATTATTACATAATGGGGGACATCTGTATTTTAATTAATTTTGATCATAAATGTATTTTGTGTTATTAATGCAGTATTACACATTATGATAAAAAAGATGAAAGGTAGAATTCTGTAAAATAATAGTATATCTTGAAGTTATTTAATATTAGATATATGATATGATAGGCATAATAAAGTAAATATGATTCATCTATCTGTATTTATCAAGTATGCGTAATAAGAGTCATTTTGTGAAATATATAGTTCTCATATATGTAATATTGATAAATGTCAAAGATCGTTACTATTGCATGAATTATTCACATATATTATAAAAGAACCTATTTCTTTTTTTCTTTTTTCTTTTTACTTGTTTACTTGTTTATATATATCTTTTCTTCAGCTTTCTATCCTTATCATGGTTTACACTAAAGAATATAAAGAGATCATTAGCTTTGAATATCCTTGTTATATTTGTGGCAATATTCTTAGTAGGGCTAGATTAGTCATTGATCATGTTAAACGTGTTCATGGCTATGAACTTCCTGTTCGTCATGTTGGCTATCATCGTCCTGTCGATCCCGAGTATGAATTCCAAAATGATCCAAACGGTAAAGCCGACATTATTCATTATGCTTGTGCTTCTTGTTGGTTTCATTGCCCTGAGGCTGGTTTAGGTGAGCTTGCTGAGCACTATGAAAATGCTCATCATCCGAAAAATATTGAGCCATCCAAGAACAATCATGGGAGTATAACAGGTAACGCTGTTAACACGACTGCTGGAAAAAGAGCAGAAGAGGAAGCTTATGAATCTGCTGAAGAATTTGAAAACACGGATACGACTAATATGGACGAAGATGAAAAAGAGGAAAAGACGGTATCTACAGGGAATAAGCTTCTTAGAAGAAAGCGAATACCCCGTGCTGGTGGCATGGCTTCCGCTTCTTCTCCATCAACAACAAATACAAACGAAGAACTCTCTAAAGATGTCTTGAAAAAATTGAATGAAATTACTGAACTTTTTAAAAACCTTCTCCAGTAGTATAAATTATATTATATTCCACATTTGCTCACTTGAAAATATTACCTTAATAAAATATTAATTTGCCTTTGCCATTTTTTTTAAAAAAAAAAAATAAAATAAATAATGTATATAAAAAATTTGCCTTATATATATATATATATATATTTTTTTTTTTTTTTTTTTTCCTTTTAAATTTTCTGTTATGTCTTCGATAAAGATCGTTGACGATCAAAACCAAACAATTGAGCCTGTGAGCCAAACACTATGTGAAATGTAACTTAATTTTATAAATACATTCGTATTTTTTTTTCGTTTTGTTTTCCTAAAACCTTCTTACTTAGTTGTCATAAACAATTTTCTAATTATGTTTGCCCTCGTTGTAATTTACGTTATTGTTCATTAACATGTTATAAAGATTTTCAACATGCTGACTGTACCGAGTCTTTCTATAAAGATAGTATCACAGCTGAAATTCAAAATCAAAAACTTGACAAACAAAGTAAAATGAAAATGCTCGAAATGTTACAACGTCTCGAAGAAGAGCAAAGAGCTGACATTATAGATGCCGATGATGAAGATAATGATGATGATCTGATGCAACGCTTTAGTAATATTGATCTAGACAATACAGATCCTCAACTGATCTGGGATCTCCTTTCTAATAAAGAAAGGGAAGAATTTCAACACATGCTAAACCATTTTGATCAATCAGACATTCACTTGCCAGCTTATACACCTTGGTGGGAACAAGAGAATGTGAAATGGTCAGAAGAGATAGAGTTACCCGACTTTAGAAAGATGACAAAACCTGAGACACAGTCTAGTTCTCATTGGGTTTGGAATCTACTTCACCTTCTAGGAACATATAGTTATTTAATGCGTCATACAATGGGTGAACTCTCAGAGTGCCCTGAGGAAACAATCTCTGTTTGTGAGATGATATCTGAAAACGTTTTATATTCTACTGCAGCTGCATGTCCATTCAATAACGTAGATGATGTGATAGCCGACTTATTCAACCATATTAGCCAATATGAAGATCATACCCAAACCAATAAAAGGAATCAAATTCAATATCCACGCTATTATAGTTTAAGACTGTTATTATTAGAGGATCTATCATTATTGCTAAATGTGTGTCAAAAAGCTATACATGATTTCTGGAAATCATTAAATGAAATGATAACAAATCACAAAAAGAAAAAAAAACGAAACTTGCTTGCTGTACGGAAATTATATTTTTATGTAGCAGCTGCAGCCTATTTAATAGAAGATCGAGAAAGACTTAAAATGATTCAAGTGATAATAAAGAATGAGATAAACAAGACAAGGATAGAAAAGGAAGGATTTGAAAGAGATTTCCAAGCTGCGGAAGATGCAATGAAACAATATCAACAACAGCAAAAGAAAAAAATTGAAGAATTATAAAATAAAATGTTTATTTATCTAAAGTTTAGACTTGTTTCTTGCAGCATTTATTCTTTCAATTAATTTCATGATTTCAGGAACTAAAATAGATATGTGAATAAAGTTTTTTTTTTTTTTTTTTTTTTTTTTTTTTTTTTTTTTTACTATTATTATATTTATATTTCTACTTTTGTACTTACTAATAACCTCAGGTATTTCATTTGGAACCATATGGGTTCCTTTAACAAAGTCTACAGAAATATGTTCCTTATTTTCGTTATTTACAATATTTGAATCATCAGGTCCTAAGCTGTTATATTAAAGTAATTTAATCTAAAATGATGTTTCTCATAAAATATCTATATTACTTACAAATTAGAATCCAGAGCATAAACAAAATGTGTAGGAATCTTTAAAGAAGGTAAGGACTTGTAAGCAGTATAAGTATCATATTGATACCATCTAAAAACGTGCTAAATAAATAAATAAATAAATAAATAAATTATAGAGCATAATAGTAAAAAGCAATAATTCACATACATATTCTTGTTCTCTTTCACATTTGAGTTTTATTGTGCCTTGATCAGTTTCATACATACCATAATTCTAAAACTATGTTTAGTATACACTCTGACATTCAATATATGTATATCTTTTATATTTTATATCCATACCACATAGTTATCGAGAACTTCAGGATGCAATAGCTTAAAAAAAGGGCTCTTTAAAAATGATTCTCTACATTCCTTTCTAATAACAATTTAACATGTTATTCAAGAATTATATGCATATATATTTAGCATACCGGCTTGACCATTCATCACGTCTTTTTTTGGAGGAAAGTACAGGTAATTGAATTCTTATTTCATAATCCATCATAAACATGCTCATTACTGGTTCAATGACACATAATCCATTAAAAGTATTCGGATAAAAAAATTCACAGAGCAGCCTAAATTATATATAAATCTAGGATCAAATTATGCTCTTGTTTTTTACATGCTTACATACATGCATGTAGCACCAAAACTATGCCCAACACCAATGAATTGGTCATAATTGATGTTTAACTCCATATTATCAATAACTTGCTTTGTATCCATTGCATTATCAAACCACCTATCTATATATTCATATGTACAAAAAGAATAAATTATTTGATCACAAAGTATATATTATTCTATTTCAATTACATGACTCGAGATAAGTGCCTTCATTGATACGAGCTGAATCTCCATGATTACGAGCATCCCAACTAATAAAAGTAATATCTATTTCATCATATTCTCTTAAACTACGAAGGTGATTTAAGAATCTTTTCATAAGAGGATGAAAGGCTTCTTTATGAAATCCATTAGAATGAGAAAACAAGAAGGCTATCTTTTTATGAGCGCCCTGAGAATAGGTGCTTGTAAATTCATGTTTATCAACAACAAGTTTTTGGACATCAGCCCCTTCAGTACTGGGATGAACGGGTATAACAAATGTTGAAGTAGGTTTAAGATACATTTTTTTTTAATAATGAATAAAATAAAATGTGTGAAAACGATGACAAATAAAAATACGATTAAATACACCTTTTCCGGAAATGAAAAATCAAGCAAGAAAAAAAAAATAAACATTCAAACACAGACAGAAAAAAAAACGTACACAGAAATATAAGATTGAATAGTCTCATAATTTATGATCCCTACAACAACAACAACAACAACAACAACAACAAAAGAGCCTTAGGTTTACTCAAGAAGGTGGAAGAGGTAATGTTTATGAGAAACCAGTTGAAATGGAGGTCGAAAGTAAACAATTTCCTCTGGATGACATCACTGACTTTGATAACATACATGAACCTTAAAGCTCCTAAAAAAGAGAAGAGAAGAGAAAGTAAAAGAGATTAAAATCAAGGCTGTTGCGGACAAAAGTACTAATAAGTGAGATTATACAAGACGTAGTAGTTGAAAAAAAAATAGACAATCTCTTCAAGCTAATTTATGAGAAGGGCTATCATATTTGGCCTTATTTGTTCATATATCGAATTAGATTACATCTATTTTTTTTTCTATCATGATAAGTACAGTTATAATCAAGATATTTATTACTATAATATAATGATAATGATAGTAGTATGAAATATAGATATACATACATTATATAAATACTTCTTGGGCTACTATATATAAAGCTTTACCCCTATTTTATTTTGATTTAAAGCAATTCTATTGGTGTTGATTTCCAAATACAAACTATTTTGATATATCGATCTCCTCATTACAATCAAAGGATATGAAGGAGACTCATTTTGTTATTTTTTACTTATAAATTAAGGTTTATACGTCAAATATTACAGAATCTATAAAAGATTCTTAAGCGGCTTGAGCACAGTTAACTACACAAATTAGAATTGAATATTTCTGCTTTAAGAAGAAATAAAAGCTAAGCTTTTACCAAGAAGAGAACGATGGTTATCTTCATTTACTATAATGACAGACACCAACCCTCTTTTGCTATTATAATCTTATCTTTTATTAATGGAAAGACTGGCTATTGTTTTTGAAATTCGAAATAATTATAGACTCTATCGGATCTTCCATATAACAGATTTCTAAGTTTTATAAATTATTAACCATTTGAGTGTACTTTTTGACAATTTCATTATTGTAGGTTGCAAAATGAAGCATATAGCGTGACTGCTCTCTAGTTATGATAGCCATATAACAATTGTAAAAAAAAAAAAAAAAAAAAAAATACGCTTAATTATTATTATTAGAGAAGCAACTTTATTGTAGAACACGATTTTATTAAATTGATTTTTTTTTTTCATTTTTGTTAATATTATAAAAAAAAATGCTTTTCTTAGTTCTCAAATCTCTTTAAAAGAGACTTGATACTAACAGGATTAACCACGAGAAGGTGAAAGCATATCTAATCCCAAAAATAATATTACAACCCATACAAATTGATATGAGCTGTAATTTTTTCTTCTCCCTCTAAATTTCTACTTGAAAGATAAACGTCCAATTTCAACTAGTAGACACTTGGCAAAGTCCAACCTGACCCAAGCCTTGCTAGAAGAAAAAGATAGGATTCCTCACCCCATAACCCAATAAAAAATACAGTTGGATGTAAGTTTCACTGGAAGCCGGGCTAAACATTCTGACCTGTAGCGTGGCGAAGTGGAAGGAATCCAGATACATGAAGTGCACGACCTGACTATTGTTTACCTGAGAATGTCCCTTCTTTGACCCCTAGCATCTACTTTTGACTTAACAGTAAATACAAGCTGGGATTCTTCAACTAAATAAATAGATGAAAAAACCACGGTCAGAAACGTAAGCTGTGCATCCTTATCTATTTTTATTTTATAAACAGCAACTAGATAAAAATAAAAAGAAGGAAAAACCTCCAAAAAGAAAAACAGAAAAACTAAACCTTGAGATAAGCCCTTTCAATGGTGCAGACAAAGAGTACGCTAATCTCCCTAAAAAAGGAACAGGTTTACAATTTCCAACCCCAAGTATCCTTTTTATTTCCCTCCTCCTTTAGAAATAAATCAAACTTGAGCAGTCAAAATTCGATAAGGTCCCATCAATTATCTAAGGTTGCAATAACCCAAGGTGAAGGCGGATATGCATGTAGTAACCAAAAGAGAGTCTAGGCCCTCTCCTTTAGCCATGTTATAAACGGACAGTTCTACAAACTCAAGTAAGCCAAGCTATGTGACTTGAGCACACTTCATAACCCTGACAATGTCTACCCATAGTTTCAAGTAAAAATAAAGAAGAATAGGAAAAATAAAAAAAAGCTAAAGAAAAAAGAAGAAGAAAAAAAGGAAAAAAACGAAAAAATGTACTTTTTTTTTTATAGTAAAATTCAGGAGAAAAAAAAAATAAACGAAAAGAAGGAGAAGTTATTAAAGTTTAATCTTAGCGTGTTTTTTTTTTGTTTTTAATTTACTTTGCGTTAAATCTTCTCTCCTGCCTTTCTCCTTTTCTTTTTTTTTTCTCTTTTCTTTTTAATACTTTAGAGATAAGTTTTGCCTTTTATTTGAATGTAGTAAAGCATTACTATCTTCTTTGAAAGTAAGAAAGAAAGTAAGAAAGTAAAAAAAAAAAAAGAAAAGAAGTTTGTTATGCATATTCATGTGAATATATTGAGCATTCTTGTAAAGTAGTTAGGCCAAAACTAGTCAAATGCAGTTACACGACAGAGCACGATGTTCATACATTCTACAAAAGAATAAGAGTAGATAAACTATCAATAGTATAAAAAATGTCATTTTATACAGCAGTTTTATTTTAACTTTTAGACGCACACACACACAATCTAGATGATTTTTTTTTAATTGAACAAGATATTCTTAATAGCTTATGCATTTTAAATAATTAGGCTGTAAGCTTTCTTATTACTGTATTATGGGAATCGAGCTATTTTTTACGATGATCATGATAACAAGGATCTTTCGATTTTGATCAGTTTGAAAGGAATAATGGTTTTAAAGAGGAGAAAAAGATAGAGTTTCAAAGAGTGCGCAAAAGATAATACGATGAAAAAAAAATAGGCATAAATCTATGAGAAAGTTAATAAGATGACAATTGACTAATGTAAACAGAATATAAAAGCGGTTGTAGGATAGAATAAATAAATTAGTTGAGGCACTCAAGCACAAAATAAGGAACTTAGTGAAAAAAAAAGGGGGGGGAGGTATAAATAACTATTATCTATTTAAAACTTTATCTTCTATAATATAACAATTTTATTATATTTACTTCCATATTTTCAAAGCAATGTTTTACTTTAACAGTTATACTATTAAAGAGATAAAGTCAGTAATTTGTCAAACGGTATATAAATGATAAGGTTAATTATTAATTATTCAAACAAGTTTTTATGACCATCAAAATAAGGTAAAATTCAGAGTTAATTGCTATAGATTAAAAGCACTAGTACACATATCATAAAAGAAGAAAGGATTTCAACTTGTTTTTATATACTTATTGGTGATTTATACATTTACTAAGGATTATGTATATTTCATAAGCAATACTAAATATGACTCAGTTGTAACCAAATGCTTTTCTAGTTTTTACATAAATGACTCATCATTTAAAATCACAATAAAAATAATCAATTTTTAGAGCTGTTGTTCTGTCTTGCCGACCTTGCTAGTTTTATATGTATGCATATAATTTTATATTTATCTTCATTCTGATATCCTAATAAAGATATAACAACCTAGTTACTACTTTTCTTTCTTTCTTTTAATGGAAGATATACCAGTCATTGAACGATTTAAATTCTTTTGGGTTTCAGTTGCTCGGATATGTCTCCTCATGGCTAGTTTTTTTGTTGTTGAAATAATAAATACAATTAATAGATAACTTACTAATGTTGGCAGTTTTCTGAAAAATGACCGTAAAAATGAACCCATTATTCATATCAAGTCTTTTTAGGTCTTTCTCATTTGTTCTATGAACTTTGATTTCTTCCAGCTCAGTATTACTGAAGTAATTAACCCAACATTTATCCTCAGCTTCAAATATTAACGAGTAGAAGGCACTTGTAAAATACAGTTTATTACACATTAATTAGCTATGCAGATAAAAATTACTTACCGTTCATAATTACAAGATAAAGTCATTTGCTTCATCTTCTGTTTTACTAGGGTGCCACTTGAAAGTTTTCACATTTTTTCTTCCAATAGACTGTTATAGATAAAAATATATGTTTACTGGTTTGTAATCAATATTTCTCAATTTGAATAAAAATCCTACGCCACTTTCAATAGAGTAACATGTTATTTACTGTCTCCAAATGTACCATTGACTTCAACTATCTAAAGTTGTTGAGAATACTCTCTCCCCAAATTATTTGTAAAATCTTACACACAAACTTGACATTTATTTTTCCACCGAGTAAACTCCATTACAATCTGGACAGAAATTCCTTAATTAGACCTCCTCACCTCCTTCTCACTAATAGTGTCATAGATTTACTTTTTTTTCTCCTTTTTACCTTCTTTCCTTTTTTCTTTTTTTTATTCTTGATCCTAAAAGGGGGGTTTTGATTATAAAAAAAAAGTATGAATTAAACATTTAATGAACTGTTTATCAAGCTAGTATTTACTGGTTATTCACGAAAAGTACCCATTTTTTCGCTCTAATAGTTTCCTAATGAAAGGTGTAGTATATTACTTACTTGGGTTACATAATAGTTTAGCATAATTTCTAGTCTAACTACATCGAAGCCTAATAACTTTGCTGCTTCAAATATTCTTCCACATCAGACTGTATTAGTTTTACGAATTATAAATGTTTTTAGAATCAATGGTTCTAGTTGATGAAGAGCTTCCAATAATTCAATTTGATCATTTTGTTCTGGCAATACTTCCCTAAGCAAGAGGTATTTTCTCAAACAATAATAATAATAGTAGTAGTAGTAGTATAATGAGCTTAATCTTGTCTCTTTTTATTATTTAATAATTTACTACCATCTTTAAAGTATCTTTATAGTTAATTGAAGAATTGTTGTTCACAAAAGACACTTTAATTAATATTTAGAGCTAAATAGTTTGATTTACATTATTCTTCAACAAGGAAAAAAAAAACGCAATAAGAACAAAGGGTAATAGAGTATATAAATACATATGCAATTCATAAATTATGCTGTGAAGATAATTCAAATAAAAGTATCAGATAAGTATTGATACACTTTTAGCAATCGCAATAAAGATGATACATTAAAAAATACAAGTGGTTAAATAGATATTGATGACAAGTCAAGGACAGCTATTACATTTTATTATTAAAATATGTTTACATGTTAATTATCTAAAAAGAAAGAAGAAAAATAAGTGCTTGACTGAATTATTACAAAAATAACATGAATTAGTGTACAACAACAGTTCCAGACATGTATCTATTAGTTTGATTCACAATTGTAATGTGCTGTTCTCTTGGTTAATATTGACATAGATATTTAAAGTGAAAATACATAGTAGTATTTAATAAGTTATAATAACCTTTAGGGAAGGATTATATATAGTATTTATTAGTGTTTCTGTTTCTGTGTGGTAATTATTTATTACACATTGTAAAGGTAAATCAATAAATTTACTACTAATATCGCACTATTTTTATTACACATATATTTTGAAGAGACTAGAATATATCAACAAAAGTCAACACTAGTCTCTCATGGTCAATTGTTTCATTTGTATCTTTTAAATAATGAGCTTCTCATATAAAATGTAATAAGAGTATCCCTGAAATCAAAGGGCCATTAGAATTTAGCTATGATCAAAAAAAAAAATATGTGGCATACATAAAGGAATCCACAACATCCTTACACTCATAGAACACGAAGAAGTTAAAGAAAGAAAGAAAGAAAAGATAAAAGAGTATACTCCTCTTTGAAAAGTGTTTGTCTGGATGTCATTAGCATCCTTCGTCTTGAAGAGTTTTTAGTTTAGGTTAACCTTTTTTTTTTATTATTTTGAGACTATCAAAGGGCTGACTGAATTAAAGTAATAGAGCTAATTATGTATGTATAGTAACATATTTGACTGTTACTTATATCTTGATCCAAAAAAAAAAAAAAAAAAAAAAAAGAATAGTATTTCTATCCATGTATTGAAAAGAAGTCAAGATGTAACTACTGCTTATTTATGATTGGTAAATTAATAGGCTTATAATAAAAACAAATGATGTTGTACAGTAATAATAAAAACTTGGAAGATGCACGTGGCTTTTCCTAGGTTATATTTAGAGTAAATAGATTATCTTGTATTCATATTTCGAATAAAAAAAATGTGTTTTTTTAAAATGCTGATTACGTAATATTAGGATGAATATCAAATAGCCATCACTAAATTTTTTATTCCTTTTGGTGTAGAATCATCATTTAGATGTTTTGAATTATATTTTAAAGCAGAGACAAGGTTTGATGTGGTAGACTGTTCTTGTCGATGTATAGTTTGGATTGTTTTTAAAGAGTTCTTTACCTAATAAGATAATAAAATTAAAAACTTGTTTTTTTTCCCCCTTAATTATTTTTGTCAAGCAAGCTTACATTAATAGGTGAATTCTTTGAGAAAGCACCAGAAGGATCAATATGATCATAAAGTATAATTGAAATAACCATGACTTTTAAATAGAAATTATCTGTGTGTTGAGTTGTTCTTTTCTTATTTAATCTTTGATAACAAGCAGCCCAAATGCTTGTAAGCCATTCTGTTATACATTTCACAAGATGGTTCTGTTTTACATAATCAGTTGTTATATCAATTACACATTTTAACATTGGAGTTGGATAAGCAATAAAAAGTGAAATATGGTTGGCAAGATCATCTTCATTCATAGCTAATCTTAGATCTGATGTATTACTGGATGGTTCTATAGTTGATTTTCTTCCTTTTTGTAATGTGCGTCTATAAAAGGAGAAATCATTCTGTATTGTAGGATTTCCAATCTAATCATCATATTATTATGTAAGCATATCCTACTCTATCTTCCTCCATCTATCTATCTATTTACCTTAATATTATCGAACTCAAATACGAAATCAAGTATTTCTGCAAATAATTTTGTTAATCCTGGATGTCTATCAAGATCTTTTGTTGTATCACTATCTTTACATAGAACTTGGAGTAATATTGGGATACCTTGGTCTATCATGATAAGGGTTAAAAAAAACAAAATTTTTATGATAGTGTATGCGTACATTTAATATACCTAATTCGGAAGAATAATTGTAAAATTCACGTAACATATTTACAGTAGGTAAAATAGCATTCCACGCTAAATCCTCGTTTTCTATATTAGGTGTAGCTATTGCATTTCGAATATATTCTGAAGCGGGTTTATATTCTTTAAAGGCTGTTAATAAACTGGGAGTGGGTTGCACTAATAAAGTGTAAAGTTCATTATAAATTCCTAACTCCTCCGAAGAAGGACTTGCATCTTTTTTTTTATTATTTTTGATAATATTAAATTAGTTTTATAATATTACGAATAACATCAATATCTACTTACTTTCAATATCAAATTTTATTTCAGGTACTAAATCTGAATAATTACTGCGGGGATTCAAGCTTGCTAATAATTGTCCCATATTGTGAGATCTAAGAGGATGGATGATAGAATGAAGAAGATCGGTATTAAGATTATTGATTAGATGACAAGAAAAGGATGTTGTATCTAATTCGTAAAGTGTAAATGTATATATAAGGTTTAAAAAGAATGAAGGAATGAAGGAATGTATAAATTGAATTGTTTAAATTTAGAGAATAAAAAAAAATAAATAAATAAAAAAAAAAAAAAAATAAAAAAAATAAGAAATAAAAAATAAAAAAATTAGAAATAAAAAATAAAAAAAATTAGAAATAAAAAAAATAAGAAATAAAAATTAAAAAAATAAAACGAAACAAAACAAAACAAAATAAAATAAAATAAAATAAAACCAAAATAAAACAAAACAAAATAAAATAAAACCAAAATAAAATAAAATAAATAAATAAAAAATTAAATACAGAATAATTTTTTCATATTAAAAAAAAAAAAAAAAAAAAAAAAAAAAGAGGGAGTGTATATGCGTGTTTGTGGGGGGAAAAGAGAGAAAGAGGAGGAGGAGGAGGTAGCAGTGGTAGTGGAGGTGGTAACGGTGGAGAAGAGAAGAGGAGTTTTTTTTTTTTTTTTTTTTTTTTTTTTTTTTTTTTTTTTTACATGTATAATATTATTAGCGTATTATTTGTCACCTATTTTACAACTAAATGTATTATTCGTGAAATAATAAATTACCTTTTAATTTATATAAAAGAAATAAAACATATGTTTTTAGACTATTGTCCACTATTTGAATGTTACAATTCAATAAATATAGTGCATATAAAAAAGGAGGAGAAAGAAGGAGGAGTAAAAATTTCTATCTCAGGAAATATTGGCGAAAATTATGCCATAATTTGACATGTTATTGATCCTTTCTATTCTTTTGCGAGTTGTAATTCTCTAAAATATTAAAAATTCCTTGCTTTTTATAAATTGTATTAAATAAGCTTAAAATACAAGTAAATAACACAGGTTGCTTTGGTAATTGTGTATTAAATAAAATTTCATTTCATATATAAAATGTTTAGATTGTAACGGATTAAATCTTTTATAACGGAACATCTTATTTTCCGATAATAATAATAATAAAAAAGGCGTGAAGAGATCTTGTATAAAGTAACAAAACATCTAGTTTTATTTAGTGTTCTTCAAATACATCAATTTTCCAAAATGCATATGGATCAGCAAATCTTTGAACTTTTTCTTCTTTTGCCACTTTACTCAAAGCTTTAAAATCTTCTTCTTTAAGATCAACAGTATGAAAGTTGGAGACAATACGAGAAGCTGTTACGGATTTAGGAATTACACTATAATTACGTTTAAGGCCCCAGGAAATAAGAATTTGAGCAGTAGAAACATTGTATTTTTCGGCAATTTTAGTCTACATGGCAGGTAAAAATAATTGAATATACCTTGTACGATCATTTATGAATACTTATACTTACAACTACTTCATGTTTGAACAAGGGAGAGTTGGTACTACCAAGAGGAGAATAAGCAGTAACTATTTAAACGTGTGTATGATTATTAATTTACATGTTACACTATAATCATCTTGATTGACAAATAATTACCAATAATGTTATGTTCTTCACAGTATTGAACTAATTCATCTTGAGGCAAAAGAGGATGCAATTCAACCTATGCGTTCATTATGTTTATTTAAAACAAAAAAAAAAGTATGCAATAGTGTTATTAATTTTATACCTGATTAACAGCTGGAACAGTGTGCTGAGTCTTTGCTAATTTTTCAAGTTTGGCAATATTAAAGTTACTGACACCGATTGCACGAACCTTATTTTTATCAAGTTTTTCCATGGCCTAGTATTATAAATAATAAGCGATGAGTAATAATAATAATAATAGAATAGATTTATATATAAATAAACCTTACAGCATAGGTTTCGGTAAAATCAATATCATCCAAAAGAACATTGCCATCTTCATCCCTGGACACATATCCATTTCCAGCTTTGAAGGCACAAGGCCAATGCATTAGATATAAATCAATATAATCTAATCCAAGGTTTGAAAGTGAGTTTTCAAGTCCCCTTTCAACATCTTCAGGACGATGGAAAGTGTTCCATAATTTGGTAGTAACAAAAATTTCTGAACGAGCAATGCCAGAGTCTCGAATAGCTTTACCGACTTCTTTTTCATTACCATCTAAATATGTACATTGATATTAAACAAGAATTAATTTCTCCATATATACAGACTTAATATATGTATATATTTACAAACATATGCAGTGTCAATATGGCGATAACTATAATACTTCATATAGATAAGTAATATGAAGAAGAAAAAAAATCATTTACACGCATTTATATGGCATTTTTACTTACCCGGTTTTAAGAGCAGTTAGAACAGCATCATAAACTTCTTCAGGTTTAGATTGCCATGTACCTAAACCAAGAGCAGGAAAAGAAGCACCAGTATTTCTACAATAGATATATCAACATATAAATATAGATTATGTAATACACATATAAAGTTTATATTCACTTACAACTTCAAAATTTTGTTAGACATCTCTTTTATATGTTATTTGTGACAAAAGAAAAAGAAAGCTATACTCTTTACTGTCTTATTTTTTATATCTTTTTTTTTTTTTTCTATTCATCGTCACGATTATTTCATTTTAATGTTAATGGTCGGGATTTTTAAAATCATACTGGTAAAAATCTCTTCTTCTTTTTTATTATTATTATTTCCACATCCGATCTTTACTGGAATTATTTCTTTTTTGGTAAAACATAACTATTAAAGGAAAGACTTTATTTTACAATTATTAAATGTATTCACTTGAGCCATTCTATTATAAACCTTTATATTATATAATGCTTCATGTTAAGATATATTCTGATATAAACATAATTTATACGCACTTCTCCTTTTTTCTTTTAACTTAAAAATAAAAATAAATATACCAGGGATTCTTGTACAAAAATCAGTCTTTTTGTTTTGAGTTTACTTTAAGCAACAACATATGCTGACTGTATGGCAACACAAAAAGTAAGCTTAATCTATTGTCTAAAAGAGCCATTCCCCCCCCTTTTTTTTTCTTCATTTCTCCTTTAAAATTTCTGTTTTCACTTCACTTCTTTTCTTTCTTTTTACTTATTTTTTTTTTTTTTTACTCTTATAATTGTGTTATTTATGATGATAGAGTTTTTAAAAGCAGTTACAAGAAATTATATTGAAAAAGTAAGAGGTTTTTTACAATCAGAGATCGATGTAAATAGTTCGTTTATCTGGAATTCAAGGGATACGTATTCACCTGTTATACCTATCGAAATGAGAAGTCAACCTGATTTATTAAATAATTTACAACCAAATCAACAATATCAATGCAAAGCTTTAAATATTGCTGTCTTAGGAGGACATGCTGATATGGTACGCTTACTATTAAGTGCTGGTGCAGATATCAACAGTAAAGATGGCAAAGGAAGGTAATAGATAATACGACTGATATGTTTCTTTTTTTTTAACAATTAAGTTACATAATAGAACAGCACTTGTATGTGTTATCTATGGCTTAGATCTTGATGCATCCAACATTAATACGTCTAATTTACATTTCATCTCACAAACAAATCAAAATCATTTTGATATTATGAAAAACATTTTGCTGTGCCATCCAAATTTACATTATGCAACATTAGATTCTCCTCAATATGAAATTAAAGGTATCACTCCCTTATGTTTAGCTAGTTATTTGGGGAAAGCGAGTATGATTCAGTTACTATTAGAAGATGGTCGAGTCAATGTTGATGGAACAGATAGTAAAAATGCGACAGCTTTAATGTATGCTGGTATGCTTTTTTTTTTTTTTTTTTTTTTTTTGATTCTTATTTTTCCTTTGTTGATTTCCTTTTTTCCCTCTAGCACGAGATGGTAATGCAACTGTAGTCAAAATACTATTAGACTATCATGCATCTCCTGATATGACTGACAGTCATGGTTGGTCTGCAATTCAATACGCTGAAAGAAATCCAGAAATTGTACAATTATGTGAGCAAGTGTTAAGAACCAAAAGGTCCGAATTTTCTGTATGTGCCTATCTTTTCTTTTCCTTTTTTTTTTTTTTTTTTTTTTTTTTTTTTTTTTTTTTTTTTTTTTTTTTTAATCAATTCATTATAGGTTACATCCAACAATTATTCAGTAAACTATCCAATAAATTATTCAAAATTATCTCAATTTATTAGTTCAATGCCTGAATATCCATCCTCTCTTTCCCATCTTCAATTCGAAACTTTAAAGGGAATTGATCATCTTGATCCAGCTGCTACACCACTTGTACAAATCGTTCAAAGCGCATTCTTAAAAACAATTAAAATTCATGACCATTTATCACTTCAAACATTATTAATGAAGCCACCACCACCACTGCTACGAAGCAATGCGTCAGAGCAATCTGGACCACTCCTTGTCAATTATCATGATCCAAAGACGGGGCTCACAGCGATTCATCACGCCATGAGAACAAAGCCTTTACCTTCACCAGAAACGATCACCATGCTCTTTTTGGCTGGAGCAGATATAAACTCACAAACCTATTATGGACGCACTGCTCTTCATCATCTAGCAAGATTTGGACTTGACAAAGATGGTATATCATGGGGGATACAAAAAAGTAACAAGGCATCAGAAACTATACCTCCTCCTCCTCCTCCTCCTCCTACTACCACTACTACTACTGATATTAAAAATATTCCTGAGCATCTTGCCCTCTGTGCTTCCCTTTTAATTCGTTTTGGTGCACTCGTCAATATTGCTGATCCTATTGGTAACACGCCACTTCACTTTGCTGCCGAGTTTGGAGGAGTGAAGGAGGTGATAGAGGTTCTTATCTTAGAAGGTGGAGCCGATTTAACCTTAAAGAATAAGAAGGGCCTAACGCCTCTTGACGTTTCCAAATCTGATGAAATTAAGAAAAGAATACTTCAGTATGATACAGAACTGAAACATGCTAGTAAAACAAAATCCATGATCTCATCCTTGAATGGTACTATTCGACCCTTTGATTCCGCTAGTGAATATAATCGCCATTCCATCGCGTGCTCCATCATCACAACATCATCTCTCTTTCGAAATCAAGAGACAGATAAAACTAGAATGCATTTTTTGATGACACAAAAGCAATTGTTGTCAGAGGTCGTACAGAGGGACAACAACACACACGCTGAATATTCTGATTTTGAAATCATCTTGAGGGCCTTCTTTGGTTATCAAACCACCTTTACGGATTCAATTGAAAATTCGTTGGCCTATATTACGGATTCCATTCTAGGTTCATGGCGATTGCAACCTGAAGAGCATACGAGATTATTCTTAGAACTAGGAAAGACGATAAGTGAACTACGCTACGAGCTACGTGAGGCCCATGAGATGTTTGATGTCACTGATCAACTTGTCGAAAAGGTCACAGGACATTTCCGTGAGGAGCTCGAACAGATTGAACAGGTTCATCAGACAGATTGGGAAATGTCTGAACTGCAAAACGATAAAATTGAAAAGTTGTTTGATGTCTTTGAGCGTATTGATGGACGATTCTGTCAATTGGAATCGGCTCAAGATGATTTAATAGTTCAGCTTGAAGAATTAAGAAGAGCAGCTGTCAGAAGGCAACAACAACAACAACAGCAATTATTTCAGACAAATGAGGCTACAGATATAGGATGTTGTATTACTCATGTCTTACAATCTTTACTTATCCTTCAAACGGTACCTATTGATCAGGTTCTCTATTTACGAGATGATAGAAACAGGCTTTTTCAAGAAATGAGGGCCGTCATTGATCAACTTAAACAGGAAATTCAAACTCATCTTGATAACGATAAGGGGGATCATAAAGAGAAATTAATTGAAACAATGTCGCTTTTAGAGAATTCTTGGTCAAATGTAAAGGAGCTACTCACTAGAGATGGCCTCCCCTCTAGTAATAAGATAGAAGAAGAACCATTGTCTGATATTGATACTATTTCACATTCTATGAATTATTCTAGCACATTACAACAAAGGGAAAAGACCATGTCAAATATATACAAATATTGTAATAAACAAACTGGATATCAAACACTCAATGAGCTTGAGCTCTCCTTTGATATACTTCAATCAAACTTGTCTGAAATTCAAAAAGATATGGCTCAGATTAATAAACATATAGAGGAAATAATGCAGGGTAAGAAAAAGATGTATGAAGTATGTCTAACATTGGAGAAACAATTGAACGGCAATGGAACCAGGGATATGGAGGAAAAAGCAAAGTCAGAGCTTAATCAAGTTTTAAAGTTTACACAGCAATTGTTTGATAAACAACAGATGCTTGATACAGAACGTACTGGACTTTTGAAAGAGTATTCAAATATTGAACAAGAACTGGTAAAGGTTCGTACTCAATTATATAATGTACGTCCGCCTGCTCTCTTACATGGGCTCCTTGAACGTCTGGATACAGATGAAGCTGCTTACTGTGTTCATGTTGAAAAGGATTGGAAAGAAGATTCAAATCTTGTAACGGAAGTTGTAATGGATGAGCATCATGAAGAGGGTGACAAAAGCTGTTCTTCTTCCCTAGCTTCTTCTTTTTCTTCTTCTTCTTCTTCTTCTCAAGACTACAGGATTCAGCATTCAATGACAGCATTACAAATTGAACAACTTAATACGCAATGTGCTTCTAATTTATCTACCCTCAGTTATATTACACGTCTTGATGCAAGCTTGTATTGTCTTAAAGTTCTTGCCACTCATTCCGTTACCAAGGCTCGACAAAATCTTTTACAAGTTCAAGCTTCTTTGGGACAAGCAAGTACAGACCTTGATGGAATTCGAAGCCAAATGACACAGTTGTATGATGATGCAGCTGAGGTAGCTAGACAGGTATTCGCTCTCAAGATTGAAATGGAAACAATTGTACGTCATCGTAAAGAAGAAGTGATTAAGGTATGGGAAGTGATTGATGAAGTGTCTGTAGGGCTTGATGCAAAATCCATTCAATCAAGACAGCAAGCAGAAAACTTATCACAAGCATCCATAAATGCTGATATATCAATTACACAGCAACGACAACAACAACAACAACAGCAACAGCAACAGCAACAACAGCTAAATATCAGTTTGGAGGAACCAGATCATCATCAATGGATCATTCGAGAATTAGAACAATTACAGCGCGTCCATGCAAATTTGGAAGAATCAGTGGAAGAATTAAAACAAGAGCAAGCCATGATCAGTCAAAATTTACGCCAACTGTCAATTGTCTTTATAGAACCGCAAGTAGATAGACTAGTTGGCCAAAATGATGAATCTCTTTTATCAACTAGCGATCGTTTAGCTGAATTGATGGATCGTATTAGAGATAATGATTTAGGTCTACGACCTTCCTCATTCTGGTCCTCTACCACCATCAATACGATTGCAATTAAAAAGCCATCTCAACAACAAAAGCAAATACTAAGAGTGGCCACAACTGGAGTTGGGTAAAAAAAAAAAAAAAAAAAAAAAAAAAAAAAAAAAAAAAAAGAGAGAGAGAGAGAGATACAGAGAGAGCTATTTATAAGATTAAGAATAGTGTTTTTAATATTATATGTAAATTTTTATATTAGACTACGCATGATAAATAAGAATGCAAGTAATGCAAATAGATTATCTGTAATGTCTGCAGCTACAAGTCGTTTATCAGCATTAACACATAATAGTAAACAGTCTTCAACTTTTATACGTTCACCTTCTAGTATCATTGTAGATAGTCATAACAGTAACCATAAGCAATTATCAGCTGCTGTTAGTATTAAAACAGATAGAAAACGTATGTCAGTCATGTCAGCAATCAGTCTTTCATCTTTATCATCATATCAACAGGAAAGAATGATGACAAGAGCTTCTAGTTTGAGCTATGCTTTATCTAAAATACAAAAAGAGAATACTATTGATGAGGATGAATAAATTATATTATAATTATATTGACTATTTTGTTTACTACGCTTTTTTTTTAAAAAACTACTATTGAAAAAATAATTCTTCTAATAGAGAAGGGTGAATTCTATAGTTGCATTACTTATTTGAAGGGTTGTTTTCTATCTTTAACTAACAAGTATAACCTATTTCATCATAAACATTTATTTTTAATCAACATATATTTTTTTTCGAAAATCTGTGCTGTTTATAAGAAACCCTTCAAATCAAAAAAATAAAGTAAAGACAGTAAAAATATAAAATGAAGTACTCGGCAAGTTGATAAGATAGTATGATGAATACTATACTATTGTCACATAAGTTTAAAAAAGAGATAAAATCCTTTTCTTTTTCTACATATAACAGCAAGAAATGTTTATCAAATAAAGCAATAATTGTAAAGTTTATTATTAATATAGATCATTTAGCATAGTAGAAATGGCTTACAAGTTGCTTTGAATTTTAACAACTTTAACTTGAGTATATTCTTGAATAGCATATTTACCAAGTTCTTTACCAAAACCAGATTGTTTATAACCACCAAAAGGAGTCGAGTGATCAAAGATATCAAAACAATTAACCCAGACAGTACCAGCTTGAAGCTCATTAGAAACAGCAATAGCAGTATTAATATTAGAAGTGTATACACCACCTGCCAATCCATACTTTGAATCATTAGCCATTTCAATAGCTTCTTCAATAGTTTTAAAAGTAGCAATAGCTACTACAGGACCAAAGATTTCTTCTTGCATAATACGCATATTATTTTTACAATGTGTGAAAATCGTGGGTTCAATGTAATAGCCCTTTTCCCCCCAGCGTTTACCTCCAAGAGCCAACGTAGCTCCCTCCTCTTGACCAATTCTAATATAATTCATGATTTTATCAAATTGGTCTTTACTAATTTGAGGACCTTGAAAAGTATTCTCATCAAATGGATCACCAAGAGTGATTTTCTTTGTTTCGGCAATAAACAATTCCATAAATTTATCGAACACATCCTCATGAACAAGTATACGAGAACCTGCATTACAACTTTGACCATGATTGTTAAAGATACCACCATGAGAATGAATAGCTGCATTAGCAAGGTCTGCATCAGCGCAAACGATTTGAGCAGATTTACCACCTAATTCTAATTGAAGTTTCTTCAAGTTGCTATTTGCACTAGATTCCATCACTTTACGACCAGTTACAGTAGAACCCGTAAAAGCCATCTTACTGATACCTTTATGATTAGTAAGGAATGCACCTGTAGTTTGGCCATAACCAGTAATGATATTTATGACGCCCTTATAATATATATGTATTTGTTAATATCATATTTATTCATTTCTTATTATATTTAATATCATCAATAACTTACAGGAGGGAATCCAGCTTCCTTGACCAATTCTGCAAACTTGTATAAAGAAAGTGGTGTAATTTCAGAAGATTTCATTACAACTATATTCAAAAAAAAAGAGTGTCTTTTATGATCACAAAGTATATACATATATAAAGACGAATTTGAAACTTACTTGTATTTCCAGCTGCCAAGGCAGGTGCAAATTTCCAAGTCGCCATCATAATAGGATAATTCCAAGGAATGATACAACCGACAACACCAAGTGGTTCATGGCGAGTATAACACAACTTATCAAAGGTTGTATCAATTGTTTTACCATGAATTTTATCAGCCCAACCAGCAAAATAACGGAAGCAGCCAATTGAATCAGTGATATCTACATCACGAGCTATCGTAAACGCCTTACCATTATCAAGAGCATCTAATGTCGCCAATTCATCTTTATCACGTTCCATCAAGTCAGCAAGCCTATTTATCAGACGTCCACGTTCTGCAGGAGATACTCTTCGCCAAGTTGTCTTGAAACATTCCTGTGCAGCCTGTACAGCTGCATCCACATTAGATTGGTCTGCAGAATGAACAGAGCAAATTACTTCTTCTGTAGCAGGATTGATGGTTTCAATCATAGGCCCATTTCCAGGAATAAACTCATTGTTAATGAAAAGATAAGTATGAACTACAGTAAAAAAAGAAAAAATGAAAGAGAGTTAATATAAATTAAGGCAGAGGGTAGGGGGGCAGGGAGGGAGGGAGGCAAATGTGCTGATGTATACTTATATAATTTAACTTACCTTTAACTTCTTGACCTTTTGAAGTTTTAACTGTTTGAATATCCTTTTGCGTCATCTCTTTATTTTAAAAGTTATATATATGAAAAAGAGAATAAAAGAAAAGAAAAAAAAAAGAAATGCAGAAAATTATGTATTCTTGGTAGCTTATATATAGTGTAACAAACTTGGAAATGATTTTTAAAGTTTCGGAAATCATAACTTGCTTTATTGTAGGATTCTTTTCTAAGGGACAAAAGACTAGAATAATTGTTATGATGCACGCTTTATCATTTATTATTAATAATGCCCTTTACTTCCTTTATGAATATAAATATATACATATAACTTTTGCAGGAAACATTTACGATATGTATATAATGCTAATGCTTAAAGAGTCTGGTGGGAAAAGTATATTATAAATAATAAGTCACGTACTATACTTAAAACATCCATTTAGTTTTCTTTATAATAGATTCTTCATACATTTAAACTATAGGCGTGTTCCATCCGTTTTAGATGAAAAAAAAAAAAGGAAGAATGCTGTTGAGATATATTTGAGAAAGCAAAATATTAACCCAGTGTTTGCTATACAGTAATGAAAAAAAAAAGCATAATTCAAAGTATATTAAATGTATATAGTCTATTGTAATTGTTTATATGAAATACGTAGCATAAATGAATTTATTTGAATTGCTTTTATTCTATTATTCTTATATCCGATATCCTTCAAATACCAGTTTGCTTATTATACATTTATATGAGCTATTTACATAATAATAATAAACAAGATTAATTATTAAACACAAGCTATAAAAGCAATGTTAGACATAAAAGTTTATCCCAAAGAAATTCGCATTTCAGAATATGTATAAAGAATTTTTTTTTTTTTTTTTTTTTTTTTTTTTTTTTTTTTTTTTTACATGTGTATTTATAGTACATATCATACGCAACTATGTCACAGTTTATTTGATCATGTTTTCATCTAAAAATATGTTCTGTTACTTTACGTATTTTTATATATTTCATAGATATAAGTCCTTTGGTTAAATCTTTAAATGTAAAATTCATCAAACTCGTACACAATTTAGTGTATATAAGAATTATCTTTTCCATATGTTCACATGGCTTCTAAATAATAAACGTATTCAAGATATAAAGCGATTACTGATTGTTGATAAAAGTATATATCGTTTTCATCATCTATCTTGTAAGGAACTATATTAAAGCTATCTTCTTACATGCATCTGTTAGCAATAGGATTTCAGTAGTTATGGAATAGTATCCAAAACTAAAAAATATTTTATTAAGGATAATAAATGATGTTTACAATCTGTTAGTATGATGCTATTGCCTTACCAGAATTAAATAATAGTATTATAATAAAGAATATAAGTGAGCAGTTCATTTAGATATCCTGAATAATATAGAGAGATAATATCTTTTCTTTTTTAAATTGAGACAAAGCTTATCCTAAATATCATGCTGTAGTATTTGAAATTTGCCTCGGAGTATCATGTGCAATTTAATGAATTAATGTTCTGTTTAGTGCTTCTCCTCATATTTATAATTTATAATCGAACATTCATTTATAACTGTATAGGTTTGCTTACATTGAATATGAAAATACATAGACTTGAAAATAAGAAATTGTAATGTCTTTATATATTGTTTTAGTCACTCTTTCATCTCGTCCTCCCTTCCTACTTATAGGCTAAATTGCAGTACTATCACTTGTATTAAACTTATTTTGTAAAATGATGACTATTTTGACGGAATACATAGGTATTATCACTCATTCTTACTACAACAAGCTTATGCTTTAAGGATATATATATATATATATATATACAGTTTGCTAATCATCAGGGCGACAAAAAAACATTGATTTCTATGATTATTTGTCTTTAAGAAAAGAAGACGAATCGAACAATATGAGTTAATTTTTTAATCTTTCTATATTCAAAATCTAATTGCTTAGTCTATTAATACTTTTATTACATCCACAGAATAATGATCGATAATAGGCTTCTATTTCTTGCAAACTACTACAAATGAATTATAAAGAAAGGACTATTTATATAAAGAAAGAAAATAAATTACTTAATATTATGTCATGTAGTAGTCTATAAAAGAATCCATGTACTTTTCCATAGATTTCTTGATTTTTTTTTTCAATTTCAGACTATTTTCCCCATTTTTGGGTTACTAAATAAATAAAAAACTTCTATAGCAGTGATATAAAAAGGCTACCTTTAATTCCTTTCTTTCATCCTTTTATTATCTTATAAATTTCTCCAAAAAAAAAAATGGTTAAGTCTTCTTTATCTGATCAAACAATCGAAGCATTCAATATACCTGAGTTTAAAGGAACACTAGAACAGCAGCAAGCTATTAAAGAGCTTTATAAACAATTTACAATAACAACAGAGAGAGCCCGTATTATTGTCAATCAATTTATAAAGGAAATGCGGAAAGGCTTGGATCATGAAGGTGCTACAGGTAATAATGAAAAAAAACTCGGGCAAAAAAAAAAAAAAAAAAAAAAAAAAAAAAAAAAAAAAAAAGAGGACTGTATTTAATTGTATTTTTTTTTTAAAAAAAAAAAAAAAAAAAAAAAAAAAAAAAAAAAATAGTGGCAATGATTCCTAGTTTCGTTACAGGTCGCCCTACAGGAAATGAAAAGGGAAAATACCTTGCCTTAGATTTAGGAGGAACCAACCTTCGAGTTTGTGAATTTGAGTTAAAAGGTGATGGGGAATTTGCTGTTCGTCAACAGAAATATATTATAGCAGAAGAATATAAAACAGATGAAATGCGTCAACTTTGCGACTTTATTGCTGATTGTGTTGATAACTTTATTACTGAGCATGATCCTTCTGGTAGAAATAACGGTAACGAACAACTACAATTAGGTTTTACCTTTTCTTTTCCAGTCAACCAGACAGCTATTAATAGAGGTACTTTAATGCATTGGACAAAAGGATTTAACTGTTCAGGTGCAATCAATAAAGATGTTGTTATTATGCTGCAAGATTCCTTTCTTCGTAAGAATATTCATGTGAATATTGCTGCTGTAAGTTATAGATATTTTAATAAAAAAAAAATGAAGCGGGAAAATGAATCTTTTTTTTTTTTTTTTTTTTTTTTTATGTAGCTTGTAAATGATACAGTAGGGACTTTAATGGCAAATGCTTATCGATATCCTGAAACGACAATGGGTATAATTCTTGGAACAGGGACAAATGCAGGTATTTTTTTTTTATAAACCTTCCAATTTTTTTTTCACTCACGTACAACTTCTATAGCGTATTATGAAAAACTGGAAAATATTAAAAAATGGAATGGAAATGAAGAAGTGTTTGAGGAAATGATTGTTAATATGGAATGGGGTGCCTTTGATCGTGAGCGTTGTGTTTTGCCTTTAACAATCTATGATAATAAACTTGATCGAGAATCAATTAACCCCCATGAACAATTATTTGAAAAAATGATGTCTGGTATGTATCTCGGTGAAATTGCTCGTAATGCAATTCTTCACCTTGTAGACTCTCGCCTTCTTTTTGAGGGTGAATCTGCTTACGACTTAAATAGACAGTGGGGATTTGAGACATCTTACATGTCAATTATTATTGGTGATAATACAGATGATCTTGAAGAGGTACGTCATATCTTGGAAGAAGTTCTTCAGATTCCTTCAACTACTTTGGGTGATCGTCAGATGGTACAATCTATCTGTTTGGCTATAGGTCGTCGTTCAGCTTATTTAGCTACATGTGGTATAGCAGGAGTTTTATCTCATACAGGGAAACTTGAACAAGACTCGTTAATTGCTATTGATGGCTCAGTTTATGAATTCTTTCCCAATTTTGAACACCATATGAAACAAGCGCTTGGAGAAATCTTTGGTAATGATATTACAAAACGCGTTAAATTTAATTTGGCTAGAGATGGTTCTGGATTTGGTGCTGCTATGATTGCTATGATGGCACATAAAGTTGCTTTAGCTAAGAATCCGTAAAGCATAAAACTATATTAAATAAAAGATAAATACATATTTATTCATGTAAAACCTTCTAGTAAGGCTATAAAGATTAGCAGCAGTTTTTTTTTATCCTTTATCTCTCTTCTTTTACATGAAAAATATTTTGCTGTATACATTAATAATAGGTCCTTACTGAAAAAAAAACATGACATTTTATTGTAAAACGTTGTAATCTGAATGTGGGAATATATTCCATTTTATACAGCCTTCCCACAATAAACTATTCTATTATACAAATTTATTACTATTACTATTACTATTACTATTATTACAAAAAAGAAAAGAAAAGGTAATATAGTGTTATACAAATCTTTATTCCATTTTACTTTACTACTATGACTATTCTTGCAAATATTGTCACTTTGTATATAAAATATAATTCATAGTAGTAGGTTTTTTTTTTTTTTTCAAGCTTATAATTATATCATCGTATATGATATGTATATGACGAATGGTATAAAGTATATATTTATATTACAAATCAGTCAGTACAAGTTTTGATGTTAGCATTTAGTTGGCTGGTTTAATAAGATTATTTTATAAATTTAGCCTAAACATTATTAATGTATTTCATGTATGCATGCATGCATAGTTCAATTTGAAATATCATTATCATTTAAACTACTTTGATCTGTACCTTTTCGGATTATGTAATATTCGGAATATTAAAATAAATATGCAGAAAATAAATGAAATAAAGCTAAGCCTCAGTTCTTTTTTTTTTTTGTTTGTTTGAAAAAAAACAAAAAAAAACCTCATCAATACACTTTTTTTTTTGAAGAAAAATAAAATATACATCATGTCTTCTCGTTTAGCAAAACAATCGTTAGATTTATTATTATCGACCACAAAGAAATCAGATACCCAATTTAATGATAAAAAAGCAGTTAAAGTTAAATTACCAAAGACAAATAAAGGGGTTAAAAAAGCTAAATATGAAATTCGCTATGGAAGACATCAAAAGACAAAAGCATTAAAAGAGAAATTAGAGAAAAGAGAAAATCCAGTTGGTAAAAAAAAAAAAGGAGGAGGACTAAAGTCGGCATAACGAAATAAATCTAATTGAGAATTCCTTTTAGATAAATTGAATGAAATAGAGCTATCCATTGATGAGAAATTAAAACGTAATGTGCAGATCATGCAACGAGCTTTGAGATCAAGTCCATTGGAGAAAAAGATTTATAAAAAGGTAATGCATATATAAACATTTATTATTAAAAAATTATGAAGAAACTTACGATTGTTTTACTATAGATTATTAAAGAGAAGAATGCAAGAAAAACTAAAAAATGGTCAAATAAAGTTCATGGATCTGATCAAGATACTGATGAGGATAGCGATTAGAATGTAAATATGTAATATTTGGTTAAAAATAAATAAATAAATTGATTATCCGCGCTTACACAAAATTGATTACATTTGCACTCCTTGTGCAGTTCTTGTTTTAATTCATATTATACATACACACCATTTCCCCCCTTTTTTTCTACTTGTTGTTATATTGAAATTTTTTAATTTCTTTTTATTTTATTTTTTTATTTTATTTTCTTTTATTTTATTTTTTTATTATTATTTATTTAAATATGTCTGGTAAGAATAAGCATCTTGTAATGTAAATAAATATTAATAATTTTAATAAACAGAACAAAATATTAGCCCTTCTGGAGTAAGTCTTTTATTTTATTTTTTTATTTGGACAAAAATAAATTTAAATGTCGTCAATTAAATCATCATTACTAGATTAACATTGTGCGTAAAAAGTTACAAGGTTATGTTGGTTTTGCCAATCTTCCCAACCAAGTTCACCGTAAGTCTGTAAAAAAAGGCTTTCAATTTACTTGTATGGTAGTAGGTAATGTATATGTTGTTTGGTTTTTTTTTTTTGTTTTAGAGAAAAAAAAACAAGGGAGGGAGGGAGAGAAAAAAAAAAGGAGAGTGAATTTAGGGATATTTAGATGGTTTTCCTATTTCAGGGGAAATATGGGAGATTGGTTAGATATAAAGTAGGAGTTAAACTGGCGTATATTCATGTACACTTCTTTGAAATAAAAAAGAAATATGTATTATTATTATTAGAGTGAATAGTCGGAGTTTTAATAATAATAAATTAATATTTAATAGGTGAATCTGGACTTGGTAAATCAACATTAGTCAATACATTGTTCAATACTCAACTTTATCCACCAAAAGAAACAGGTGAACTAAGTCACGAAACAACTCAAACTGTCGAAGTGCAATCCATTACATCTGATATTGAAGAGAATGGGGTTCGATTAAGATTAACAGTTGTTGATACACCTGGTTTTGGTGATTTTGTTAATAATGAAGAAAGGTAAAAATAAAATAGAAACTGAATAAATAAAAAAAAAAAATCACGTTTTTGATTACTCAATTTATACGTCTTTTTTAAAGTTGGAAGCCAATCTTAGATAATATTGAAGCTAGATTTGACGCTTATCTCGAACAAGAAAATAGAGTGAATCGACGTCGTATGGTTGATAATCGTATTCATGCTTGTCTTTATTTTATTGCTCCTACAGGACATGCTTTAAAGCCATTAGATATTGAATTTATGCGTCGTCTTCATACTAGAGTTAATTTGATTCCTATCATTGCTAAAGCAGATACTTTAACAGAAGAAGAAGTAGTTGCATTTAAGGAGCGAATTTTGGCTGATATTGCTTATCATAAAATTCAAATTTATCAAGCTCCTGTTTATGAATATGATGATCAAGAAACAATTGCTGAAAACCGTGAAATTATGTCCAAGATACCTTTTGCAGTTGTTGGTTCTGATAAAGAATTTGAAGTTGAAGGGGGTCGTCGTGTTCGTGGTCGTAAATATCCCTGGGGCGTTATTGAAGTAGATAATGAAGAACATTGTGATTTTGTTAAACTTCGACAAATGTTAATTCGGTAAGAATGTATGAATAGCATGGATATGGATTCAGTTGTTTAACATTTTAAATTAGTACTCATATGGAAGAATTAAAAGAATATACCAATGATGTTCTTTATGAAAATTATCGTACTGAAAAGTTAACAGCAATGGGTATTCAACAGGATCCTTCTGTCTTTAAAGAAGTCAAGTAAAGTATACCAAAATGAGATGCATTAGTTAAGAATCAAATTTTATTTATCCCTCTTTCCCTTTTTTTTATGTATAGTCCTGTTCAAAAGATGGAGGAAGAACGTCTTGCTCATGAGCAAAAATTAGCCAAGATGGAAGCAGAAATGAGATCTGTCTTCCAAGCAAAGGTACAGGAAAAGGAAGCTAAATTAAAACAATCTGAGGAAGAATTATATGCTCGTCATAAAGAAATGAAGGAAGCGCTTGATAAACAACGTGCAGATTTGGAAGAAAAGAAACGTCGCTTAGAATCTGGAAGACCTATGACTCCAGAAAAGACTGCAAAAAAAAGGGTTTTTCGTTTAATAAGTAAAGAACAAATAGGATGTATCGCTTTTCCCTTCTATAATATCACCTTCTCCTTTCTTTATTTATAAAAAAAAAAAGACTTTTATTTCCCTTTATATATATACATATTTATATATAAATCCCCTCCCTTAAATATTTATATTTATATATGTATATACATGCATACATTTATGTATACATACATACATAATATATATTTATAAAATACTATTATCTTTACTACTAATATACATAATATCTCAATTATATATTTTAATGCTGTTCTAAATAAATACGTTTAGAGGGTAATCCTTGACCTGGTATGTCAACAAAAAGCTGTTTATATTCCCATTTATTCTTTTCGTCCTAATAATTATTTACAAGTTAATAGTTGAAAGGGAAATGGGAAACCATGAAATTACCTTGATCATTTCAACCATGACAGTGCCTTGATTCTTGGGCCCTTCTACATAAAATCGCATGAATAAGTGAGGTTGTTGTTGTCTATCTTCAACTATTTGAGAGGCAATACGTCTATTACGTCTTCTACCATTTCTACTAGGTTCACCGTGAGCCTTAATAGGCTCTCCCAATACTGATACTATTCCTTCATGATCACGAATGCGATCGACTGCATTAGAAAAGATACTTGTTGTACTCTGTGAACTAAATAGTTCAGATCCAACGTAATAGACAATGGCTGATGTCAAGGCTACTCCTGTTAAAATTACGCCTACATTAACTGTTGTTTTCGAAGCCCTAACAACTAGTAGAATTGTATTTTGTTACTAAAAAAAAAAATGACGTGTACATATTGTGAACATGATTTTACCTTTCTGTGGTGTAGATAACTCACTCCAGGGCTTTGAGACTACAGCTGCTAGGCCACTATTATTGTTCGATTTCTTGGGTGTATATCGAACAGGGGTAGAAAATTGTCTACTACTGAAATAATGAATATAATTGGCAGTATTTGTTGTCAATTTTAATTTTGAATTGTAAAAGTGTAGGAATGATGGCTGTTGTTTGCAACTATTTATGCTTTTTATTATTAGATATAGTTCTTCCTTATTATTTATTTTATTTTATTTTTTTCGAAAAGATTTACTATAATAATAAATTACCTTAATGAACGAAACATGATGTTATCTTGTAATAAAGCGCACTCATATTAATTCCTCCGCAAAAAAAAAATAAAATAAAATAAGCAAATAAATAAATAAAAAAAAAAAAAAAAAAAAAAAATGAAAGCCAAAAAATCATTGTTCATTTTTTTAAAAGTACGCTTTATTACATAATTTACAACTTATATGGAAGAAGAGGGAAGAAGTGGCGTAGTAATTCGAATGTCTCTTTCCAATCTTGTAAATGTAGCTATTTTTTGCTTGCATGATGGACATTGATGAGTAATGTCTTTTGTCCAAGGGAATAAAAAAGGTAAAAGACAGCCACCACTATGACATCCAGCAAAAAAGAGTCCACCTACTGATAAGCCTGTGCATAATCCACTTTCGTAATCTAAACTTGTATAAACAATTTGATGACAGAAAGGACATTGGACGAGATCTGATGTTGTTTTCAATGCAGTTAATGGCTGAACTATTAAGTGTTGAGTCAATGTATTATTTGCACTTGGAGGTGCTACACTTCCATAATGCATTACAGCAGCAGGAGGAGGAATTCCTTGTTGATGTTGAGGTATAGGCATAGATAGTGGCATAGTACTATTATTATTTATACTACTAGTAGCGACAGAATAGCTCGGTAATGCTTCATCTTGAGAAGGTATTTTAGGAAAAGTAGAAACAAATTGTTGTTGGTTATAAGAAGGGGGCAATTCTAGGTGAGGATTATTATGTAAATTAGCCATAGTTAGCTGTGTAATATATAAGAAAAAGAAAAAAAGAAAAAAAAGGAGCATTCAGGGGGGGAGGGGAGAAGTTTTTCTTGTCAGTAATATGTATTTGTCATATGATTATTATATGATAATAATTTTATTAGAAAATAAAAATAAATATGTGTATGTTATATGTAATATGAAAAAAAAAATGGTATTATAATACTGTATCAGTATCATGGATAGTATGATTGTTATTATGTAACATATTTTTTAAAGCTCTTATTGCGAATACAGTCAATCCAATACAAGTCCAATCTTCATCTAACAGTTCTCTTAAATCGCCTACTGTCATAATATCTTGTTCTCTTAATTTTCGGATCCATTCTTCTGCCTTTAAAGGATTACGATTCGTAGCTTTTGCTGTATCTTTAACAAAGATATCAATACTGGTATCATCGAAATAGTCTATATAGTAGAATAAATAAATAAAAAAGGGTTAGTATATGCATATATACCATGTCATCTTTTTTCTTATATGTAGTTTACCCCTGGATGGCGGCATCGGCTTAGTGTGAATCATATGATAGTTGTTTAAAGACATATTATCTTCTGTTTTAGTCATTGTTGACGCCTCCAATACTTCTTCTTCTCCTGATGAATATACATCTATTAAATCTTGCATAGTGAATTCATTATTTTCCTTTTGTTGATATAGTTTAGTCACTATCGTTGTTCTCTCAACTAATTCTTTTAATGCCTTCTTTTCCTTTTCTTCTGCTATCAATGCTTGCTGTTTAAGATATTCACATCTCTTTTCTGCTTCAATTAATTTATCCACAAGTCTGGTTAATTCTTGCTTTGATTTCTCAAGTTCAGTTCGAATATCATTCTCTCTTCTCCAAACTGATTGTTGCGTGTTATTATTAATCTTTTTATTATACTCATCTTTAATTTCTTTTTCATCTTCTTCCTTTTTAAGGTCTCTTAAGATACGATTAATTTCATTTGTAATCCATTGTTGGTATCTTTCGGGTAATACTTGTTCTTCAATCATTTCTGCTACAACTTCTTCAGCTGTGTCCTCTTGCGTATTAAATTCAAATTTGACAGATAATTTATCGGACCCTTTAAAGACGACTTGTAGGGTAATGATGGTATGTAAAGGATCGTTTTCTAACAAGACTACATCAGGTTCAATAGCCAAGAATGTACTTTCAAGTAACTCTTGAGCTGATAATCTTTCATGTTCATTAATTGATAAACAGCTATTGATAACTTCTAATACTTCTTGATTTTGAATTTTTGAAAGTGAATCCGGTTTAATGTGCTAAAGGAAGACATTAATATTAATTCATACTATTATTCTCTCTCTCTCTCTCTCTCTCTCTCTTTTGAGGAAGACGAGATTTTTTTTTTTTTGTGCACAAATAATCGAATATTCACAATTTACCTGACACACTTTTTTATAAACTTGAGCTGTATTTGTACATTCAGCATAAGGATATTCACCTGTAGTCATTTCAATTAAACACATTCCAAAAGCATACAGATCCACTTTTTCGTTATAACCTTCTTCTTCATACATCTCTGGAGCCATGAATTCGGGAGTACCAATTAAGGTATATTTTTTATCGCCCAACCACATGTTCTCAGCCGTACCTAAATCACCTATCTTAATTTCCCCATGAGCACCATTAATAAAGATATTATCACACTTGATATCACGATGAATAATAGGTGGATTATGACCATGCAGATAAGCTAAACCTTTCAAAATCTGTCGTGACCAACGCTTCACTATCTTGAAACTCGGTAAATTCAATTTTCGTATGTATTCTCTTAAAGTTCCCGACGTCATCAATTCGGTAACAAAAATGAATTCTGTACGGTTTTCATTTAACCAAGCGTCATGGAAGGCAATAATGTTTGGATGGCGAACGGATTTTAAAATTTCGATTTCATGTCTTACATCTTTATTATTATTATTATTTCCAATCTAATAATAAAGAAAGAAAGAAAAGACGATTTGTTTAGCGGACAATGTATGTATCAATAGTACTCCCTCCCCCCCCAACATGTATTATTATTGTTTGTAAGAATAACTTACATGGATAACATTCCATGCAACTTCATATCCTTCCTCAGAATCCATTGCCTTATGAACTACTTTAAATGCGCCTTTACCTAATAATGTATTGAGTCGACAATAACGTTTATTCGGAGACCATTCAAGAACATGCTCTACATGATTCATGTTTGACTTATCAATAAGATCGTGATGATTGGATGTATGATAATTTAAGAAAGTAGTTATTGGTGATAAATCCCCGTTTATAGGGTATTTATGATAGGAAGTATTTGAAGACGAAGACGATGAAGAATATGAATCCACTTTTGACAACTGATAGTTTATATGATCTGCTATAGTAGCAGAAGTAACTACTGTAGTAGTAGAATTCGTTGTTGCTGTAGTGGTGGTGGTATTGTTCGGAGAATTATTATCTATTATTGACAAAAAGAAGCTGAAGAGGGATTCATTTTTCGTATAGAATCCATTGTAGCCAAAGCTGTATGGCTATCAAATATTGATTCTGTATCTGCCATAAATATACGGAGGGGGAGGGGGGAGGAGAGGGGAGGTTTTTTTTTTCCTTTTCTTTATGAATATATAATAAAATATATCTTTTTATTTAAGAATGTAATAAAAGAATATTCGAGTTAAAAAAAAATTATAAATTATGAATTATAAATTATATAAAAAATTTTACAGAACAGGAAAAAAAAAAATGCGGCTAATAAAAAAAAGCCCTATGCTCAATTTTTTTTTCATTTTTATTATTTATCGTATATGGATATCAATTACAGTGAGTATTTTTTTTTTTTTTGTTTACTAGTTTAATAAAAAAAAATGCTGTTTATGATATCATTCTATATATGCTTTATTACTTGTTAGTAAATATATAAAAGAATCTTCTCCAAAAATAATGAAGTCATGCTACTGTTGTTATCTGATACGAATTGAAACAACATATTTTACTCGGACTTTAACACTCTAAGGGGCACCTGTAAACAATAAATGTTTTTAAGTTATTCATCACGTTGTTCGACCCGGAACATAAATACCATCGCCATGACAATGTATAACGTGATCATGTTTTGTATGCTTACTACAAAATTATGTAATATAAAATAAAAAATACTATTTATAAGTATTTTTTTTTTATTGCTGTTGCTACGAGAAGGAAAAAAAAAAAAAAAAAAAAAAAAAAAAAAAAAAAAAAAAAAAAAAAAAAACCAAGACAAATTAACACTATGTTAACTTGTTAAAGACTTGATGAAACTCTACACTACGAGGTCATCCGTTAAAGAAGCTTGGTAGTGCAAATGCATCCTGACAGAAATAAGATAAAATTTATCAAACAAGTTATTATGTAATTTATTATTTTTTTCATAAATATCATTAGTCATGTCTTTATTATATATGTGTATACATTGCCATTTTTTATTTATATACAAGTCTCTTGTGTATTTATACATAACTAATATACTCAAAATATATATATATATGTGTGTATATGTATATCCTCTTTACACTCTATACCGCGGTTCTTTTTTTTTTTTCTTTTTCCTCGTTTATTACATTTTATTAACCATAATTAAGCAAAATATCATCTCGGATAGAATGACCTATCCGAAAAGTAATTAAATGAATATCTTATTAGAGAAAAAAGAATAGGATTTTAAAAATTATTTAAATTGGGAAAGGCAAAAAAAAAAACGAATCAAGTTACTATTATATATTAAATAGTATTCATCCTTTAGTCAAGTATGGATGTAGCTTTTTTCGGACTCCTGAGGACAATTCTCAAACACTGAAGATACATGACAAGCATTTTGCTGCTCATAAAGTTAGTAAAATAGGTCAAATTATATACATATTTTTTTATTAATTTTAATATATTAAATATAATAAATAGACACTTCAAATGAATGAAATAATATGTGTCTCCATTTAAAAAAAAAAGCGAAGTAGTGAATTATTTGATTAAATTTAATTTTAAATTAAATCGTTCTTATTGGCTGGTCTTTACTTTTTAAAAAGATGGGATAGTTAAATTTCATTAGGGTAATTTTACCTCCTCCCTCCCCGCATTCGTAGACAATTTTAGTATAATTATATTTGTATAAATAATATGAATAAAGTTATTTATACTAATAAGTGCTGTCCGAATGATACGCAATAATGCTTTTACTTCTTCTTCCGAATCTATAAAGGAAATAATCTGGAAATACTGCATTGAATAAGAGTTTTCTGGATCATGGAGATCTGCTTGTATAATAACAATGACCTTTTTTTCTGGTGGAACTTTATGGAATAGTTTATTGAACTCATTGATGCTCGCTATTCTTGTATTTGCTATTTATTTCATTGCTTACGTAAATAATTAATAAGTGGGGGGGGAAAGGGTAATGGCATATACAGCTGATGATGCCTATAAATATTCGAATTAACTTTGTTCAACTGTTAGAAGGCATTTTTTTTTTGAAACCTATCACATATTATATATATCTTGATAGTAGCTTTTAGATAAAAAAATAAAAAAGACACTATCAGGGATTACTCTATTCTTACTATAAAAGGAAAGAAAAAGAACTTAAATAAAAGACTACTAAAAAAATGAGATGTTTTTTTTTATTTATTTTACTCCACATTTTTTTTTTATTATTTTATTTTCTGAAAATGTTTTTTAAACGTTTTTTCCATTCTGCAATCCAGCTACAAAAGAATTACTATAGAATTCTCAATTTAGATGAGAAAGCTAATAAAAGGGCTATAAAGTTGAATTACTATAAACTATCAAAAAAATACCATCCTGATCTTAATCCAAATAATAAGAAAGCCCATCAATCATTTTTAGAAATAAACGAAGCCTATGCTGTATTAGGCAATGAAGCAAATAAGAAAAAATATGATTTAGACTTGAATAATGATACGAATGAAAATACATTATCCAAACATTATTATTATCCAGCAACAAAGGGTTCTAGCAGTAGTACACATGCCTGGACGGCTTATAGAAACCGAAGGGCACCTAGGACAACGGGTTCACAGAGTGCACAAGCACAAGCAGAAAAGATGAAATGGAAACAAGCTGGTGGTGGTTTTAATTATACTGAACATTATCATCGGCATTATGAAGCAGAAGAATACAGACGTAGAGAAAGAATGGAAAATGCTGCGAAAAGGCGAAGAGCAGCTGGAGAGGAAAATATACACCCTTATCATCCATCTTCAATGTCCGGTAAAACAAGCGACATAGGACATACTTGGGGTCGTATTTGGCGGCTGGGAGTTGTTCTGACAGGCATCGCCTATGTTACTCAAATTATAACTTAATAACAAATCTTCATCATTGTTGATTTACACATTCTTCTATTCATATTTAGAGATTTACTTCTTTTCTACTCTATTGTATACATGTCTAAAATAATAAATTGTAAATAGCTCCTATTTTTCTTTTTTTTTTTATAAAAAAGAAAGAAAAGCTTTTTTTTATTATTTAGTATTCTAGTTCAAACGAATCTGAACAAAGAAACACTGATGATATGAATATAGAGAAAAGAAAACTTTTTTCTCTCTCGAATAAAAATAAGCTTAAGATCTGGGCTTTTCCTTCTTTTCCTTGTACAAAGCGAGAAGGGAGACACCGGCAACCTTGACGACCTTGAAACGGACACCAGGAATATCACCAATAGCGCGACCCTTACGACCGAAACCAGCGATCAAAACTTCGTCGTTTTCATCAACATAGTTCAAACAACCATCGTTGGGGACGAAAGCAGTGACCTTCTTACCATTCTTAATGAGTTGAACACGAACACACTTACGAATAGCAGAGTTAGGTTGCTTGGCTTCAACACCAATCTTTTCAAGAACAATACCCTTGGCGTGAGAAGAACCACCGAAGGGAGAAGAGCGGAAAGCGGTACCAAGAGCTCTCTTCTTGTATTGCTTATCAGCCCAACGTTGATCACGACGATGAATACGGAGCTTACGAGCTGCGTTCAAACCTCTAGGTTGTCCCTTACCTAAACATATATTGTGAATGATTAGTAAAAAATAAAATAAAATAAAATAACGAATTTCAAGTCATTGAATATATAATCCCTTTCTCACACACACACACACACACATAAACACACACTCGCTCGCTCTTCCTTTTTAATATTAATGTCTGTATCGTCTAATAAAGTATATGCATACTTTCTTTCCGCCATTTTTTTTTTCTCATGTGTTCAATTTAATCATTTTTTATAATAGTTGATGCATGCATTTCTAATTCTCGAATTATTATTTTTTTTTTTTTGTTGTACATCCAATAAAGTATGAAGCATCCATCCATTTAAATAGTAATAACGATACATCCATTATTCAAAATAAAATAATAAAATAATTTTTGATAGATGCTTACCCATGATGAAATTTGATTAAAAAGGAAGGTCTTTACAAATTGCTAACTTCATATTTACTTTTGGGCCAGTAAATCCCTTTTCTCGCTCCTCCACAACACACGCACACACACATACATGTATACACACACACACACACGCGTGCGCACACACACACACTTGCACACCCCTCGGACGTTTTTTTTTTTTTTTTTTTTTTTTTTTTTTTTACTCTTTTCCTGAATTCTTATTTGCTCATTTTTGAATTTACGCCGATCTCTTTTTTTTTTTTTTTTTTTTACTGGGAATAGTAATAAAGACGAATAAGAAAGATGTATTAAATTAATTGAAATTTGGCAAACATTTAAAATATTTTATATTGTCTATACATATAGAAGAGGGGAGAGCACATTGATATCAGTGAGATTATAGATCGATATATTTGAAATTAGTGTCTTACTATGCATCTCCGCGTAATCCCTTTCTAACAGGAAGAACAGAATCCTATTTTTTTTTTTTTTTTTTTTTAAGAAAAGGTAAAGTGTCAGTTATAATTTTAGATACATATATATATGTATACACAAATACATATAAAGGATGATATTATTTACCACAATGACAGCATCTACACCGTATGATTTCTGCGCAACTGCATTCTCTACCTCATTATTCAATATACCATATGTAAATAGCAATAAACCTGTTTCTTGAATAACTCGAACCATACGTGGATTTGTCAAGATGGGTTCGCTTGCAGCAACAATACCCAATAAATCGGCCTGTTTAGCAAATCTAACTGCCTCTCTTAGAGAGTTGCATCTTATGTCTGCGACGGACAAGGTACCTGCATCTGTCAAGAAGAAGACAGGATAATTAGGCTGCTTAAGGTTAAGCGCTAAACAGATCTCCGGGTGGAAAGAAGAAAAGATAATATGACGATTTTCCTCTACATGGTCATAGACACATTCAAGGATTGAATCCACATAAATATTAAGTTCTTGAAAGGATGTGAGTTCATCCTGTTCAGCTTCATCAATCATGGGGTATTTGACTTCAATGTTGAAACCAACTGATTTTGGAACGCTCTTCAGGGTCTCTTCTAGAGTTGTAAATGGTCCCTGGATCGTGTTGGGCCCATTCCCCTTGATTTTACCCATTTTAAAAGTTCGAGTAAATTCAAAGGGGTCATTAAATTGGTTTCTAATCGCGTTGTTGTTGCTGCTGCTGCTGCTGCGACTACTATTATTATTACTACTACTGCTAAAGGAATGGGATCGATTTGTGCGTTTAGACGATTTTACTTCATTGCTACTGCTGCTTAGGTGCAACAACTGAGGTTTGTTTGTATCATTTGGTGATATGGATAATAATGAAGGCAATGAATCCTTTACGGTAGTAGAGACAACAATGCCATGTTGATCACTTACACCTGTATGGTTTTCTTTGATATGTCCTGATCTTCTGAGGTTTAAAAACTGCTCTAATGTAATGGCGTTTAAAGGGATATCGAATCCTGTTTCAGCAACTGTAAAATCATGATAGACCACAGGTATTAAATCCTTTGTCAATTGAACATCTGAGTATAGATAAATATCAATACATACAAATATAAATATTCGGGGCTTTTTTTTTTTTTTTCTTTCTTTCTTTCTTTCTTTTTTTTTTTTATTACCAAACTCCACATATTCAGCACCTAATGAAGCAGCTGTCACAAAGGATAGGACAGTGTTTTCGCCCACTTGTAGTTTTGAACCACCCTTCCTATTCATACCAGAACCACGGTGACCGATGACTTGAGTTTCTAATGATTTGTAATACGTATACCGATCCCCAACACGCATCTTTTTATGATGGAAAGGTGTAATGACAAAATATTCAAATCCTAATGTACCAATACATTCAAGATCCTTTGCTTGAACTAAAGGAACATGTTGTCTACCTCGTAGAGAGGCCTTTTGGGTAGGTCCCATATAACCTTTTGATTTTGTAAATATAGAATCACCCGTCAGAAGAGATGTACCTCTAGCCAGTAGACCTTCAGTACTTGACTCATTAAAGGTTTCAATTAGGTCAAACCTTAACGTGACTTCCTCAGGTTTAGCAGCAGTAAATAAGATGATAGGTTCAGGATGAAAATGATGAGGTGTGGTGGTGGTGGTGGTGGTGGTAGAGGTGGAGGTGGAGGTGGTGGTGGCGGTTGATGATGTGAGATCAGAAGGTAAATCGATAATGATGGGGAATTCACCTGTTGCATTGAGAGCCGAGAAGGATAGGGAGAGTCGAGGTGGATGATCATCAGGCTTCTCGTTACTATTTGATAAGAATTTTTCAGAGAATTCAATAAATTTTTGGCATAGAGGGTTTCGAATATCATTAGAGCCGAGAGTGATGATGATGATAGAAAGATCAGTAAGATATTTATGACCATAAAGACGACTGGCTTTAGTAGTAGAAACAGAAGATTTAGATCTAGATCTAGATCTTGATCTTGTTGGCGTGTTACTCTTAGCTTGGTTGTCATTATTATGTGTGGTTTGAATCATATTGAAATTCATAGGAGATGAAGTTAAGCGACCAATATCAAGAAAGCCACGAAATACAGCATGATCTGAGGCCGTCCAGCCATTATGATCTATCATGTCTTTGTTAGCATTAGCCTCTAGTAAAATCTCCACAATATCTTTATATCCCTCAATAGCTGCTATCATAAGAGGCGTCCAGCCATTGACTTTCTCGGCTATATTGATATTCACATGACCTTGTTTAATTAATACCTTAATTCCTTCTACAAAATTATTTTGAATTGCAATCGATAAGGCTGTTTCACCATCCTCATCCGCTATGTTAACGGAAGCACCCTTTTCAATGAGTAGCTTTAATAATGACAGATTTCCTAATCTACATGCCAAGGCAACAGCAGATAAAGATAAATAGGAATAATGATAACATAATGAAGAATGATTTGCAGTTGGTAAAGAATCAGACAATAACGAGGAATCAAACTGACCATTTGAAGGTGATATCATGAGATCTTCAAAAGAAGATATAACCGAAGAATTTTTATCCGAAAATGAAGACACTGTACTAGGAGAAGATGGTAATGATGTACTATTTGATATTAATAGACTATCAATATCATTAATCTGCCCGATTTCAATCATTTCTTTTATGGCGTCTGTACTTCCATGAATAATAGCAAAAAAGAACGGATTAAAACCATCGCGATCTTGCCACTGTTGGTTAGTGAATCCAACAGAGAGAGAGTAATGATGATGATCAATAGCGTGTTGTAACAAACATTTGACTAATTTGGCATTGTTCTTTTCTGCTGCATAATGTAAAGGTCTACGTCCAGTAAAATCCTTTTGTATATTTAAAGAAGGTTCTAATTCCAATAACGTTTTAACTATAATCAACTTGGGTGTTTCACGCATACAAGTACGATGTAATAGATTGCGTTCATTTATATCTCTATTATTTGCTAAAGATAGACCTAATGTTGAAACAAGATATTTAAGACATTGAATGGATTCATTCTCCACACTTAATTCCAATATAGCATCATTTATCTAAAGAAAAATAAATAAATAAATGTGTATCTGGGTTATTTTTTTTTCTTTTTTTTTTTTAGCATGAAATTTTAGATCCCATTATATAAATATACCCTACCCTTGTTTCTTCTTCTTTTAATAACAATAAAGCTAATTTTTTTGGATTATCTTCAATAATAGCCTTTGAGATGTCTTCATTTTTTGATGTAAAACGAGCCAATTTGAGTGAAGAGCTACTATTATTGCCTTTATATAATGATATTTTTTCATCTTTTTTAGCTAAATTGATAAGATTTAAAATCCAATCCGAAACTTGATCTAGTTCTCTACGTAGTTGAGCTAAACTAGTAAAAGGAAGTACTGCCACCTTGAATAATAAATTAATAATTCGTATACATATTATTATTATTATTGTATATGACAAAAAACCTTTGTTTCCCAATAAACATTTTGGGTTTCTAATTCTAATTTCTTATCTAATCTATAATATGTTTCTAAGCATGTGTACAAAGTATCAAATGTACCTATTTTTTTTTTTCACTTACTTTTTAAGTATCTTACGAAATCCCTTTGTGTTTAATTCAGCAAACCACAAAAGTTTATTCATTTGATTTTTTATTTCCTTTAAGGCAGAAACAAGCTCATCATTTTCTTCTTCATCATGACAGGCATCATATTTTTCTCGTAAAATCCATAGACGACGATGAATAAGAGTTTGTTTATAAACAAAGAATGTGTTTATCTTTTCTAATTCTCTATCCAAATGAAAAAAGATGGCTATTCTAATGTTAAATATATATTTTTATCTTTTTTTTTCATCTGCAAAAGTGTACCTGTAACGTCTTCTTGAGCAGGTAAACGAGTTGAAGCTGTTTTAATTTGCCTTTTTAAAGTTTTGTACGATAAGTAATTCTTTGACCATTCTGGGATTTGATTCGCTATTAAAGCCTTTCCAAACTTCATATTCTTACTTGGATAAATATATAAACAGTTATAAATATGTAGAAAGAGAGAAAAGAGAGAGAGAGAGAGAGAGAAAAAAGGAGATAGTTACAATATCAAAAATATGAATTTTTTTACATTAATTCGGAATTCATGAACTTTAAAATACAGCAGTCTAAAGTGCACATGATGAAGACATTTCTTTCAGGATACTATCCTGTTGTATTTTATAAAAATATGTCATTTTTTTTTAATAGTAGCTCCTTTATGTGCTACATGTAGTTTTTTAGTTGATAGTTTACATGATATGTTCTTTTTTTTTATGATATTTTGATAGGATAGAAAAAGCAATTTAATAATACAGCAATGATAAGCATCTTATATACGAATTATATGTTCTGCTTGTCTTTTTTTTTTTTTTTTTTTTTTTATATTTATTAAATAAGCAATATTAGCTTTTTCTAATAAAATACAAGCACTTTATACAAAGCTACTACTACTACTACTACGATTACTACTACTAGTACAACTATTACTACTATTACTATTACTACCACTACTACAGCGTTCTTTTTTATTGGTCAAATAATCCATTAAAAAAAAACACACACACACACAAATAAATTCTACTATATCTGCCAATAATATTGTATAAATTGTATTTTGACAAACGAAACCTTATAGATTCAAGTTATACCATTAAAGACTTGTAAATATGTTTATTTTTTTGTAGAGCAAAAGGAACAAACTATTATCTACTGATGAAGTATTCCTTCATATCTATACGATGAAAAGCCTGTCATACATTATTTTCATTTTTTTTTTTTGATTATAAATTCAATAATGAATCGTCAATAGTCTTCGTAAGAATATGATTTTATATTCTAAAGCATTTATAAATGGAATAAACTTCTTATTAATTAAAGCATTGTTACTCGACAACAGCGATACAAGAAAATTTTTAGAGTTAGAAGAAGAGGAGGGCCTACTACTTTATTATAAATATGTTCAGCCAATTAAATTTGATTACGAACCTCCCCGCTCCATATTCAATCTATAACATTATTGACATTATCCTCCCCCTTCCCTTTTTTTTTTTTCCTTTTTATATATTCATATATACAAAAAAAAAACAATTCCAATACCAATCTAAACATGTCATTATTACGCTTATTTACAACAAAGTCTATTTTCAGGCCAAATACTCTGGCTACTATTCGACCTTTTTCTTCTGCTCAAGGTGATATTAAAAAAAAATTATAATGACTAATCCATAATTGACAGTTGATCTTTTATATTAGCTTTATTTCATGGTAAAGAAGGAATTGCTCGAGGAGAAGGGTAAAAAAAAAAAGAGAGAAATGTTTAACAAGAAGAAAAACTTTTATTCACTACTTTATTTCCTTAGACCTTATACAGTTCATTTCATTACACCAGAAGGAGAGCAAATTGATGTTAAAGCAACAGAAGGAGATACTATGTTAGATCTTGCGCAGCGATATGATATTGATCTTGAATGTAAGTAAATGGGAATATATAGATATAGATATAAAAGGAGATCTAAAATGTCATGTGCAGGTGCTTGTGAAGGATCACTAGCATGTTCTACTTGTCATGTCATTTGCGATCCAAAATATTATGAGAAAATGGAAGAACCTTCAGACGAAGAAAATGATATGCTTGATTTAGCATTTGGGTTGACAGAAACGTAAGTAATATTAGTAAAAAAAAACACACACACACACATAATTTCTACACATTGTATCTTATTTTAATAATATTTTATATAAAGTTCTCGTCTTGGCTGTCAAGTAGGAATGAATAAAGAATTAGATGGCATTACAGTTCGTATTCCTTCAGCAACTAGAAATTTAAGAGTAGACGGTAAGCTAATTTAGTTCTAATGTCTCTAAAATCTATTCTTTTTTGTTTATTAAACATTCAATATAGGCTCTAAGCCAACGCATCATTAATTAAATCTATTATTTATATATAATTTGTAACAATAATAATCATTTAAAAGAGGATACCTGTCATTTCTATAAATAAAAGACAGTCCAACTCTAGGGCATTTTTTATGTACATCAATATTTTATATTTCTTTTTTCAATAGTAAAAAATAAATAAATATAAAGAAGCTAGCATAAAAGAAAAAAAAATATTAACTTGGAAACTTTTTATATATTTTAACTCTAATAAATCACCCTAATAATAATGAAGAAGAAGATGATACTACTTCTGCCGGAGATCGTTCATTCTTCTCTCAATCAAACTCCGGGAAATAAAAAAAAAAAAAATTAAATGTCATTTCTAAACGCGTTTTCTCCTTGATTGTTTTATATAAAAATACATTTATAGATTAAGCAAGAAGACATGTCAAATAAGCTTACTTTGTTATTATTAGTAGCACTTGCTTGTATTTTAAATACAGTTTCTTCATTAAGTATCAACATTCCTGCTAATGAACAAGAATGCTTTTTTGAAGAGCTTCATCTTAATGACAAATTAACAATAACTTATCAGGTAATAATGGTCACAATGTGTTGAAACTCTTTTATAATATTAAATACGTCCATCTCATAGGTCGGTGACGGAGGAAACTTTGATATTGATTTTTGGGTAAACAAATAAAGCAAAATAATAAATAAAAGGATAGACAAAAAGGAAAGAAGGGAAGGTTGATAATTAGCTTTCATAGATTTCAAATCCACAATCAAGCATCATTGTGAGTAGTTCCAAGGAAGATACAGGATCCTTTAACGTAGTTGCCAATATGGCAGGTAGATACACTTACTGCTTTTCGAATAAAATGTCTACTGTGTCAGCTAAAACTGTCAGCTTTAATGCTCATGTTATTGAAATGAATTCTGCAGATGAAAATAGTAAGTATTATTATTGGTTTTATTCTTTCTTTCTTTCTTAAAATATATTATTGCGTAATAATGCAATGTTTTAGCTGAAGAAGATCCTCTTCGAGAGGAGATTGAAGAATTAGCTGAAAGTATTCTTGCAGTAAAGGCCGAACAAGAATATATTGTTGCCCGTGAACGTAGACATAGAGATAGTAAGTGAAATTAATTGATATATAACTGAAAAATTCTATTAACTCTCTCTCTCTCTCTGTGTGTGTGTGTGTAGCTGCTGAAAGCACAAATACTCGTGTCAAGTGGTGGTCTGTTGCTCAAATTGTTATTTTAATTGCTGTCTGTGTTTGGCAAGTTCATTATCTTAAGCACTTTTTTGAAGTTAAACGTGCAGTTTAATTATATTTTCTAGAAAGCTTTTCTTCCCCTCTCCCCTTGATTACTACCAATATAAACAAATAAATAACTATGAACATTATTCTCTGTGTATTTCTTTCCTTTCTCTTCTTTCACTCTCCCACCCCCCTTCCTCCTCCGTACACATGTATATGTTTATTAAACTATATGCTTACATAGTGCCTAGTAGATATGTATATTATACAATTTATATACAAATATCAACCATCTGTAACTTGTAAATGGAAGGCCTTATTTAAGTCTGGAAACGCAATAATGGCCTTTATCAAATAGTATAGTATTTCAATTATTGAACTCGTTCTTTTGGATTGTGCTTTGATACTAAGAATTATTTTCATGTACCTATTGAGGATGGGATGAAGAAAAAAAAAAAAAAAAAAAAAAAAAGGGGAATAAATCGAACAAGTCATGAGTATTCCAAAATTGAATGGGTTGAAAGATTCAAACAGGTTTTATAAATCGACTGTTTTGAATAGATCGATGTTAGTTTTAACGCTCCAACTCTTTTTCTTTTTACAATGAATCAAAGTGGTATACAGATGTATTTAAAAAATAAAATAAAATAGTAATGCAAATAGAATCATTTTTTATTGCAGAAAGAAAGAAAAAAAAAAAAAGATGCAGATTGAATACAAGTTATAAAAGGGGAAGAGAGGGGGTAAATATGTTACATTTAGAATGTAATTTAAGGTCGAGTACCAACACCTCCGGCACGATCGTAGACAAGTTGAGCAACCTTAAATGCAAGGTCATCTGTTTCAGCACGAGTAGCAGCTTCAGCATAAACTCTCACTGCATCTTCGGTACCAGAAGCACTTTTTATATATATAAAAAAAAAGAGCAAAGTTAGTATAATTCATTTACATCTTTGTATATCTATTTTACCGAACAAATGAACGGCCCTTGCTATATTTGGCAACAAGACTATCAATTTCAGCTTGAAGACCAACAGGTTCAACTAGTTGACGCTCAGCATTTGTAGTCTTAAAGATATGTCTATCAGAGACAACAACTTTGACAAGACGGTTAGGAAGATCAGTATAAGCTTGATCCCATTCTTCCAAACTCCATTGACGACTAGTAAGAATAGCTTCAACCAATAACATGTCTGAAATAGCATCACCTACAGTTTGATTAATAAGATCAGTTAAAGCAGCAAGTTGGGTAATGGCTTGTTTTTGAGCAGGAGTTTTACTATAAATAAGTGTTATTACATACATCTATTTGAGATTCTAAAACACACTTACGCTTCAGCAGTTTTGATAGTATTAAGAGCATCAGGACTGAAAAGAACTGTACCATGACCATTTGCTTCAAAGTAAACACCAACGTCATATTTTTCAGCTTCATGATGAAGATGTTTAACACCTGTAGAGACACAAGAGACGGGTACATTCTATAAATTCAAACATGAGTTTAAATATATACTCCCCCCCCCAATATTCATTCTCTTACCAAAACTTTAGAAAGATAATTAGTAGAGCTGCCGTTAGCATAAGCGGTTTGAACAACACCCACTTTAATAGAATGAATACCAGCCTCTTTAACCAATTCAGCAATAAAGAGAGCAGCAAGACCAGCAATCTTATCACCATCTAAAAGTCTAAAAGTATTATCTTCAGAAACATAATAGTAGACGATACGATCAGCGTCACCGTCAAATGAACAACATCTATCGCCAGGTTTAATACTAAGACTAGGAGGTGCGCGTTGTTGAGTCTTGACATAATCAGCACCACACTAATAAATTTTTACATTTATCTATCTATAAATATATCCCTCCCATGTATCAAATTTTGTTACTTACGTTCTTATTTAATTGACCTAAAGTATTAATATTATCATTTACAACTTCAACAGATAATACATCACTGGGGATATAGTTAGCAAGTTCACGAAGCTTGGGTGCACCAACGCCATTAGCACAGTCAACATGTAATGTAGACAAACGAGATTTTCCTTTCTAATGATAAATATATCAGTGTTATTAATCCTTTCTATCTATCATCCTCTACTTACGACAGCAGTAGCAAAAGCAGTAGCTAATTTCTTATAATAACCTTCCTCAGTAGGTTCACCATAAGCATCGCTAGTTCCAACTGTATTAATACAACGAACAAGATAATGAAGCATAGGTGTTGTCTTTAAACCAAAATTAGTTCTTTGAGCACCAGAGGCTTCCAAACCTTGCTCAAGACATTTAACTAGTTGAGGACAACTAGGTCTAAAGAGGGGAGGGGAGAGAGGAACAAACGATAAGTTATACAGCTATATTTTATTGATTCAGTAGGTTTACTTTTTTATTTACCTTGTATCATATGCATAAATAACATTAGCAGGAGCTTCGATATTAATCTTATTTTGAGAAATAACTTCTTCGACAACTTGAACAAGTGAATTGCCATCTTTAGCATTAGCAAGTTTTGTAGCATAACCCTCCCATGATTGTTCCAACATTTCACCACGAGGGTCTACAAGCTTAACACCATTATCCTAGTGACAACATACGTAATAATTATTATTTAAATATTAACTGATAACTCTGTATATAAATTTGAATACCTCTTCAGGATTATGAGAAGCAGTAATCATAACACCAATAGTAGAACCATTCCATTTCTTTGAACGCAAAGCGGCCAAGATGGCAACTTTGTACATAACAGAGCCTAACACATCAGCCCTAATAATGTTGATTTAGCCATTTAAAACATTTCAAAAAAAAAAAAACACGAGAGGAGACTTTACTTTGAACGGAAACCAGCAGTACCATAAGTATATTTAAACTCGGGAATCTCGTGGGGAATAATATTATTCTTAATAGCAGTAAGATCAAAGGTCATTTTATGAATAAAGAATAACAATGATAAAAAAAAAAAAAAAAAAAAAAAAAAAAAAAAAGAAAAAAGAAAAAGGGACCTTTATTTTCGATATTAAGAAATACGAAGAAAAAAAAAAATGTTTAACAATTTTGAAAGGCCGTTTAAAGGTAAAAGCCCCACTCATTTTTTAAATTTTCTATTTTTATGTTAAACTCAGACACATTAAAGACGTTCGCTTCTTGTTGTGTGATACATATAACAAATACAAGCTAAATTCATGTATACACATGCATTTGTAGAAAGAGATTACATGTATTTACATAAGCACGTGCTTTATATTGACCGGGTGAAAAAAAAGGCTACTGTATGTATACTATTTCCAGCTCAGCTTGTCATCAGCATGAATCCATAATAATTAATAAACTCTAATTCTATTCTTTATGACTTGCTGTGAGTTATCTTATCTATTCTTTACTTTATTTTTTCTTTTCGCATCAATGAGATTTAGCTCTCACGTTTATTAGAAGGAAAACAATAATATGTTTTAAATCGTTCGACTAAAATAAAGGGGAGGGGGAAAGGAGGGGAAAATAGTAACTATTTAGTTATTACATAATTATTATTTTTTTTTAAAAAAGAAAGAAAGAAAGAAAGAAATAGTAATCTATATAAGTATTTGTTCAGTTTAAAATGAGTGCATACGATGAAGGAATAGCATTGCCTATAGTTACCCCTTTAGATCAACTATCTCTATTTTATTCTCTACTGGATTCACTTGCCTCCCCTCACTTTGGACATATTATAAATTTCTTACCCCCTCCTCTCTTTCTCTCTCTCTCTCTCTCTCTTCACTAAGTCATAATACTTAAACAGAGGACAGTTAGATAGGATGCAGCAGGAGCTATTATTTGTAGATAATTATAGAAAATGCAGGTAATACTGTAATAGATAGCTAATGATTATGAATCTAGTTCTTCTTGATAATGATATCTATTTATGTTTGCCATTGTCTATTTAATTCAATAATAAATTAGATTAATTCAGCATTATTGAAAAGGAGTCTTTCCTTTTATAACAATATATATGTGTATACTAGATATATTTTTGAGCAAAATTATCAAGATAAAAGTATATCTTTGTATAAAAATAGGCTGTACAAAGAATATCATGCAAAGCATGATAGGTTCTAATTTGAGTTGTATTTATTTCATTGTTTTATATTGAAAGGGGAACCAAGTAGTTTATTACACAAGTTAACCCTGATTATTTAGGAATCATAAAAAATCTTGAATGTATTAGTATGTAGGCTTGCTGAATGATTTTTTATTTCTTGCTATAAAATGAAGATCAGCTTGTTTCGATAACTCATTTTATTCACTTGTAAGGAATTATTTAATAAATAAGTATAATAGGTATAAGTATTCATAATGGAAGAAGGAATATAATCGTAATAATATTTATGTAAACAAAAACTGTTAAAGTAATATACATGCATACATACATACATATATATGTGTATATATTTATATTTATAATACAAGCCCTCTTATAGGCAAAAAAAAAAAAAGAAACGGCGTGGAAGAGGGGGAGGGATATAACTATAGATATATAGTAAAAAATAAAAGATATTAAATATTAGGAAAATTGTTTGTTAGAGAGCGTTGTTGTAGCATGGTTATCACCGATAACTTCTTGAATATTATTGTCTTCTTCATTGTTTTCAACGTTTTCTACATAGTGTTTCTCAATCTCTTCAATCTGACAAAGTTCATCTGTAGGGTCAAAGACAAAGCCTTTCAAGAAAAGAGATAAAATCAAAGCAACACATGAAATAATAAGAGCAACGATACAGAAAATGTGCATAGCACTATCATATGCCTTAACTACACCTTCCCATTGATCTCTAGGTAATTTAAGTGCGACAGAAATACTCTTGACGATAGCAGAATAATCATATTTGCCAGGAACATATCTCTTAAAGTAAGTAGGAAGTACACCTGTCCAAATACCAGCAGCAATAGCAGAACCAATACTACCTGAGATAGAGACACCTACTTCAAAGAATGTAGTTACACTAGCAGCATCCTTACTAGGAATAGAGCCTTGCATACCAACAAGGACAGGATAATTGAGAAAACTAAGGGACATTCCTCTGAGGACTTGAACGATAACGAAAAAGCTAACAGGTTGGGTGGATTTACGTGCAAGGATCATTAAACCACAACTAACCACATTAAGACCAGTTCCAATCCAAATGAAGGGCCTCCATCGACGCGTTTTAATCACCAGAATACCGACGAAAATGGGACAAATAGCATGCGCACATTGAAATCCTTCATTGATATAGGTTGCAATCTGAGCATCTAATCTTCGAGTGACTCTCAAATAAGTACTTGCATAGGTACCATCCATTAATGTATGGATCATCCATGTACAAGCCATGACAAGTGTGCCTAAGACTGGATTTGGTGATTCCCACTTAACGATAGGAAGGATCGGTTTTGAGACTTTCCATTCCCAAAAGACAAAGAGAATGATAACTACTATACCAGGGATTAAACAACCCAGGACTTTACCAGATCTCCAGCCTCCCCATGAAGTAGCAAGAATAACCGGTAATAAGAGAAGAAAAAGACCGGCCATGAGTAAGATAGCTCCAACTAGATCGATTTCTTTGCAGATACACATTAATTTCTGAAAAAAAGATTTTTGATTAAATGCAATAGTTTCAGTTGTTTGTTTCTCTTCAACAAGACCGGCTTTTTTTACTTTTCTTTGAATATTATATAAAGGGAGAATAAGAGGTAGACTACAAACGAACATAACAATCGCAATATGACCATAGCCCCATCGCCATAAACCAGCATTAATAAAACCTTGACCAGCAGCTGCACCGACGAAAACGGTAATGAGCATAGGAAAGTTATAAAAAGCCAAAGCTAATGAACGATTGACAATACCAATAGAATCTACATATATATAAATGTATATTTGTATATATGTATATATATAAGACAAAAAAAAAAATTAGGATATAAGATATATACCTGCAATTAAAATGGGGCCAAGAATATAAATTCCAGAATAGCCAACAGCAAAAATAATTTTACCGCCCTAAATAAGGAATCTTATTGATAAATAGTTTCTTTAAAAAAAAAAAGAAAAAGAAATGAATATTTACAATTAAAGTAGCATAGTTATTAGCACAAGCCATAACAATAAAAGCGATCATAAAAAAAATAACGGAAATAGTATATGCAAAAGCTCTGCCAACCATATCGGATAATTTCGAAAACAAGGGTTGAAGTGCAGTTTGCAAAATTGTGACCACGGTATAGCCTATACCATTAATATCGTTTGCTTGAAAATAACTTGTTACATAGGAGCTTTCTGCGTTCGTGACACTCTTTTCCCAGGTTATAACCCAAGACACTAAAATGAGGCTGGTAATCATAATATGAATATGATTTTGATGTATATATGTATATATTAATTCTACCCTATTGACATGATTGTTTTTTCTGCTTTTGTCATTATCAGCCTTGATGCCTCTGCAATTCTAGCACCTTTAGAAACTGGTCCATTAGCAGATCTACGAATTCTAGGCTTAGGCACACCTTTCATAATTTTTTAATATTAAAAAAAAAACAAAAAAAATAATAAATGAATAAAAATTAATTCAATAAAAACGAACACAAAAATCCTAAAGTAGTATAAAGGTATATATATAGAAAATAGGAGCTTTAAAACTGAGAATAATAAGGAACTTTATTTTTATTTTTCATTTTTTCAAGGCCTAGTATTCATAATAAACAAAGGAAATACTATATGTATTACATAATGTATATCTTTTTAAATAAACATTATCATGATCTTTCTAATTATATTTTTTTCGTTTAAAAAAAGAAAAACTCTTCCTAATTATAATAATAAAATAAAACTTATTTAATTTTTTTTTTAAAAAAAAAATTTGACTTCATCTTATCAATCTGATTATGTTTTCTTCGTTTTAATTAGCGCATATTTATATTGAAACATTTTCATCTTATCAATCAGATTATTGAAACAGTTTACCCATTTGCACTTTATTTAGAATATCCTCCTTCCCGTAGTAAAACTAAAAAAAACATATTTTTTTTTTCTTTTTTTCTTTTTTTCTTTTTTTCTTTTTTCCTTTTTGCCTTTTTTCTTTTTCCCTGTTTAATTCAAATGATAAAATTTGTTCAATAAGTCGTACTTGTATAGATAAATAAAAGGGTACTTTTTTTTTCTTCATTCTTTTCAAAAGAAAAAAAAAGAAGATAACTAATAAAAAGATATACGTTTAATATTGTTATCCAAATTTGAAACAATACTCGAATAAAAGAGATTTTTATAGCGTACAAATTTCATACAATATGTTATAAATGTAATAAACAAAACTCTTTTAGGCTTAATCTATTCTACTACCTAAAATCTATTTGCTTAAAATAGTTTAACTGCCAAAAATAAACTAGAAAAGCAAGGGAATAATAATGAACGATTAACCTGGATAAGAATAATGTATACATATTTTGATATTGCCAGGGTCAGCTTGTATAATACTAAAATTACTTCAACCAAGTTAAAGTCATGATGTTTAAAAAATATATATTATTATTAGACAAGGAGAACGTTGTTATTTCAATTATATTATTATATGTATACAAATATATATGTTCATATGTATAAATATATATATATTAGTATGTATTTATGAGAGGAGAATTTCAATAAAAATAGACATTGCTTAAAAGAAATTCTGTTCGTAAAATTCCGGGAGAAGTTAAACTTTATCTTACCTCAAAATTAGTCCTAAATCAAAAATTTATTTTCGATTTTTATAAAACTTGAACATAGACTCTAAAAGAAATGGTTTGCTTTTATTTATTAACAATTGAAAGAAAAAAATAAAGTCAATTCAGTCATTTTTTTTTAAATAAAATAAAATAATGGAATACTAGCTTATTGTTTTAACGAATTGATATTTAACAAGTTATAAATTTAAATAGTAATGAACTATTATCAAAATCAATGTGTACAGATTAAGTTCAACTATCTTTAATGTATATTATTCAATGTGCAGAGATCTCTACTTTAACCTTATAATATGAGCAAAATTATATGCAAAACTATTATAACATTATGAATAAATCTATTTCTGTTCCTTAGAGGGAAATAATAATACAATGATAAATGCTGTTTACTTGTATGCTTTCAAGACAAAGTATCTATCTATCTATCTATCTATCTATATCTAGTATGTAATATCCTTTTCATGTTTAAAGATAGGCAAGCCTAAATACAAAGGGAAAAAAAACAATAGGCATATAATTTAATCATCTATTTGCCAAGCATTAAGAGGACTACAAATATCTATTTTTATTCTATGTTTAATGATATCAATTAATATAACGTTTCATGTATAAAAATATAGAAGAATAAATTTGATTGATAGACATTACTCTTCTGAGTTATCATAACTTATTTTGATATTCATTTGTTTGCTTTATAAATGTATAAGTGTATATATATAAGATTCTACTTATTAACAGGTGGCAATTAAATATAACGTTTATTATACTCGTAAAAAATGCATTTATTTTACGCATTGGTAAAACAAATTCGTATAGAATATTAGCTTTTATACAAAGAAGGATACCTTTTTTTTTTTTAATTAATTATAAAACAAGTTATTCAGAACTGAAAATGTGAAATGAGAATACACAGAGTGACAGTAGTAAGATATTTCAATTTGCAAGACAGTATTATCATTTGATCTGTGAAATAAAGATAAACAATAAAAACTACCAAAGAAAATTCAAATGATGGTAATGCAACTCTTTTAGACTACATTACTTTACAAAATTAATTATACACTAGTTCTTTTATACTTGTTTTGATCTGCTCGATTTTATCAAACAAGTAGCTTAAGAAAGGAAAAAGTAAAATACAATTATATCTATTTTACCTTTAAACATGTATAATACCTTGAGTATGCAGTAGTACTTAAGCTGGTTCAAATAAAAAGACAGAGAATTCAAACCCAAATTTTAGGATAAGGAAAAAAAAAAAAAAAGCATGATGAAAATCAAAACACAAGTCAGAATATTCAATTGATTCACGAGTGTATAGAATAGGCTTGAGTGTTGATATTTTATTATGCATTAGGCAACCCAATTCATGCAACAAAGACATTGTTGTATAATACTCAAGTCTCCGAGAAAGCAATCTATCTAGAAGGATCGGTAAAGAGTCTTCTTTGATGATTTGAAGCAGCATACATATATATATATATATATATAATCAATTATATAGACAGAATATCCTATTGACTCAAATCAGAAAGAACTTTTGGATGTTGTAGACAGGGTTAAAATTGATTAACAGGTAATAGTCTGAGCCTCTAACATAGATATCGATTACAAGTAAAGTCTTGTAGTCATAAATCGACGAGATGATAGAGTTAATAGATCATTTTGAATGACAAGCTGATAACAGTCTTAAATAAACTTTTATATAAATTAGCTTGGAGGAAAGGATTATAGAGTCAATGAATCTATTAACGTTGTATAATTAAGAGATATAGTGTCTTCAAAAAAAAAAAAAAACGAGCATTCGATTTCTACTGGTACTACTGGGAATTGACTGCTAAAGAGCCGAAGAAAAGGTAATAATTGATGTAAGAAATAGAAAAGATCTTATATAGATATTATACAAGAAATAAAAAATATCCAAGCAAACTGTATGCTTTTTTTTCCCTTTCTATATACTTTATTACATAATATTAAATATCCAAATCATCGTCAGGATCTTCATCGTCAAAGTCATCAGCAGCATCTGGATCATAATAAATAAGACCAGAATTCTTCTTTTCTTCTTCTGATGATACTTCTAATTGTTGAGCTTTCATATAAGGTAATACTAAACTTTCTTTTGTCTTTCTTTGTTCATCCGTCAAAGAAAGATTAAACGACAAATTAGCAGTTGGATCATTCTTTTTATCTACATCCATTGCCTCTGCCTTTTCTTCTGCCTCTTGTCTTCTCTTTTCTTCTTCCTCATCAACGCCTGTCAATTGAAGTGTGTGGACTACTTCTAATAATCCAGTTGTTGTATCTAGCACAAATCCATTTGATTCATATTGTACTTTCCCACTTTTCTTTCTCCATTCAATATGCGCAATACCGCCTTTAGTTATACAATTGGAAGTTGTAGTCAAATATGAAAATGCATCTTCCGGCACAAATCCTGTTAATGCTGCTTGTGTATCAAAATGTGTACGTTCTTTTAAAGCTTCCAACTTGACAATAACAGAAGCTATTCTAATTAATGAATCTTCTAAAGACAATCCTATCTTTGAAACCAACTTGACATCTGAATGAAATCCAATGACTAATCGAATAGCATCTAATTTATTTTATTAGTAATCAATTCCGATCCAACACATAAAATAAAAATGAAAAAAAAAACATACCTGTCGTTAATGACTCTAAAGCTTTGACTAAGCGATATGTTCTATATTGAGAAATCATGGCTAAAGCAGTAATTGAATCAACAAGAATTGTACAATTAGGTGTATCTGTTGCCTTTTCCAAGATTGGAGATAAGATTGATTTCTCCAAGTCTTTGATATCTCTCACTTGGATTGTATTATCCTCTTCAGTAATATCATCCCATCCATGAGGATCAGTGAAACAATCGATAATAAAAATATTGTTATGGTTATTTTTTGGGAATCGCTCACGCCATGCCTTTGGTGAAGTTTCTGTCAGCAACACGATTAACGTCTGACCTTGAGAAAGTGCACGTTTACCAATATCAGCCAAAATGGGTAAAGCTGAAAAACGAACTGTATCATTAATCAATACGAAAGGAGAAGATTTTTTGTTATTTAATAAAAGATCAAGTGCTAATGAAGTCATTGCTTAATGTTTAAACAAAGAGGATTTAAAAAAAAAAAAAAAAAAAAAAAAAAAAAAACGATTTCAGTCACGACTTTTTGCTTCTGATTTTGTCCTAATTCTCTGTGTCACACATTGTCGACAATTTTATTTTATTCAGCTAATAAAAGACGTTATTGGTTGTTCTAAAAATTGATTTCGATCGTTTCAAGTGTTACGTTTTATTATAAAGAAAAAAAAAATGACAATAGAAAATGAAGCTCAACAAATGATGCCACTTCGCAGCAACAATGCACCTATAAAAATAGTAGGGCCTCCCATTATAAGGAAGAATCCTCAGCATAACCGAACTCAATCTATCTCTACAACACAACCAATAACTCAAAAAAAGAAGCAGCACAACCGAAGAGGCTCTTTACCTACAGCTATTCATGTTGCTGAAGCAAATAAATTCCATCATTCTTCTTTAGAATCACCCTTACATTCCTCCTTTTTATTATCGCCTATCCCACCTTTACCTGAAAAGGGTGCTATTTCGATTCAAATTGCTAATCCAAAGTCAGATGTTGCTTCACATTACATTACAAAACATGAAAATACGATTAAAAACCTATCTTATATTCTCATCTGGTATTTTTTTTCTACTACACTGTCACTTTACAATAAGAACTTGATGGGACGTGATCGATTTAATTTCAATTACCCACTCTTAGTGAGTTCCATTCATGCGGGGATTCATGTTATCATTACCAGTCTTATGATGTGGTTAGGAGGAAATCGTTGGAGAAGTACGACAATTGGTATGTCATTAAGAGACTATTTACTTAAAGTTGTATGTTAAAATATTGTTATTATGCATATAAATATATATAATAGAGAATATGCCATCATTGTTTTCATCTTTGTTTATTTAACATCTTTTATTATTCTTATTGGAATTAGATACCATGTGGAGTAGCAGCTGCAGTAGAGATTGGTTGTTCGAATGCAGCACTTGTATATGTTACATTATCTTTTTACACGATGGTTAAATCTAGTACACCCATTTGGGTACTATTGTTTTCTTTTATGTTTGGATTTGAAAAGCCTCGATTTTTATTGGTCACTATTATCGTTATTATGGTTACTGGAGTTATTTTAACAGTAGAAGGGGAAACAAAATTTGATGGATTAGGGTTCTCACTTGTATTGATTGCGTCCATTATATCAGGCTTAAGATGGAGTATGACACAACTGTTATTAAAACACGAAAATATAGGAATCAGTAATCCGATTGCTACCTTGTACTATTTAAGTCCTGTCATGTTTATGACTATGATGACTCTCAGTTTAATTTTTGAACATCCATTTGATCAGTCTCAAGACTCAAACCACTTTGATACCTTTGCACATATTATAGAATTATTTGGATTGATGTCTATTGGTGGATTTTTAGGTAAAAAGGAAATAGTAATAATCATACAATTCAATACTGATATAATATATGTACATGTACATGTATATGTGTATATACGTATATGTGTATATATATATCTATCTATCTATCTATAATAGCATTTGCTATGATATTGGCTGAGCTGTATTTGATTAAAAGTACAAATACAGTTACATTAAGCGTTGCAGGGATTAGTAAAGAAATTGTTGTTATTACATTATCTGTTATGATATACGGGGATGTTTTAACTACAAAAAACGTATTAGGGTAAGACTTTATATGGAACCTATATTTACATATTCTGTGGCTAACAATAACTATAATAGGCTAATTGTATCAATCATTGGTATTATTGCATATAATTATTATAAGATTTCAAAATATAATTCAAAAGAAAGGCAATATCAAATAATCCCATTACATTCATCTTCGTCATCATCGACAAATACAAGTATGTCCTCGAATACAGCAATAAGAAACCTTAGAGATTAAACATTAAAAAACGTCAAAAAAAAAGACAATGCTTATCCATATTGAATATGTAACATAAGTAAACAAAAAAAAAGGGGGAGGGACTTAACCAATTGATTTATATAAAAAAAAAGGACATGAAATGAGTTATTTTAAGTTGAATGTATTTATGTCCATAAAAAAGAAGCCATTTATATTTATGCAGAGAGAAAAAAGAAATCGACTCAACATAGTTCTGAGACATGATAGCTCTTCCACTTGTTTTAAACCTTGACTATATGAATATTACTATCTATCAATGTTTATATACTCTACATGTTAGTTATTATAGGGAAATATGTTTAATTTAGTAGTTATACAATAGATTGTAAATCTCGGTACTAAGTTTTCAACGATGAAGTAATTTTAGTATGTATATCTCAAGTTAGTCTTAACTCTCACTACTAATTTAGTTATTTCTGTATATTATACTACGATATTCACATTTGAATATATTTAAAGTTATCATTCAATTTTCAAGTAAAATGCCACTATACATGGCTCATATTTTATTTACTATTTGATAGTTTGAATATTGGAACTTTTACTTGAAAATACAGTTAATGTCATATTCATCAAAGGTGTTTTTGTCTATCATTTGCAATTCTTTTTTTTTTTTTTTTTTGTATATCGCTCAGTATATATTTATTTTCATATTTAAAATAGGTTTCTGCTTTTCATTAATATCAATTTTAATTAATAAAAAAATAAAAATAAAAATTGGGAGACTAAACTTACTATTGTCAGCTGTTTCTGGCTTTTATATTTTCGTACAGTGAGAATGATAAATATTGTCACATTGCAAAAATTAAATGTCCTTTACTTAAGGACAATTATTTTCAGCTTAGTGCCATTAACTTTGGGCAAAGTGAAATTTATTTTTTAGTAAAGGATATTTAATTTTTGTAATGTGACAATATTTACCGTTCTCACTGTATATCACCTTGACTAAGGTTTTATTTTTTTTAGTGGCTGTTATTTTTTCGCGAAATAATTTTTTTAATTCTCCTTTTTTTTATTTTTTTCATTTATTTATTTTTATTTCATCTTATTAATTTAATCATTTAAAAAAGAAAAAAAAAACATGGCATCTGACCATAATCAAGAATTACCGCCAGAAATTCTTGAAAAGCTTCGAAATCTTGAACTAGAATTAGAAGATGGGGACATTACTTTAAAAGGTTTTGAAAAAAAGAAAGCTAGCTTATTAGCAGATTTTTCATCTTCTATTCAGCAAAAAAGCGAAGCCGAACTGATTGAAGAACTAGGGCCTGAACCAAGTGCTGCTGATGTAGTGGATTTTTTGGATTTTTTACCTTCTCCAACTCACTCTCCTACACGTACAGTAGAAGCTGTTAATTTAATGGAAAATAATCATCGTCAAATACAACAACAACAACAGCAACAGCAACAGCAGCAACAACAACAACAGCATTATCAACCACAACAACAATATGTACCATTATCTCAACAACATATGAGACCACAAATGCAGCCTCAATATAGACCTTATAATGGACCTTATTATAATAATTCCTCACTTCCAAGTAATAGACCTTATATGGTTCCTCGTTATCCTCAGCAGCAACAATCACATATGCGTCCAATGCCTCCTCCTGGTTCTAATTCTTACTATAATCAACGTCCTCCTTCCTCATCTTCATCTCCAATGCCTCCTCAAAATATGATATATAGATCTCAGCAAATGTATAATACAAATAATCAGCCACCGAGACCTCATCATTCGAGTGTTACACATCCTTCACAGCCAATCAATACATCGCCTAGGCCCTTGTATAGACCTATTAATAATGGTGGTTATAGACCTCAGCAACAACCATATGGTAACTATTCATATAATAGTAGTGGTTCTATCAATAGATCACTATCTACAAATGCAAGCACAAATAATATAGAGAAACAAAGACAAGAATACTATATGTCTAGATATTCTAACAGAAGTGATTCTTTGGAATGGAATCAGTGAGCAAATTAAAGCAGCAGGTCTACACATTACTTTTTCATTATATTCATATCTTCTCCATTTATGAAAATCCTCTCATTAGTAAAACATACACATATTGAGCACTAGTAGCTATATACATATAAAACGGTAAGGGCTGTGTATTAAGAAAAAAAAAACGTAGAGAGTATATACATATTTCTACCTCTTTTTTTTTTTTTATCCACTCCTACTCCCGTGTCCCCCCTCCAATCCCTTTTAATATAATGATCCATTACTTGTTCCTTTTCCTTTGAATAAAGATATGGTGTTAGCTTGATCTTTTTTCCTTAATACAGTAACATATATTTCTATATATACATATATCATCTTAAACTGAGTTATTCTCTTCATGCTTATTTTCCTCATTCTAGATTTTTAGTAGACTATATTTTTATTTTGCTGCTTTAAATTTGCTTGCTGCATATTCGGTTTATTATTTGTGCTTGCAATCATGTGTGTTGCTACATTATTGAATTCTTTTTTCTTTTTCTATTTCTTTTTTTTTTTAAAAAAAAAATAATAACAACAACAATAATAATAATATAGTTGACGTTGATCTTAAAGCGCCCTCCATCAGAAAATTGGCTTCAAATATTTCTTTAAGTATTAATCCTGCTCGATTATCAGTTTCCTCTATTGACACTTCAGCAATGTTAAATCAGCAGTACTTATCTGATACATCATCAGTTGATCTATCTTCTAAGGAACAGAAAATAAATTTCAGCAAATATGGCAACGTGATGATGACCAAAACATTTTACAGTATTGAGCCTATTCCAACACCCACATGGGTTGAAAAGGATATCTCATTTGAGCCCTTGGGACGTCAAGTACTCCCATCTTTACCTCGTACTATACCTTTCAAAGTCGTTAATTTACAAGATAAAAGAGAACTTAATCAATTCAAGTCGATTGCTGACATTCTGCGCTATCGAGCTACTGGTAGTGAAAGGAATGCCTCTGCTTTTACATTGATCGATGAAAAGGGTAAAGAAATAATGAGTCTGACATGGGAAAGACTAGCAGCAAAAGCAGAGAAAATAGCAATGATGATTCGTGAAAAATCAGAACTTCAGCTTGGTGACCGTGTAGTACTTATCTATAGGAAGTCTGAAATAATAGATTACATTGCCTCACTCATGGCTTGCTTTATTGCTGGAGTCGTGGCTGTACCGATCAATGCTATTGAGGATATCTCTGAATTATGGTTTATCCTACGTCTCACTCAAAGTCAACTTGTATTAACGACTGATATAAATATGAAGATTTTGACAAAGAATATAAAGGTAGCCAACATAAGTTTCCCAAAGGATATAGAATGGTGGACAACACATGATTTTGGTTATGCTGATTCACGTCAAATAAAATATAGTCCAATTCGATATACACCTTTGGCTTATATCGAATTCACAAAGTCAATGAATGGTGAATTGAAAGGCGTAACCGTATCTCACCCATCTATTATGAGCAATTGTTATTCATTTACAGCTGCAGTGACCGAAACGGTGGTCTTTAAAGATCAAGATGGGATATCTAGTATACTCCCTAACTGGGATACACAGGGTTCAGATATAATGTTAACTTACCTTGAACCTCGGCAACAGGTGGGTTTAAATATATCTGTTCTTTGTTCAACTTACAATGGAAATCATACTATCTTTACCAGTCCCAATATTATTGAAACACCAGAAGTATGGATTTATGCTATATCCAAATACAGAGGTATATCATGTTATTTACCTATATATATATATATATATATTATAAAACTTATTTCTTCATGATATAGCTACTGTTGCTTTAGCTGGTTACCCTGGAATGGTTTATGCCGCAAAATATTATCAAAAAAATACACAACAAGTTATAAATTATAGTAAAAAGATTTCACCTGATCTGTCAACACTTCGACTACTATTTATAGACACCATCGTTGTCAACCCTGATTTAAATGAATTTATTGCTAATAAATTGATTCAACCTCTTATCTCAGTAAACACGTCTTATTCTCCAATTGAAGTGGTTACACCTATTTTGTCATTATCTGAATTTGGTGGTGCTATTGTGAGTTTTAGGGATTACCTAGGACCTAGTAAATCGGAAGAATTTGAGCAATTTTATAATCAACAGGATAATTTGACAACTATTAAAAGAAGAACTGTATTTGCTAATGGGAAATCAAGAGATGTTTGGGGATGTATACTAGATGCAGACGCTTTATGTAAAAAAGAAGTTGTAGTCTTAGCAACAAATACTACTGTAAGTGACCTCGATACATTCCCTAGACATTTGAGAGTTGGATCACATGGATTTCCTTTCCCTAATACCTCAGTTGCCATTGTAGATCCAGATACATCCTTACTTTGCTTACCCAACATGGTAGGTGAGATTTGGATTGATTCTCCTTCACTAAAGGATGGATTTTGGGCAATACCGCCTACTTTATCTGATCTGATATATCATGCAAAGCCTACTTTGATACATTCAGAAACATATTACTCTGAAGAAAGGTTTAAACATCAAGGGTTTTTAAAAACAGGATTACTAGGTACAGTTTATGGTGGTCGTTTAATTATTTTAGGCGCCTATGAAGATCGTGTAAGGCAACAACGTTTAGGGGAAGAATTGGGTGTAGAAGAAGTTCACTTGAGGTCAGATATTAGTAATACTATCACTAAAAACACTCGAGTAGATTTATGGTATATAATATATATATATATATATGCATATAAACAAAGATTGTGAAAACAATATATACATGTTTATATGTTGTAGACTCATTTATTTTTTTTTTAGCACTGTCTTTGATGTTTTTGTTAATGGACAGTATCTACCTATACTTGCTTTTGAATCAAACTTACCTAAAAATGAAATTGAAAAGTTAGCATGCAACTTAACTATGATACTTCAAGCTCATCATGGACTAAGATTATATATCTTGTTTGCTATGAATAAAGGACAACTTCCTCGGTATTTAAAGGATGGCAATCAATATATTCATCATTTAATGACAAAACGGTATTTTATGGAAGGAAAACTTCCCATTAAATATTTGAAAATGAATGTTAACCATACGATTTTCAATAAAACACATATTTCTGATGCTACCAGTTTATCTTCTGTGTGGCAGACTTGCTTATCCTCTTATGAAAAGGCAATTTCCCTACAAATTATTTCTTCTCACAAAAGACTACAACACTCTGGAATTGAGGTTGTAAAGACAGCTCTTGATGAACGCTCGGGTTATGATTTATCAAAATTTACAAACATAATTGATATTATCTTATGGCGTACCTCCCTTTATCCTGATGAAAATGTATTTCTGAATGTCATCCAAGGTACTACAAAGCCAATCACCTGGCGCAAACTGAATAATCAAATCGCTACGTTTGTCAATTATTTCATTAAAAAGTGCACACTTAAAGCTGGTACGAACGTAATGTTGATGTTACCCTTTGGGTTTGACTTTGTTTGCACTCTTTACGCCTGTCTTGTCGTAGGTGCTATCCCTATCATCTGCTCTCCTCCCGAACTCCTGCAATCCTCTCAAAAACGAATTCAAGATGATGTAAACGCCATGATTCGTACCCTTCACGATTTACAAATTCAGCATATCATTACTAATTCACAATCTGAAGATATTTTACGTAACAAAAATATTGTTTCTGCAATTAAGAATGCAACTACCCTCAGCGGCAAGCCAATCGGGTTAAAGAAGTTGCCTGTTCAAATCAATGTTGAGAAGGCGCCACGCTATAATAAACTGTTGGGCCCTGACAGTGGATTTTCTATAAAATCTGAATGGACAGCCGATAAGAAAAGACCTGCACTTGTATTGATTCGACAAAGGCAATGTGAAGATTACGAGTCAGGGGCACATCAATACATCTCTTACAGTCATGCTACCCTCCTTTCGCAATGTCGTTCTCAAAAGGTGACCTGTCAGATTAATTTTCAAAGACCGCTTATTGTTACTGGGCTGAATGGATTTGAAGGGTTAGGCTTATTACATGCTGCCTTTTGTAATATCTACGTTGGTTGCGCTACTATTTTAATGCCTACTATAGAATTTAGAAACAATGCAGCTTTCTATTTTGAATTAGTAGCTAAAAGGAAATGCCGAACTATTTGTACAAATTACATGTTATTTGATTATGCCATGAATCAAATTCTTCCGTCAGAACAAAGAAGGATTCCTCTTCAGAATATACAAAATATGATGGTAACTGTTGCATGTAGAACAAAACCTATGTTATATGAAAAGATAGCACGTTATTTAGCACTAAGTAGAGTTGAAAAGGAGACAGTGAATACAGTTTACAGTCATCCCTTTAATCCGATGATTACAACACGTTCATATATGTTATTAGAACCTATTTCACTTATAGCTGATCTTAAATGGCTTAGGCACGGTATTGTATGCCCTGGATCAATGCAGACTGGCATTTTATTACATGACTCGGGTATTGTTCCAATAAATACAATGGTGGCCATTGTTAATCCTGAAACTTTAGAATTATGTCCTAGTCATGTAATAGGAGAGATATGGGTTTCTTCTGATAGTAATGTGAAGGGCATGTATAAACCAATGATAAAAAATGAACAACCCGACCTTTTTGAAGCAACACTACATGGATCAGCAGATAAAGGCATCAAATACATGCGCACTGGGGATATTGGATTTCTATGGAATGTTCAAAGAAAGGCAATAGATGCACAACAAACAATTGTAGAAGAGGGACAATGTCTTTATGTACTTGGCCACCTTAGTGAAGTGATTATGACAAATAGTTTAATTTATTTTCCAACTGACATTGAACAAACTGTTGAAAATTGTCATCCAGATATTTTGCATGAAGGATGGTAATATATACTTTACATATATATAATGCTGTTATTTATTTATTTATTTTTTTACCATTTATAGCTATGCTATTCAATTAAACGATAATAAGGAAATTATTATCATTTCTGCTATAAAGCCGAATAGTGCAAGCAAGTTATCAGTTGTACCCGTCATAGTAAACTCAATTTTAGAGTATCATTCATTGCTTGTGGATACAGTTGTTCTAGTAGATAAAGATCAATTACCAAAGAAGAATAACGGAGACAAACTTCGAGAAAAATTAAAATCCCTGTATCTACGAAAAGAAATGTAAGTTAAAAATATAATTATATACCATATATGATTCTTACCTTTATGTATACAAATATATGAATATATATTTATATATATAGATCTGCCATTTATATTCATAGAATTAAAGATCAGCTTCAATCTATGACCTTACTTGGAAATACAAATACATTATCACAACCAAGTTTATCTTTTATGAATGATGATGGTGATAACCATTCAATTATATCATTTAGTCCAAAATCACAGGCTAATTTTGATACAAATAGTACTTACCGACGCTCAGCTTCAGTAACTAGTTTATTCACAAAATTACAAAACTATGTAAGTGAATAGAATCCAACAATCGCATGTACCATAATTTATTTATATCTACTATGTCTTCAATGATTCGTACCACGCAAAGTAATTCATCTATTATATTATCACATATATTATTCTTACTATATACTCAATACTCATCATATTAATATACTTATAATCGTTGTAATTTGAGGACATCTATATGTATATATAAATGTAGTATTTTTTTTTTCTTATTTAATAATCCATTGCATAAACTACTATACAATGATAAATTAAGAACTTAAATACATATTTTCTCATAAAGACGGGTAAAAGATTTCCTATGAGGGATTCCTATTTGTTCCAGTTTGTAAATTTTGACACACTTCCTTTTGTGTATCTTTATTTACGTTTAAATATGTTTTACTGACCAAGCGTAAATTCTTAAGTATCTATTTTATTGGATTATTAATTATTATTTTTTTTTTCTATATCAGCTGTATGTGTAACAGATTGCAGTAATAATTTCAAATCAAACACACATCTGTTTTAATTTTATATTTTATTTCCTTCAAAGTAATTTTTTTTTCTTCGAATCCTTAAGGGAATGATGAATGTTCAAAAAAGTGCAAAAAACAAGGAAAACAAGCCTTCAATAATAAAAACTAATAATAAGAACCAAGTTAATAGTAAAATTCAACAGAATCAAATGATAGAGACTCAATCAAATCACTCTCATGCATCTTCTGCAGACATAACTATAACAGGTTTAAATATATATAAATATATATGTATATGTATATCATTCATATTTAAAATATGCCTCCTCTTTTTTTAACATGATATATATTTGTAAAGAATAGAGGGAGACATTGAGCGTGATTTATCTTTAAATAATGAAGATAATGAAGAAGAGTTTGATGGTGGATATGGTTGGCTTGTGGTTTTAGGTGCATTTTGCGTTCAAGTGACAAGTTTCGGTATTGTCACAAGCTGGTATATGAATATTGAATATCATAAACAATATAATGTATTCAATCCTTTTTTTTTCCTACTATTTATAGGGGTAAATAGACATTATTATTAAAATACCATCTTATATATATATACATATATAAATACAGAGTTTAAAATGTAGGTGTAATGCAAGATTATTATTATCAGAACATATTCTCGGGTAATTCAAAAGCACTCGTTGAACTTAGCTTTGTTGGTACATTGGCGTTAATTTTTATCAATGGTATGAGTCCTTTCATTCATGTATGTATCGCTAGATATGGTCTTCGGCAGATAAAAATTGTAGGCACTCTTTGTATTACTATTGCATTAGAAATGGCTAGCTTTACTCATAAGGTATTGATCTTTAGTAATTACTATACACGCAAAATTTGCTTTTATATATATACATATATATATATATATCTTTTATTATACATACATACATACAAACTACATAGATTTGGCATTTGTATTTATCACAAGGAATTTTATTTGGATTAGGTGCTTCATGCTTGTATGTAACTATAATGGCTGTTACCCCTCAATGGTTTACAAAAAACAGAGGCATTGCTTTAGGTATAGTAGCTGGCGGATCTGGTATAGGTGGACTCGTTATGCCATTGATCATAACACCCATTAATAGAAATTTGGGACCTAGTTGGACTTATCGAATATTAGGTCTCATCTGCCTAGTGTGTGATGCGATTGCATGCATATTAGTAAAAGAAAGAGTTGCTAAACCTCAAGAAAAAAAGAAACTTTCGAAAATAGTTCATTTTGATGTACTTAAAGATATAAACTTTCTTATTTATTGTATTGGATCAGATATTGCTTTATTTGGCTATTTTATACCATTCTTTTTTGTTCCTGGTAAGAAAAAAAAAAGGAACATTGCAAATAATAAAAATTCATAAAATGTATGCATGTATGTTTCCTTTTTTTTTTTAGCTTACGCAACACATCTAGGGATGCCTGATTCTCAGGGCTCATCACTTGTTGCTGTTATGTCTGCAATGAATTTCATAGGTCGTTTAGTAGCAGGGTAAATATAACAATAGCATGTTTAACTCCAAATAATAATAATAATAATTTATGTTTATTTACAGATATCTTGCTGATCGCATCGGAAAATTAAATTCAAATATTATTTTTACATTAATTTCAGCCATCAGTTGTTTACTGATTTGGACTTTTGCATACACATATGAGACTCTGATGGGTTTTAGTATTGTGTTTGGTTTCTTTTGTGGATCTTATTTTGCATTATTGTCTCCTATTTCTGCAAGTATTCTTGGTATGGAAAGGTTCCCTTCAGGGCTGTCATTATTACTCTTATCCAATTCGATTCCTGTGTTTGGCTCAACTATAGCAAGCTCTATTGAATCAGCTGTCCAATCTTCCTCATTCTTCACTTACAAGATGTTTGCTGGGATTACTTACCTAATAGGTGCAATCATTCTTATTGTTTTAAAGTTTAGACTAAACAAAAAATTTTTGGCTATAATTTAACCCTTACAAAAAAAAACTTATACATTAACACAGTGTTTAAAATACTATTTAATAGATTGCTTTCAATTTTCTTACAAAAGTATTTTAAAGAAATATAATATTTAAACATTTAAACACTTCTTATATTAAAAAAAAAAACAATTGAATGATAAAACTTCTTCTTGATTAAAGATGCTTAACATATTTAATTGCACCTCTATTGATCAATCTTGTTGATATAAACAGTTCACTATTCTTTTAAAAATATATGATGCCGTATAGAGATGAAGCTGTTCATTTTGAACTTTATTTACTAAATATATAACTCAGTTATTTGAATTCCCTTTTTCTAAGAGGATAAGAACTATAACTAAGCAGAGATTTATTTATTTATTTATTTTTTTTAAAAAAAATGCCCTCTGTTCTCCAGACACTATGCTGACCTCCTCTCATTATAAGAACATAATGAATGAAATATTGGGATCAGGAGGAAGACAAAAAAAAAGATTTGCATGATAGCCTTTATCTACCCTACTTGTATTCAACTTAAAGATCATTATTGTTAATATTAGCATAGTCTAAAGTGTAGTAGATAAAAGATGAAAAATGTGTTATAATTATGTATTATGTATCAATCACAAACATGTTATGTTAAGATATTCTTAATGAAATAATAGTACGATCAATGACTTGATTATAGAAATCAATATAAAGGATATACAATAACTAGGATTGAATAATAAGTGTCTTGGTATATCTAGAACATATATTATTTTATATTTTTTTTTTGGTCAAATATACTCAAAAATGGGGTATATCCTTTTCCTTTTATTATTCTTCGTAGTTAGTTATGTTTACAAAGAAGCTAATATTATAAGAGTTACAACTCTATTATACATAAAATATATATTACGACTGAGCTTATCATTATTTGACTTGAATTAAGCAGTAAATAATACCGAGTCGTTTACACTTACTTTCATCAAATATAGATTTGTTTATAAAGCATATTATAATGAATTTTTTTTTCTTAAACCCAACTGATACAACTGAACATACTAGATTTCAGTACTTGGATATATGCACATATTGATTATAAATAAAAAGGAGAGAGAAGGAAGGAGTATTCGTCTTCAACTATATTTTAATGCTTTCAAAAACAAAAAAGAAAGAAAAGGAGCATGCTATTAAAACAAAAAGAAAAGAACGAGAATTCTATTATATCAATTTTACATAGCATATAATGTTTAATTCTTCTGTTCATAGTCAATAAAATGTAATCTATTTCTTTATAAGTCTACTATTACAAGATCAAAATAGGGGGGACAATTTATGAATGGAATTCCAAAAATTTCTCCATTAAAACACTGTCACAGAAAATTTCAAACTTAATTTGTTCATGCTGCAAAACCTTAATTACAGAGTAAAATTTATTTTATTTGTATTTTTTTTTTTTCTTGCTTCTTGTATCAAATGAATTTTATAACAAAGATATCATCATTAGCCATTCATGATAATACATTAAATGGCTGGTTTGGTGTTTTGTTATCATCTTCAGCATGCATCATTGGAGGTAATAAGATATTGAATCAAATTATGATATGAGATAGCCTTAATTAATTCCTTTCTTTTCTTTTCTTTTTTTTATAGCTTCAATTGTTTTTATAGATAAATTTTTTCATACAAAAGTATTAGATAGTCGTTCCTTTATGGCAGCGTCTATGTCACTGGCATCTGGTGTTTTATTATTCTCATCTTTATCTGTATTATTCCCTCAAGCACAAAAAAATCTAAATAATTCTACAGTATTATATGTATGCTATTTTGGTGGAGCTATTTTTACTCTTTTGTTAACTAGACTTATTCATTATTTAATGCCTGATGCTATTCATGCTTGTGGAGAAGCAACGCAAGAATGCCACCATAATGAAGAACATCATCATAGACATTCAATAAGAGAGGAAAGACGTAAATTAAATAATCGGCCTTGTGATGTTGAATATGGTACAATTCGTTCAAGTGAATCTCATTTCCGATTTCATCATGATGATCTAACCCATCATAATCAACTTCATCAAACAGAAGAAGTAACTGATAATGATACTATTAGTGAATGTTCAAGTGCAAATCATCATAATCATCATGAATCAGTTGAACAAACAGTTGAAAATGATCCTAAACATTATTATAGTATTGGCATTCAAACTGCTATTGCCATTTGTGTACACAAGTTTCCAGGTAAACAGGTTAAAAAAGAAAAAAAAATACATCTATATACTGAAGAATTGTTCAATATTGATTTTTAATTGATTTTAGAGGGACTCATCATGTTTGTTTCCAGTCAAGCATCCACTTCACTCGGTATCAGTGTTGCTATTGCTATGTCAATTCATAATTTAACAGAAGGATTTATGATCGCTTTACCCTTGTATTACGCCACACAATCTCGTGTAACTGCGTTCAATTATGCGGCTATAATGGGAGGACTTTCTCAGCCATTAGGTGCACTTATTGGGTTAGGGCTTATTAAGAATATAACGAAAAAGAGTGAAAATTGGTTGTTTGGTATTGTATTTGGATGTGTCAGTGGAATGATGTCCCTTATTACTATTCAGGTAATAATCTTATTTTAGTATTTTGTATGAATAGGTGGCTTATTCATTTCATATTAGAGTATGTTACCGCAAGCTATTAGGGCAGACAATAAGCAGCATTTTGTACTTTTATTTTTCTTTTTAGGTGTATTCTTAGTTGGACTTACATCTATCTTAGAAGACCTTTAAAATTACTATTTTTTTTCTTTTTTTTTTTTTCTTTTTTTCTTTTTTATTTAGTTACATAAATATAGATTATAATCTATATTTTTGATGTTTCGCCTTTATTATTAGTGATCATCCACTTCTGACACCAATGGACAGTAGCGTCTATCATATATGGGCACCATTCATGTCCAACATCAGGAACAAGATCATATCTCCAATCATCACCTTCTTTTCCAATATGAATTTGACGTAAAGAGCCAACTAAAGACTTATTGAAAGCAGCTTTTACTAACGTATCCTTTTCAGCATTCATAATTAAAATATGCTTAGTTTTTAATTTTTGATCTAATTCGGCCAAATGCCCTGATATCATTTTACAAAATGAATCAGGAAGATATGTTTCAGCAGGTTGCAATCTTGTTTCGTTTAGTCGAGCTTTCATTAATGTAATAAAGTCAGCAGTTCCAACAATAGGGATAGCAACTGTAATGCGAGGATCTATGTATAATGGAAAAGAAGAGAAAATTGTAAATTTCTCTCTCTCTCTCTCTCTTTATCTTTTTTTTTCTTTTTCCTTTATTGATAAGCTATATAAATACCATTGGCTGCTGTTAAGAATGTTGCATGGCCACCCATTGAGAAACCCATTACTCCCCAAATCTCTACCCATTGTTGGGAACCACCAAATAAATAGTATTCTACTACATCAATTAATTCACTCACAGTATGTGAAGTAGAATGAATCATACTCCACATATCTAATGCATGAGTTGGATTTTTATATTTACCCTCTACCCAACCATAGTTTGCAGGCTTATAAATAAGCCGACTTCCATGGTTAGGTGAGTCAAATGTAATAACGAGAATGTACCGATTTCCTTTTTGATAATGTTCATTTAATTGGCATATAGCTTGAGAAACCGATTCCATCTTGAATTGATTTTCTATATGTATACATATATATATATATATTATAGAATAACTATTATGATAATATTAACTATTTTATATCTTTCTTTATTTTACGTAATCGACCATGAAGCGCAAACATGACAGTAACAGGTGCTCCTCTATAAAATTTATTATATTCTTCTAAACCATATACTGTTAATTGAAGCCCAATGACATGAATGACTTGTTTTGAAATCATAATAATAACAATAATAATAATAATAATAATGTTAATAAAAGAGTGATGGGGAAAACTCTACTACTTCACAAAATTATTTTGGATAATAACCAATAAGGAATAGTATTGTACAAGGAATTTCTACTATAAAAGTAATACTGTAATTTACATAATGTTCAACAAAACTATCCTTTTCTACCATAATTAAACATCATTAACAGGAGCTTTACGTCCTATCCTATAAAACGCGGAGAACACTATATTTCAATTTGTATCTGCAAGCTCCATTTAATTCTCGCAAAAAAAAATATGAGAGGATACAGAGAAATGTCTATCAAACACTATATTATGTAATCAAACATACTAGAGTTAGACTGTTTTAGGGAAAACAAAAAAAAAATCTATATAGTGAAGTATTAATATTTGTGTTATCATATTTTAAACAGATTTACAACTTGGCAAGAATATGAAAAGCAGTATCCTGAGTTGACATACAAACACTGTCAATCTCTGCCATAAAATAAAAGGAGACACTTGCACAAAATTTTCGATACAAGTAAACAAAGGAAATAGACAATGCATGTTTTGTAGACTCAAACACATATTATTGATAAAAAAAAACTTATATTGCATCTAGGATTAGTGCACCAATAACTATATAGAATTTGTTGCCCTTTATACCTTTCTTCCCTTCATAATCAAGAAGATTAAAAATGTATATGCATATACATGTATTTTTTTCCGCTTTGACTGTTGTAACAATAACAATTTAAATCTCCATTCAAAAAAAAAAAAAAAAAATAATAAATTAGCCCTTCCAGGTTCTTTGGCAGGGTTTGTTAACTTGAGTTATGTTAACGAGGTCTATTATAAGAACAGCCCAAATATCAAAACATGTAAGCATGTTGTAAATAAATAAAATAAACTACATATAAGACTCCCTCCTTTTTTTTTTCTCTTTTCATTTACCCATCTGGTAGAGTCGTTATTCTTCAACGATTGCTTTAAGGGAATCATTACAAAAAATAGATCGCTACAATTCTGAAATTAACGCATTTACTTCAGTTAATAGCAGAGCTCTATTAGAACAAAAAGCAGAAGAGTCAGATAAAAGACATTTAAATGGTATATAAAAAGAAGAAGAAGAAAAAAAACAAGACATGTATTTTTTCTTATAATAAATATTACATAATAGGAACACCTTTAAGTTCAATTGATGGAACAGCTATTGCGATAAAAGATAATATTTGTACTCGATTTTTACCTACTACATGTGCTTCGAATATGTTGAGAGGTATAATGATACTATCTTGATTCTCAAAATGAATAAGATAATTTTCTAATACAAATTTATATTTTTTAGATTTCAATTCGCCTTATGATGCTACTGTAGTCGAGTTATTAAACAGAGCTGGTGCATTAATTATTGGAAAGACAAATATGGATGAATTTGGTATGGGGTATTGTGAATAATGATTTAAAAAATATGTATATAATATATTAAAACTAAATAGATTCTGTCCATGTTTAGCTCTCTAAATATACATAGTGCATTTGGTCCTGTTATCAATCCATTAAGTTACAAGGAAGATGATAAAAGATCTGCAGGCGGTAGTTCAGGTGGAAGTGCAGCCAGTGTTGCAATGGGCATGTGTTTAGCGTAAGTAATTTACAAATAGAAATAGAATTAGCCTGTTGGCTCTAACTGCTTTGAGGAAAAAAAAAGTGCATTAGGATCAGATACAGGTGGATCAGTTAGAATGCCTGCTTCTTATTGTGGTTTAGTTGGATTTAAACCTAGTTATGGTCGTTGCTCTAGACATGGTTTAATTGCTTATGCTAACTCATTAGATACTATTGGGATTTTAAGTCGAACTGTAGAGGACTGTTCAAATGTATATGGTAAATCCAATTATATATATGTATCAATATATGTATATTAATATATATTTTTTGTAGATATCATTTCGAAATATGATGTTCGTGATCCTACTTGTATGCCTGTTGACTTGCGAAATAAAATAGAAGAGAATGAAATTGAACTTTTATCTAGATTTCAAAATAGTGGAAATTTAAAGGGATTAACGATTGGAATTCCTCAAGAATTCTATGTTGATTCATTGTCAAATGAAGTAATTGAAGTATGGCGTAAAGGAATTCAACATTTACAAAAATTAGGTGCAAAGATAGTTTCAATATCGATACCTCATATTTCTTTATGTTTACCTGCTTATTATACAATTGCACTTGCAGAAGCAAGCTCAAATTTAGCAAGATATGATGGGATACGTTATGGTATATATACATATATTTATATATATATTATCTTATTTATTTATATCTCATTTAATTATAATTTGCAAAGGTCATAGAAGTCCTGATAATGTAGACCATCTATTATATGAAGATACACGTACAGAAGGATTTGGTGAAGAAGTTCAGAGACGTATTTTACTTGGAACTCATGTATTAACAGCAGGGTAAGGTTATATATGTACATTTAGATAGATAAATAGATATACATGTATAGTGTGTAAACTTAAATTTTCGTACCTTTAGAACATATGAAGCATTATTTTTGCCAGCACAAAAAATTAGAAGATTAATTCAGAAAGAATTTAATCAAGTATTTAAACAACCTAATTTATTATATACTGATGAGTTAAATCAAACTTCAGCAGTAGATATGCTATTAGTGCCAAGTGCAACATCACCTGCACCCAAGTTATCAAAATATAATTCAGTCGAATATATAGATGATGTGATGACATTACCTGCTAATCTAGCCGGTCTACCAGCCATTACTGTACCATTTGAGACTCAGTTAAAGTATCCTATTGGATTACAACTAATAGGTCAATATGGTTATGATCAGTTCGTTTTACGAATTGCAAAAGAACTGGTTATGAAAATATAACACGTTTTCAATTCCCACAACAAGCAATTTGTAATAATCAAGCCTCTTTTTTTTTTAATTTTTTTTTAATATTTATTTTTAAATAAAAACGAATGTGGCTAAAACCAAGTTTTTTTTTTTTTTTTTTTTTTTTTTTTATTACTCCTGCTTAAAATACATTTTCATTTTATTCTCTTCTTCTTCTTCTTTCCCTTTCTTCTTCTTGCCTTCTTTTCCTCCTCTTGTTATTTCACATACACATCTATTTCAATTTAAAGCTTAAATAGAGGGAAAATCAATGGATTCATATTATGACAACACAGAAGTTTTAGTTGGAGAAGAATGTGAAGATCCTCATTGCCATGGCTGTCAAAAGCCCATTGAAGATGGGTCTGTAGTTCAATTTGGTGATGGTATTTGGCATTTCGAGTGGTACTACAAAATAACGATAAAATACTATTTACATTTTTATATGTATCTAATTGCTTACAAATATTTTTGTTTTTTTTTCTAAAGTTTCCGTTGTGCCAAGTGTCACAAACTAGTTGAATGTTATAGTAATTTATTACTATTAAGAGACGGTAATCCTATCTGTGAAGATTGCTCATATAGTTGCCATGCTTGTAAAAAAACAATTAAAGATGAAGCTATAATGACAGGTAATTTATAGTATGTTTTTTTGTTTGTTTGTTTGTTAAGGGAGGAACAAGAAAAGATAGATGTTAAGGTAAATGTATAAATATAGGTGATGAGGCTTATCATGCAGAATGTTTTCGATGTGTTCAATGTAATAAAAAAATTAATGACTTGGTATTTACACAAACAAGCAAGGTAAGTAAATAATTTAGTTATATGTTATGATAAAAGACTTCATGATCTATTGTAGGGAATTTATTGTACAAAATGTCATGAAACAAGGAAACAACTTCGAATGAAAAAGAGGGATGAGCGAAATAATAATGTAATATTTTACAACGGTAGCTTTAAATAGATTGAATTTAACTAATTGACATTATATCTACAGAGTAGACATTATTATGATAGTAAAAATACAACATCTTTAAGTAGACCGCCTCTTGAATTGAGAACTTCTTCAACCACCTCCATTGTAAATGCCTATACAGAAGAACATTCACCTTTATTAGAATCCAATGATATCAATGAATTAAATAATATGCTAATGGGTCAAAGAAATAGTGAAGAGACACCTCGAAGTTCTATTGATAACAGTCTTACTCGAGTAGTCGATATGGATCAGTTAGATGATACACCTCAAGTGCATGCATTAAAGCATCAACTAATTGAGACAAAGAATCGTTTACGGGAAGTAGAAGGCAAATTTAATAAAATCAAAGTAAGTTTTATGAATATGTTTCATATATTTGTATATATATATATATATATTCAAAGGAAGTTATTCATCGTATCCTTTCTCTCTCTTTCTCTCTCTTTCTCTCTCTTTCTCTCTCTCTCTTTTTTTTTCCTTATGTAGACAATAAGTAGAAAGGCATTAGATGAATTCAATATGGTAAAGGAGGGGTATGCGCATGAGGTGCAAGCACGAAGAGAGGCCGAAAATCAAATTATTCGTCTGAAGAGTGAGCTATTGTTTTACCAACAAGCTAACATTTTTAATGGGCATGATTTTATTCATTATAGTAAGGAAGAAATTGAAGCTCTCAATCAAACACGTGCAGATTTGGAACAGATATGTTATGATTTGAGATCAGAACGAGACAATCTTATTCGTGAATTAGAAACTCATTCTAAAAACATCGAAAAATTATTAGCTAGTCAAAAGCCTCAAGATTTGCATTGGGAAAGAATTCAACATGCTTACCAACAGCAACTGAATTCTATGCAGAAGGATATGACTCTGGCAAAAGAAAGTTATGCCCGATTAGTAAAAGGACGTGAAGAGATCATTTCGGATATGATCTTATTGAATACTAAAAATGCTGAACTCACTCAACTTAATAATGATTTATCACGTCGTGTGATAGAGAGAGAACAAGAAGCTAAGGCAGTTTTTGCTGGTACAAGTTTTTTAACAATAGACGATAATTCTGAAGAGCAAGATGATACATTAAAACAATTAAAATCTACCCAGTATAATAATAAAAGTAACGGTACCAGTAATAATAAACATCGACGCAACCTTTCTACGGGGTCTATTGGTATTGCACATCCTACAACTGTCTTACCAAATATAAATAATAAATCGAATCAAATCAGTGAACCCGCTTCCTCTTTTTCAGCAACTGCAAAGTTAGCACAGCTCGATAGTTTTAGTGGCTCTGCAGCTCCTAGGTTGTTTAAATTTAGAAGAAATAAAAGTGCCTCTAGTAGAAATAAGACAACGAATAAACAAGTCGAAGAAAATAATAAATCGATCCTATCTATATCTTACGACACAAAATCTCTAGAGCTGGCCTCAGAGTCTTTTCCCGTAAAAAAGGATTCAGAAAACCCTACTGTTAATAGAACAACAGGAGGAAGCAAGCATCATTTTATTCAAACCAAATTTCTAAGACCTATCAAATGTGAATCTTGTGGTGAAAAAATGTGGCGTGTTAATGAATTAAAATGTTCAGGTACAACTTGAATTAAAATCCAGTAATAGTAATGATTTTTTTTTTCTTTTTTACATAACAAATATTTATATATTTACGTGTATATAAAAATGTATACATATATACACACACACACATATATATATATATATATATTAGAATGTAGTATGGTTTGTCATGCTAAATGCGCATATAGTGTACCACAAGTATGTTTTAGAAAAAATAATTCAGATGCAAATAACGAAACTACTAGACTTATGTTTGGTAATGACCTAATTAAACAAATTCAAGCCGAAAAGGGGAAAATACCATTAATTGTAGAAAAATGTGTTGAATCTGTTGAGAAAAGAGGTATGATAAGAGAGATTTATATAAATAAATATCTGAAATATTATTTTTTTCTTTCTTTAGGTATGGATTATGAAGGTATTTATCGGAAGTCTGGTGGTGTAGGTCAAATGAGACAAATACAACAAGCTTTTGAAAAGGGTGAAGTACTTAATTTAGCGGATGAAGAGAAATGGAATGATATTTGTGCAATTACAAGTGTTCTTAAACAATATTTTAGAGAATTACCTAACCCATTATTTACTTATGAATTACATTCTAAATTTATGGATGCTATGAGTAAAATATACATTTATACATTCATATAATATAAATATATTCATTTTTTTTTTGCTTTGTATATATGTTTAGTGATTACGGACAGTAAAGAGCAGCTACAAACAATGACTCAATTGATTCAAATGTTACCTATTGAAAACTTTAATACTTTAAAGTACTTGATGGAGCATTTAAATAGGTAAATAGATTTAGCTATCTTAATCAAATATGTATTCATTTGTTTACTTTTATAGAGTTCAGAGTCAAAGCAAAGATAATTTAATGACATCCAAAAATTTAGCTGTCATATTTGGCCCTACACTTCTTCGACATCAAGATGAAAATCGGGATTTATTAGAAATGAATTATAAGATTGGAGCAATAGAATTTATATTAAATCATATGGAAACGATCTTTGTCATTGAAACAATAGGAGGAAATAGTAGCAATATTTCTGAACATCGTCGGGCTCAACTACCACCATTTCAAAAAAGAAATGAAGATTTAAATACCCTTTTCAATAGTTATCAAATTTCTAGTAATAGAAAAGAAGATATTAATAATAGTAATAATAATAGTAATAATAATAATAATGGCAGCAATAATTATAATAATATCACTTCCTTACAACAGCAACCCTGTAATAATAATTCTACACTATTAACTACACCAGCTGTTCCACCTCGACAAAATGCTGGTTATATATAATATATATTTGTTGTATATGTATATGCATTTTAAACGTTATAACATTCTCTTATATTCACATACACGTACTGATCAATAAAATTAATCACAGTTTACACATACATTTTTATATTCAATGAATTTCCTTTGACCTAGTTTACCAATAAAGTTATCTAATTAAATCACATCTATTCATGACCTTCCCTTTCTTTTTTTTTTTTTTTTTTTTGCAATCAACATTATTAAAATACTATTCGTATTATGTAATCTATTCGCTTTCTACTAGGATGATCTTAGCATAGTTTGAGTATGATATCATATCTAATATCTTTACATCATCGATCGATTAAATGACTAGAACTTATTCAGTTCTGTATGTATATTGAGTATTCCACAGTAAGCCAAGTCCCTCTGTAATGTCACGCTTCATATATTTACGTAATTCATATTACATTTAACCTCTGCTTTGATATGTAATCCATTCAATGTATTGTTATCTAAATTATAACTTTTCTGCAGCTCTCTAATATCAACTATTCAAAACTATCTACATTCCCTCCCGTAGTCTATGAACAGCCTTTTGCAGAAGTATAATTTGTATTGATGACTCAGATAATCAAATCTTTGACTTTATTATTACTATCCAGACTCTCTTTTCACTTGGAAATATTCTATTATTCATGCACATGTTTATAATTGATACACAAATACGTCATGAAATTAACAATGTTTTATCGTTATCTCTGTTGTATATATTATATCTTTATAAACTTCAGCCTCTTCATACCTGTCATTCCTCATACTATCTGAAATTATATATTTCATTACATAAAATACATTACCTGGTTCACTATGTAATTCACTTTTCTAAATATTAATTTATTTGAAAGATATTTATAACTACTGTAATGACAAGCTTGGTATCCTTTTTTTTCCTCTTTAGTAGAAAGATTAAGTGATAAGCATGCAAACATCTTATTGCGAGTCAAATAATCAATTTTATGTAATAAAGTAGTAAAATGTAATAGCTTATTCCAATGATATGTATTCAAAATTACTAAATACAGTGATTCCATTATCAATTTTTGAGGATTTAAAAATAGTCTTTGAATATCGTTTCATTACGTGCTCCGTAACTAAAAACCTGTTTATCAAACAAATATAAAAAAAAAATTAACTCCTGAAATCAGTTCCTAATTTTTTATTTCCTTATCTGGGATTTAATAAATACAGTTTTTTTTTTGACACTATTTCGTGTGGGGGGGACACGACGATCACGTAAAAAATGGTTACATATAACACAAATTCATTTGTTTACGGAAGGTTAAAATTAGATCAGATGCCAAGGAAGGCTTTGATCATATCTCCACTTTTGTTTATATTTTTTGAGCAAATTTGTACTACTATTCTTCTTTAACAGGGAGCATATCTTATCTCATCCTCTATCTTGTAAAAAAAAAAAAAAAAAAAAAAAAAAAAAAAAAAAAAAAAAAAAAAAAAAAAAAGATGAAACACTTTATTTTTTTTTTCCTCTCATGTAATTAACTTATCTTTATTTATACATGTCTTTTGAAGAGTTATATAACGCGAAATAATATAAAATGAAATAAAAAAAAATAAACTGTTTTAGAATACAGTCGTTCTATATTTAAAGCTAAACGTTTATTGTTGTATATAATGCATATGAAATGTACTGTATCTTATTCATCTATAATAAATGTTAATTAGCTTCTTGCTTTTTTTGGCTATCTTTTATTACATATTTCTAGCATCAAATAAGGATCATCATTTGTTTTTTTTTATGCATGCAGCAAAACAAGTTAAGGTTCATGCCATTTAACAACTTTTGATTCTCCTTTCATCTACAATTTGATCCGAAAGAACAATAATAATAATAATAATAATAAATAATAAATAATAATAAAAAAAAAAAGAGGGATTTCGTGACGCGCTTAAAAATGTTGTGACTTTTAATTTCTTTCAAATATATAAAATGTAGATGAAATTCACTTGAATTTCCGTTTCTTTAGTTTTTCATACTATTTACAAACTTATATTATTACAAGTGTGAAGTCTATAGTATATCATTTTATATACCTCTTATCTATTTATATATTAATACTTCCAAATTATAATATGTCACCTTTCAACGATTTGACTAACACTTATAATAAAAACTCTGATGACCATTCTGATGAGCAACATCAACATGACAATCAACAATATGAACAACAGCAATCAGCTTCTGAACAGCCTCAAGAACAAGGAACTAATACAGAGCAACAAAATGAATTAGAACAAACTCAACAAAATACTTCTCCCGACGATATTCGTTTTTCTTTGTCTGAGTCAGTTCATCAATCAATGCTTGGTTTCCACTGTTCTCATGCTATTACTCACACTCGTAACTATGGTAGCAATACATTCTCTCGTCCTACAGATGCTATTAGAGCCCTTGGTAGCTTTGGATTATTTGATAAGGAGAAAAATGAAGATTTCAACCTTGAACCCAAATTTATGTATCCTGTATTAGCCAACATGAAACGACCTGTCAATCGCCGTGCTTTCAAGGAACCACATAAAATTGACGAACCTGACTGGACTGCTCCTAAGCCTATCAGACAACCTAGACCTGCTCCTGCCTTCCCTGAGAGTCGTGGTTTTAAACTTCGATCTGTAGAAGAAATCTTAGCTGAACGTGCTGGCCGTGAACATCAATCATCTAAACCACCTCCTCAACCTGCTCAATCGATTCAACGTGCTCCACCTCAACCTGAATCTGTTGATCCAAGTGTTAAAAGATTCCATAATATTCTTAACAAAGTCTTGTCTAATATTCCCAAACCTGGTTGTTCTACTCTTGATGGCAAGTCTTCTCAAACACAATCTGTAAATCAACCTAACAATAACATACCCAGACGACAATCTACTTCTAGTCAAGCTGCTACACCTACTAATTCAAACCGTCGTCCATCTGGTACTATTCGACCAGCTTCTACTACTAGTGCAGGTCGTCGTCCATCTATCAATTCTACTTCAGCATCTCATCTACCTATGTCAAAGAAATTAAATCTTACTTCTTCTTCTTCTCCTTCTTCTACTGTTACTACTTCAGATCGTCGTCAATCTGTATGTATCCTATTTATTATGTAATTCATTTAATTTAGACTTATTTATTTATTTTTTATAGAATAAGGGTCAGTCTAATCGTAGAAATATGAATAGTCGTAACTCCACTGATCAAACTGATGATCGCACTGATATCCCTTCTAAACAAATAGTTCATCGCTATAGAGTTCTTACTCCAGTTGCACCCCCTCCTGTTCCTCATGTACCTGTAAGTAGTCTTCATATTGTAAAGTAATTTAACTTTTATTAATAAAATTATATAGGATCATCTTGAGGCCAAAAAATTTTTAATTGAATTTGATACTGTTGCACCTCGATCTGTAAAATCTTTGAGAAGGTAAAAATCAGTATTCTTTATACATATTGTAAAATAACAATACTAATACTTTTTTTTTTTTTGAAAAAATTATTATCCAGAGAATTGCCTAATGTTAAGCCTACCAAAAAACCTGCTATTATTTTTAACATTAAAGATCCACTTAACGGGCTCACACAAGCTATTAAGAAGATGAAGATGGCTAAAAACAAAGGCAAAGGCAAAGGCAAAGCTAATGCTATACCTAAGGCTAAATCTGTAATTCAGGATAAGGAAAAGACAAATACTGCTTCTATTGCAAAGGCACCTACTTATATTCCTTATGCTTCTACAAGTTCTTATATGAATCCTAAACCCCAACGCACTGTTATCAAATCTCGTTTAATCGATAAGTCTTCAAATATCTCTGATGATGATAATAACAAGCCATTTGATGCTAATAAGCACTCTGTTGATGACAAATTATCTTCTGATAAGCGTCCTACTAATAAATTGCCTTCTGATACTAATGGAACCTCTATTGATTCTCATCGTCTCTCTTCAGATATTAAGTCTTCAACTTCTGCTGGCAGATTAACACCTACTATTAAACCATCTTCTAATATTGCTTCCTTACCTTCTGGTGACAAATTATCTTCTGATATTAAATCATCTTCTTCTGCTACTAAATTAGCTTCAACTGTTAAATCATCTTCAGTTATCAAGCCATGTTCTGATACTAAATCAGCTTCTTCTGCCCCCAAATCATCTTCAACTGCTAAGTTGTCTTCTGATGTTAAACCATCCTCTGATGTTAAACCATCCTCTGATGTTAAACCATCCTCTGATGTTAAACCATCTTCAACTATTAAGCCATCTTCCGATGCTGCTCTTTTATCTTCTACTAATGTAAAGTCCTCATCCTCTTCTGACAAACCTTCTTCTTCTTCTAAAACTGGCAAGCACTTATCTTCTTCTGATTCTAAATCATCTTCTGTTGCCAAGTTGTCTTCTAAAATCAAATCCACATCTTCTATGGATAAACCACCTAGGTCTAAAACTGTTAAGTCCATATCTTCTTCTGAAGTCAAGCAATCTCCTTCTTCTGATAATAAACGTTCTTCTACTAGTAAGCGTACCATGATTGAGCTTGAAGAGGGTGAAACTGTTAGTCCATCTCCATCTCCTTCTGGAACTCGTAAAGCAGATACGGAAACATCTAGACAGGTAGATAAGCGCCGAAGCTCTCGTGTTGTTAAATCTTCTCGTGGATCTGATTCTCCATCTCCTCATCGTCGTTCATCACGCCGCCATAGTTCTCGCTCTAGTTCTCGTTCTCGCTCAATTTCAAGCAAAAATAGACACTCAGACTCCGTTCGTCGTAGATCACGATCACCCTTATCAAAAAGCCGTCGTTCTGAAAGCCGCCGTTCTGAAAGCCGTCGTTCTGAAAGCCGTCGTTCTGAAAGCCGTCGTTCTGAAAGCCGCCGTTCTGAAAGCCGCCGTTCTGAAAGTCGCCGTTCTGAAAGCCGTCGTTCTGAAAGCCGTCGCGAACACAGTTTAAGCAGCAATCGTGGTGAGCGTTGTGAAGCTCGTCGTCGTTCCTCTCCCGTTGATAAAGATAACAAACGAAAAGCTTCTTCTAATCGTGAAGATGAGCTTGTAGAACGTTCCCCAAAGCGACAAGCATTGCAAAGACCTTCTTCTTCTTCTTCTTCCTCTTCTTCTCCTAGTCCTGCCGCTAGTATTTCTGCAACTGCACCTGATGCCAATTCTCCTGATCAATGTAGAATTTTTACAATTATGTTCAAGAAACTAGCCCATGCTTACAAGAAGCGCGGTGACGCCCAGACCGACCCAAGTATTGGTGCATTAGATCATTTTCATGCCCTCTGCAATTATATGCTAAGCTTTTACTTTGCGGACAAGTCCAACTCTGATGTCCCCAGCAAGCAGTCGATCGCCGCCTGGAAAAGTTTGTTCCCCTTTGCTGAGGTTCTGTTGCGCAAGTTACAAGAGCGCAAGCTTGATGTCTTGTGGGGGCTTTGCACCCGTTTGTTGGCGTTGATCCGGTTTGCTGTCCACGGGATCATGGTGGACGCAACCATCCCACTGGTGAAGAAGAAAGAAGGTATCCCAGCGGAGATGGTAGAGAGTCTTGTCCTGGAACATGCAAAGGCAAAGCGCCTTTTAAAGGATTCAGAACAACATGCATCCTTTGCATCCTGGGCAAGACTCTTCCCCGGATCATTCAAGAGGACGGTGCTTGGCGGTGACTTTTTGGCCGGTGTCGTCCTCGGGGGTGAGGCTGGTGTGTCGGTGGGTCCTGGGTACCCTTTGAGCCCTCTCTCGGAGTTGAACTTGGCTGCTTTGGCAGTCAAGTGCATACTTGCTGAATGGGTGTCGTCGATGGGAGTTGATTATGCTCCCATCACGAGCACCGATGACTTTATGTAGAGAGGGCTCTTTTTTTTTTTTTTTTTTTTTTTTTTTTGTTATTAATTTTTTTATTTTTATAATAATAAAATTCATAAAATTATGAATTGTTTTAAAGAAGAAAAAGTCTAATATACAATAACATAAATGTTTGACGGTTATTTGCTTTTATTTTATTTTTATTTTTTTCTCTACTAACTATAAGTTTTGATTCTATCAATTATAAGAGTATAGAAGAGATGAGATGATAGTTGAAAAGGATAGATGGCTAAAGTACTAATTCATTTGTAATTCGATGAACTAATTCATTGATAAAAAAAAAAAAAAAAAAAGTCATCAACGAATCAATAACATTAGCAATCCTTATGCTGATAGGGATTGGGAGGGACTTGTGGCTTTTTAAATGCAGGACTTGACTTCATTCCTTCTGGACAATTGACACCGATTATAATTGCGGCAATTATCCTCTTCCCCCCCTTCCCCTCCTATTGTCTGGAATAACCACTTTTACAGACATTTCTTTCTTTGAGCTTTCAAAGCTTCTTTTCAAGTATATTTTGAATCCAGAGTTGTGGATAAAAATATAATTCGAATAGTAATCTACGGGGGGGGGAAATCAGTCAATAACTGACACACAACATCCTTTCTCGCTTTCATAGTATGTATCATCAGAGTAGTTGACCTCTGTAGTCAGATTTTATAAAGATTGTATTTCTACAAAAGGTATTTGTGGACAGTAAATAAGTGTATACTTAAACTAAAAAGCTCTTCCATTAACACATCTCTTGATTCCTAAAGAATAACATCCAGAGTATGATCAAAATGATTCATGAAAAAAGGAAATATGATATGGAAACAATTTAATATTTTTGCTGCCGCCAATATTTTTTTTTTTTTTCAGGTAAAAAGTGCAGACCTTCATGTACTTTTTTATTGTCTGAAATAATAGTAGCCAATTTTAATTATTATTTCAGGATAGGGTCTTGATGTACAAGTCTCTATGACTAGATCCAAACACTCTTGAGTCTGATATATTTAATAAGGTCTTGAAAATGTCAAAAAAAAAAAAATATCTACATATGTTGGATTTCACTTATGTCTTTAGAGGTGGTAGTCTGGAATTTTTCTTACATTGCTAAGCTCTTCTTAAACAGATTAATTAAGTTTTTATTTTACAGCTTTTTTTTTTTTTTTTTTCAAAACCAAAATCAGAAAGGATTACTTGCTATTCGTATTCACTCCCTTTCCGCCCCTATAGTAAACTTTTATTCATCTTTAGTCTCCATTAATACCAAAGCTTGTATCAAGGAAAAATAATAAACGGCAAAAAATGAAGAGAAGGAATGTTCTATCTCTATTTTGTTACAAGGTAAATGATATGATTTTGACAACAAGTAAAGACTGGTATAATAAAGATCCATAATAGTCTGCATTTATAAAATAAGATGTACAATTATCCCCCTAACCTGTCGTTACTACTGAAAAATAAAATAAAATATTATTTCTTAAATAAGATATCCATATTAATTTGTAATAAATAGCCCAGCTATAATACAACACTACAAATTACTTAGTGTGTTTGAGTCTAAATCGATATGAAATACATACTTCTGATACATCTTATAGAAGATTTTTATAAGTCTATTTTTAGATATTTATCAAAGTTCTCATCTTTTATTAATAAAAAAAAAGCCTTGAAAAAGAGCTTTTCTCACCTTTAACCTGAATCGTATAAAATTAGAATCACGTACAAGTTCAGGAAATTTAAACATAGTGTAAAAGTTATAGTGAGTATTATTTAAACCGATCTATTTATAGAGTGTATATTTAAAACATAAGTAAAATCACATCCTTATATTCTGACATACATGAGAGGAGGGCTTTTTCACTGTTTTTATGCATTTGAAAACAATGTGAATGTAGAGCTTTGTATTATTATTATCTATTTAAAGATGCTGTTTCAAATGATGTCCAAGATTCAATAATAGTAAACATAAACTAAACTGTGTCTTACCTAAAAGAATGTATACACATGCATAAAGGGGGGAAGATGAACAAAAGATAAGTCTGTATATACAATGATGTTATTGATTACAACTACATCAGAAGGAAAAGGTAAAAAAAAAAAAAAAAAAGAACCTGTCTAGATCTTCATATACACAAAGCTTTTTTAGTAATTGTTTATTTTCAATCATGATGTGTAAATAGGAAAGGTCCCTTCCTTAATTTAGGTATTACAACGAGTAACATTTCTTTTTTTTTTATTGTGCATAAACTAGAATTATGATACGCGTACACAACTTATAAAGACAAGTTACTTATTAACTAAAGAAATGTAGAATACTGTGGTATATTCACTTTACAATTTTACTTCTTCAAACAAAGATGTTTATGAAAGTATATCTCTTGAAATAAAATCACTAGATTCAAGCATTAAATTACATAGTATGTGATATTCAATTATGACTGTTTGTGCTCGTATACAGCAATCTTTTATTACTAAACTATTTTTATAGTGTGATATGTTATTATTTTATATCTACGCTATTTTTATTAATCATTATATTAAAGTAATTTCTGCTTTTTCCCCACATCAAACCAAAAAAAAAGGACCCCTTTAAAACACCGCTTCCAATTTTATTGACAATTTCTTTACAGAAAGCAGTAAATATACCCATGTCCGCGTCCCCTCTATTTTTTTTACATATATCCGACGCATTATTAAATTACCCTATTTTTTTTTTTTTAAAAAAAAAAAGACATCATAAACTAAAATGTCATTGCGATTATTAAGATCAGTTGCCATGCTTCAAGGTGTTTTAAAACCAGCTGCAGTAATAGCCCCTAGAATGACGCCAGCTAAGGCCGTTTGGCAACGTCCGGTTTTGACAACAGCTGCACGATTTTATGCAAAAAATAATAAGAAAAAGCATCAATTTGTAGAATCACAAACTAAGAAAGAGCAAAGCCAAGTTCTTCAATTCGATGAAGAAAACTTTCAAGCACGTTTTGATCAATCAATTAATCAATTAAAAGAGCATTTAGCCAATATACGTATTGGTCGAGCTACTCCCTGTAAGGATTTCATCTAAACATACAAATATGCATATATCCATAAAATGATATATTTATTAATTACATTTATTTTCGTAAATAGCTTTATTAGACAATGTTCGAGTTCGTATAGAAAACTCCCATTATCCTATAAAAGATCTTGCACAAATCACGGTTAGAGATCCTCAAACTTTAATCGTCACTGTTCATGATGGCGAAGTAAGTATCAAAAAAAAAAAAAAAAAAAAAAAAAAGTGCTTACAAAACTAGTATTAAAAATTCTACAATGCATAAAAGTATATTTCAGCTGTCGATAAAAGCATTCGTGAAGCAGGATTAAATTTAAATCCAATTTTAGACAATAAAATCATCAAAGTTCCTATACCAAAGTACGTTCAATTATTTTAATGATATGTTAATTACATATATTTACCCATCATTAGAGCTACAAAGGAGACTCGTGATAAACTAGCTAAACTTGTTAGTTCAACAGGCGAACAAACAAAGCACAAAATTAGATCTATTCGTCAAGACGGTATGAAGCAACTAAAACATGATATGAGACATACTTCAGCAGATGATATCAAAAAATTAGATAAACTTGTAAGTTGAAAATAAAAAGAATATGAACATACACACTTATTCTTCTTCTTCAAATAGGTGCAAAATACGACAGATAAATATAACAAAATGGTCGAGGAATTATTAAAAACTAAAATAAAAGAAATTCAATCTTAATAAACGGTAGTTTTTACTTTGTTTCTTCCACCCCCTCTCTTTCCCCCCCCCTTGATTGATCCGATTAAAGAAATTATCGAAAAAACGGCTTTTATATAAATTTCATTTTTTTTATTTATTTATTTGGGTTAGCTTTTCTTTTTATAAATGTGTATATAAATATATACTTGAGATAATAAAAATGACTATTTCAATAAAACCATTAACACATGTTATCAATAAAAATGATAATCAAAGTAACAATGATAGGCAGCATCCACCTACACCTTCAACTTTGGTTTGTTATATGTAGTATGATATAATGAAGCAAATATCTAATCTTTCTGTTTTCAATTTTATACAGGATTTTCATGGCGCTAGTTTAGCAGCAGCAGCCAAAATTATGAAAACTGAGTTGGCAAAATTAGGAAGTAGTCTTAAAGATGCAGAGGAACATAGAGTATGTACATATTTCTTCATGTATATAATAGATAAAATCGTTAAATTTAGAGGAGGGAAACTCTTTCTGCTGGGATTTTTTTTTTCCATAGATATTTAATTTTGAAATGGATAATTTCTATATGCTCTTTACACGTTATTTGAATGAAAAATCGAAAGGATCAAAGCAGTAATGATTATAGACAGTGAAAGTGATATAAATAGACTCACTTTGCTCTTTATTTAGGAATTGGGAAAAGATTCAATCACCTTCAACTGAACAGATCATTCCTTATGCAAGCTTGCCCATTAATTCCTCTGCATTTGATTTAACTAAACTTGCTGTACTTAAATTAAATGGTGGTTTGGGCACTACAATGGGCTGTGTTGGTCCAAAATCTGTTATCGAAGTTCGTGATAACATGACATTTTTGGATTTAAGTGTTCGTCAAATCGAGGTAAAATCACACACACTCTCTCTCTCTTCTTTTCTTTTCTTTGCTAATACATATTGATTAGTATTTGAATAAAAAACATGGTGTTAGTGTTCCTTTCATTTTAATGAATTCATTTAATACAGATGAAGATACAAAGAGAATTGTACAGAAATACACTTCACATAACGTTGATATCATCACTTTCAATCAAAGTCGACATCCTCGTATTAAGAAAGAAACTCTCTTACCTGTCCCTAGATCACATGATTCACCTATTGAGGAATGGTAAAAAAAAAAAAAAAAAAAAAAAAAAAAAAAAAAAAAAAAAAACTACTTACTGTTATATTAGTATAGTATCATTAATATATTAATATATACATATATATATATCTAACTACTAGGTATCCTCCTGGTCATGGTGATATGTATGAATCCCTCTATAATTCGGGATTATTAGATCAATTATTGGCAAAAGGTAAAGAATACCTTTTTGTATCCAATATCGATAATTTAGGGGCCACAGTCGATATCAATATTTTAAATTACATGGTCGAAAGTGGTGCTGAATTTATCATGGAGGTTACGGATAAAACAAAGGCAGATATTAAGGGAGGTACCTTGATTGACTATAATGGTAAATTGCGTTTACTTGAAATGGCACAGGTCCCTGACGAGCATCTTGAAGACTTTAAATCGATCAAGAAATTTAAAATATTCAATACAAATAATCTTTGGATCAACTTGAGAGCTATCAAACGTGTATTAGATGAAGCGATTATGGACCTTGAGACGATTGTTAATCATAAAACGACTGAAAGTGGAGAAAAAGTAATTCAGCTTGAAACCGCTGCAGGTGCTGCTATTAAACACTTTAAAAATGCACACGGGATTAATGTTCCTAGAACTCGTTTCCTACCTGTCAAATCGACTTCTGACTTGTTTTTGGTTACTTCAAACTTATATTCACTTGTACATGGTCAATTAATTATGAATCCAAAGCGTCTATTTAGCATAGTACCATTAATTAAATTGGGGGAAGATTTTAAAAAGGTATACCTCCAAAAAAAAAAAAAAAAAAAAAAAAAAAAAAGAAAAAAGAAACGACCCAGCCAAGATGAAGAGAAAAAAAAAAGGAATTTATTCTTATTCTTATTCTTAATTTAGGTACAAGGCTTTCTTCAAAGATTTAAATCAATTCCTAATATTTTAGATTTGGATCATTTAACTGTAACAGGTGACGTTACTTTTGGAAGTAATGTTGAGCTTCGTGGAACAGTGATCATTGTAGCTAATCATGGTGAGAGGATCGATATTCCTTCAGGATCAGTTTTAGAAAACAAGGTTATTACTGGTAACCTTCGTATCCTTGATCATTAATCGCTTTCTTGTTAAAGCTACCAGACATATGTCTATTGATTTGTAAATCTATAATAGAATCTTTTTTGTTTCCTTTTGTTGGACTCGTAATAAAATAATAAATGTTTAAAAAAAAAATACACAATTATATGTAGAAATAACAAAAAATATACACATTTGTATATATATATGCTTCAACATATAAAACGATCTACTCCATACAGGTTTAGAAATTATTTGAATTTAAAAAATAAACACACAAATATATACATATATTATCTATAGCTATGTACGTATTATTAATAATAATTTTGGTATACAATGAAAGGAATACATATAATAAGATGATAAAGGTTATAAGAATATGTATATAAAAGAAATACATGTGTTCATAATAAACGAATGAGTATACACAAATTTGACTGCCTGTAATTCCTTTTTTAGGTGTGAATTTCAATATATAAATTAATAATTGTGCAGATCAGATATACTGCAATCCAACTATATCCAAAGACTCTCGACATTTTGTATCCATTTAATGGCACCAAAATAAGAGACGAAATAAGAATTAACAATAAACCAACACTTGAGACACCTATTGTCTTCGATATATTGATTTTATAAGGTTCATTTCTTTGTGACGTTACATATGTTGCACTAATGCCAATCCCAAGCATAATATCTAATAGTAAATATGCATGTTATATATAAAGAATCGAATGATTATAGATGTAAACTTACTTAACATAGGGCCACCAAAACAAGCACTCATAGCCATAAGTGGATATCCCATCTTGGCCATAGTTACATTTGCAACAAAATCTCCTAAACTATTGCCCTATTATATACAAAATAATACAAAGATTTAAATATTGTATAAATATATATATACACACATATATATATGTATATATATTCATATATCTTACCAATGCAAATACTGTTAAGCCTAGAATAGCTTCACTAATACCAAGAGCCATACCAATAGCTTGTAATACACTTACTACTTCATTAGCAACTAAAAAAATCCATAATACAGCTATCCCAAATCCAACAAAACACATCATCCAAAAAAGTCTTGGCTTTCTATACTTGGATGTTGTAAGCCAAAATAGAGTAGCAATCGAGACACCCAACAAAATGGTCAATGGAATTGCAATAATAGCTGAACAAATACCTTGCGTAACTAATATGAATGCTATTAATAATGGGGCGCCTATCAATTGTACCGCAGTTAACCATTTAGTCCAGGGCAAGGATTCCTCTTCTTCACTACCATTTCCTCCGTCTCCTTCCTCATCTTCCTCTTCATAATAATTTTGAAGTAAACTCGTCGTGTCATCATTTAGTTGAATATGATTATCATCTAATGCACTTTCTCGTACAACCGGCAATGTTGTGGCCAGTAAAAAGATAACAGGAACTGATAATAATGAACTTATTTGACTAAACCTGGATTTTTGTCGAAATCCTATTAAATTAGGAAACAAATGTCTACGTATTTGTCGCTTTACAGATTTGATATTGCACATTGTACCAAAGTATTTATTTATAAAATGATCCAGCTTATTACTAGTATTCAGATGATTTGATGTAGTCGGTGATGTATCACGACGTATGCTATTAGTTGTATGTAAAGATACTTCATCAGGTTCATATGTTTGTTGATGCTGTCGATGACGCTGTCGATGAAAATGATTTAAAGAATTAAATCTAGAGCTTGTATTCTTCAACGATTGCACAACATCTTGAAACTAAATAGAGGAGGTATATATAATATATATATATATATATATGGATATTGGGTCGATATTTTTACATATAAATATATACATGTATATATATATTTATATTGATATTTTGTCTTACTTCAATTGCAGAAAATAAGGATGTACGAACTCTTAATTTTAAATGTAGTCCGTTCCTTTGATGAGATAAATCTTGATATCCTTCAGTTTCAAAGCCTTCATCATATAACTCCATTTCATCTTCATTACTGCTACTATTGTAAAAGTTCTCTCTTAATAAGTTATCAATATCGCCACCATTATCCTCATATTCTAAACGAGCTCTCTCTACTAAATTTAAATAATTCGATCTCTTCTTCATATAATAATTTCCTCCTACTACAACCAGAACATAAGCAATATAAAATAAAATCAAAATGATAGCCTCATAAAGCTGAATAAATCCATCAGATATAATTATCATTACTAAAATAATAGCACAAGTGAAAAAAGAAACATCTCTAAAGAAACTGAATTTTTTGACTCTAAAAGGTTTAATGGCACACATCGATCTATACACGATATTAAAAAAAAAAATCAATATCAAGAGCTTTTGTATCTTTTTTTCCTTTTTGTTTTTTACCCTGCTACTATACTGACAATAAATGATGCTGCACCTATTAATTCACCAAGTGCAAGCGAACCTAGATTTGATTGCATAGCACTAAAAGTTGAAAACAAATCAGGGCTTCCATTACCTAAAGCCAAAAAGGTAACTCCTGTCTATTGAAAAAGACAAAAAGATAAATATTTTTTTTAAGAAAAAAAAAAAGAAAGAAAGAAAGAAAGAAAGAAAAAGAAAATACTTTACTAGACTTTCAGACAAGTGTAATACAGTTGCAATTGTTTGAAGATTTGGACCTTATACAGGGAAAAAAAAAAAAAAAAAATATAGTGCATGAGCTCATGTCATTGTTTATATTTAAAAATCGTTTACAAAAAAAGTCAGATGCTGCAACTCCAACAAAACCAAATAGAAATAACAACCAACAACACTAGTGAAGTGGGATCAAATGTTAGTTTCTTTAAAGTCAATCATGTATATACTGTATGAATTACTCATTGTACCATAAATATTAGAGTTAAAGGTTTTACAGGTGAACAATAATAAAGTTGAATATAATTAATGATGCCTGGAGTAGCATTCATGCAATACTTGAGTGCGAATGCACATTGTTCTTCTTGCATGTATATATCATCACACTGAAATATAAATGAATTAAATGCATAATATACATTTATATAAATATATACATTTGTATATATGTGTGTGTGCATGTATATACCTTTTGCTCTACCAGGTACTGTTCTTCGTCTCTTTTATATAAATGATGCAATTGTGAATTCGACCATGAATAATTAATACATTTAAATATAAAAAAAATAGATATGACGATTACTGTATTCTTTCCTATAGACATTATAACAGTAAATATGGATTTAAAGAAATAAAAAAAATGCATATTTTGCTCTATATAAGCGAACAAAAAAAAAGGGTGTATCGGAAGCTAAAATCATTCATATAAATAGCAGCAAAGTTAAGAAACATTTATAGAATAAAGTGAATTATACGCAAAGAAAATTAAATTATATTAGTCTTTTTTTTTTTTCTTTTTTCTAGACAGGCCAGTATTATACTTTTAAATAATGATAGGCTTTGCTATTATTGTATCTGGATTGATACATAAAAAGTGCAAAGTAGATATGTTCATCCATAAACACATATTAAAAAAAAAAATGTAATTGCAAAGTGGTACTCTATTGTCTTCAGTAACTGGATATATTTCTTGTAGTCATTTACACTTTACAAGTAATAATCACTTAGTTTCTCTCTCCTTACATACTGATTTGAATAGAAATCTACCCTAGTAAGCTTCCTCCTAATATTAAAACTTGTGGATTTACTACAATACAATTAATAAAAGGAAATATACAGTTACAATGAAGTGTCTTTATTAAGTTTCTTAATTCAGCATAAAAATGATCTAGAATATATATGTATCATAAAGATAAACTATTAAAATCTTAAATATGCTAATAAATTAACACAACGATTCTACCAAACTATGTATGTTTTTTTTTCCTGTCCTTATATATTATTATTACCTTTGAATCTATAGCCCAAGTATATATATATATACATATATTTATATATATACATATATGCATATACTCTATTTATTAGATAGTAGAATATACATAGTTTAAACAGATCGAGGCATATGTGCACCCAATAATTCTTTAAATCGTGTTGTATCTAAATGAATGCCTCTATGTCCTAATATTTCGTCAAAAAAGGGGTCCTCATCACCTTCAGTGATATGCCCGCTTACAGCCAAGGCAGCTTTCACTTCCTCACCACGATGTTCACCTACAAATCCCATATTTAAAATCTTTACTGTTTCACTAAACCCTCCTCCCCATAGTAAAGGCTCTAAATACTTTAAAACTACTAAAGCTGTACGAAACAAAATAATATCGCCATGGAGTAAAAAAGTGTCCCATATTCTACTAGATAATTCTAATGGAATAATAGACGCAAAGACGGTCATAAACCAATCTGGCAGATAGTTTTCTGGCGTCAGTGTTAAGTTTTTGAAATGAAGATAGAGTTTAGGTAAATTCTCGGCAAATATAACATTAAAAACCTTGAAGAATCCCTGAATCTTTTTTTCATTTGAATTGGTATCATCATTATTGTAAAGGACAGATAGAACTTCACTTTTTGAATTAAATTCATAAGGGCTATAAAGGCATCTTGTGTATTCATATTAAGTAATAAAACACCTGCAAGAAACGAAGCGCCACGAGACTAAAGGTATATTTAAAAGAGATCCATTAGAATATATATCCATATATGAATTACATTCATGTAAACATACATAAGTCAAATTTGGTGTACAACCCACATATGCATGAAGTACTTTCCTTAAGGAACTAAAAAGTGGTCCTTCAGGCTAATATATATGATAATAAAATAAAAAGATGTATTAGTAAAAATAAATATGAATTGGACACCTAACTATATCCGTTTTTTTTTTCAAACCTGAAATACACATAAACTAGGCAAAGTACGTAAAATATCTTCATCAATTGCTTTGTTTAAAAAATTAATCATGGTTGGATCATTATTTAGAAGCATCTTCTGATGCTCATCTTCAGAAAGAACCAAGTCTGGATCTTCCTCTTCATCTGAACTAGTATAATTTGTATCCTCGTCAGTATCTAAAATAGTACCAGTAGATTGTTGCTGTTGCTGATGCTGATGCTGATGCTGCTCTTCATGTTGGCTACTGGTCTCACTAGTATTAGTCACTGTTGTAAATGAATAGGTAGATGAAGAAGATTGAGGATGACTTGTAATATTGGTCTTTTTTTCGCTCACTTCGTCATCTGTAGTATCTACTGTAGACGTAACACCTTCCGCTTCTCGTAGCACATCTAAACTACTTGTCCTTCGCTGTCTTCGCAACGAATATAGAGATGATTCATTATGATCATAAATAGTTGGTTCATTCACAATAATAGGCATAGGCTCACCATGCAATTGATAATAATCATTCGTTTTCTTTGTATAATTTGAATGAAGAGGTAGACGATGTATACTTTCTGAAAATGTGGCCTTTGTGATATTTAACTGATTTCCTATTCTAAGTTTCCATACTTTTTTTCTACATCTAGGTGGTATTCCTTGATCCCACAGAGTTACCGTTCTCCTTTCTTTTAGCGACTTTTTCCAATTCGGAATAATCTCATTTTCCCAAATATAAATTGCATGACTCAACTTTTTATCCTTTTCCTCTTTCTTACGATCCATTTCTTTCTTTTTCCTAGCTTCTATTTTCTTTGCTTTTTTCATCATTGTTTCGTATTCTTGCAAATGCTTTTTTTCTTCTTGTGGATCTTTTGGTGGAAGCATTCTAATGATTTATGCATGCACACACATGAATATAAATAAATTTATAAAGAGAAAAAGAAAAAAAAAAAAAAAAAAGACAATAAAATATTTAGTGTATACCTTGGTCTAGTTTTAGAAATGACAGATTCTAAAGGTGATGGTTTTTGATTAATTGATTTCGATCTTCTAAATAGATTCAAACTAAATAGAAAACAATTCAGTAAATCTCTAAAATATTTATATAGACGATGTCTAACCTTGACTTTCTTTGAATAGGGAGTGAAGCACCACCAGCAGTAACAATGACTTCAGCTTCATTCACATTACGTCGAGCAGCTCTGGGATTAGATAAATCTGTTTCACTATTGCCCATGCCGGTAGTTGTTGTTGTTATAGGAGCTGTATTAGGCCTATTTGTACTATGATTAGCTGATGATGTAGTATGATTATCATCTAACAAAACATCTGATATTGAATAAAATGGACCTGATATATCAGAACTTGTAATCTTCATAGAGTTTTCGTCACTATTTTTACTGACTGAATTCATTCGACGAGGCATGAACTTCATTAAACGAGACGAAGGTGATGCTTGATTATTTATTTTTGTTTCCTCTTCTTTGTCTCTTGGTAAGTCTAAAGAAACTTCCTCAAAGAACTGATCATAATTACTATTATTATTATTGGTTTTAATTGTAAGATGATGATTATAAAGGGATTGTTGACGTTGAGGTAATGATAATTCGTCTAATAACTTATCTGCTGTTAGATTCTCCGATGTAGAAGAAAGATGAGTGGAAGATAAAGCTCTGGATAGTTGTTCTGCAGATTCTGTTTGTTTATTATCTTCAATTGAGTTTTCGTTATTCACTTCATTCATAGTCATATGGTAGGGCGTCTAATAATTTAAGATAAAGAAAAAAAGAAAGAAAAATAAATAAATAATAATAATAATAATAATAATAATAATAATAATAATAATAAAAAAAAAAAATGATATAACATATACAAACTATAAACATTAAGCAGGAAATAGAAGCGTCTGTTATTGTCTTAAAATTTGAATATCCGTCCAATCAACGCAAGAATACGAAATATATAGAATTCAATTCTTTAAAGATTTGAATGCATCATCTGTTAGCATAGCAGATAATGTAACCGTGATAATTTTCTTTTCAACAAGTTCATACGCTCTAAATTCATACGCAAATCATAAAAGAGACTCTTTCTTTATTCTATATTGTTTTAATTGATGACACACTTGTTCTGTTATGAACCCTTTCCTTAAAGATGTAGTGTACTGAATCCTAAAACTTCAAACTCATGTGTATAAACTGTGTGGTGCTCCTTTGTTTTTCTTTTTTTTTTTTTTTTTTTTTTTTTTTTTTTTTTTTTTTTTTTTTTACCTCAAAGCAATCGTTTTATATACTTGGGTATCCCGATTCAACTTGGAAAAAGTTCCTTAAATTTGCTTGCTTCAACTTAATCTGTATTGGCAACTTCCTTGCAAGTAGGAATTGGGATAATAACAATCAGTGTTAACAAGTCTGGCTTTAATATACTTTTTTACTTATTCAATTCTATAGGCAAATAAACATTATCTTGCTATTTATATATTATTTTATACCTGATCAAATGTTTAAATAGCAATGTATAAGGTATATATTACATAATCAAATCATTTGTAGTGTATGTACATATCTCCTATACATTATACTAATTATTAACTTTTCTTCTGCCCTTTAGCAGTCAATTCCCAATGGTACCAGTAGAAATCGAATCCTCGTTTTTTTTTTTTTTTTTTTGAAGACACTATATCTCTTAATTATACAACGTAAATATATTCATTCACTCTATATTCCTTTCCTACAAGCTAATTTATATAAAAGTCTATTAAATGAACAAAAAAAAAAGGCTTTATTAATTTTTGAAAAAAAAAATATATGTATCTAGATCTAGATTATGGAATGGAATAATAAACAGTACAATAGATGAATCATTTTTTTGATACACTGATGGTTAATTCACCATTACTTTCCCTAATTAGAGGCTCCAAAATATCAAAGCTAGCACTGATAACTGCGTCTTCATCTGCTTCAGGTCTAACTTTGATCTCGACTGTGCCGATATCTTTACCATATGCAGTCTGCCAGAAATGAACTTTGTCAACAGATATCACATTGGGGACTTGTTGTTGAATTAAACGAATATTCTGCTCTATAGTTGTAATCATAGAATCAGGTGTAGTTTGCAACACTATTTTAATTAATGCTGTAGCTGTCATTACACCAAGATAGAGCATCAGTATTGCCTCTGTAATTGCTAAACATTTATCTAAAGCTGGTGAAGATAAGCTAAACAAATTGACCATGAACAGGAAACATCCAGTAATGATGATAGAAGACGAATACACATTCTTTAAAAGCTTATTAATAGTATGTTTGTTTATCTTGGATAAGCCTCTTATTTGAAAATAAGAATATTCTTGTGAGATTTGGGGTATTTTCTTTAAGACTTTTACAAATAGATAATAACATGTTAATTATGGCTGTAGTGATCATTTCTAATACTTACGCCGAACCAAATTTTCATGATTTTCAAAGCTAATATTAGTCGTAAAAGAAGCTCCAATAGCTATTAATAGCAACACTAATAAACTAAAGGATGAAACAGAACTATATATATATATATAATTTAAGTGAGACTTATGAACAAAGTTAAGCTATTTATGATTATTACTTGCCTACTATCTGCTCTATGATGTTCCTCATTATGATGCTCTTCCAATAATAAATGCTCTAACGATTCCTTTGTAGTATACATTGCTCCAAATAATAAAAAGATAGTATTAACAAGGGCAAAGATAATTTCAAATCGTTTAACGCTATAGCAAAATCATGATTAAGTCTCTTAAATTTTAACCAACACACACACACAATATAGCTTACCCAAAAGGTCTTTTTGTACAAATGGTCGTAAATGCTGGGTTCAAATGAAGTACACTTGATACAAACGTATTTAGAGTACCAAATGCATCAAATAAAGTAAGATATGAAAAACCAACAATAGCTAATAGTCGATATATAAATAAATAAATATATTAATCAAGAAAATAAAATTCTATTTCTTTTTACCTAAACTTTCACGATTTACACCTAAATACCATATAATCATACCAAGCACCATTTGACCTAAAAAGTAAGTAAAAAGGGTCTTTTGAAATGGAACTAAGGACATAAATATAGATGAATATGAAGGCAAAGGTTGGGTATAAACTTGAGAAAATTTTGTATGAGCATCGCCACAGTGATGGTGTTCATGGTGTTCATGATGTTCATGGTGTTCATGATGTCCATGGTGTCCATGATGTTCATGGTGTCCATGATGTTCATGATGATTAGTATCGATATTCTCATGACTATGATGGTTGTGAGTACTATTGCCATAATCATTATGCAAATGGTCATAATGATAAGCATGACTATCTTGTTGAGAATGATTATGAGCTTGATTATCTGAAGGCTGATGCGTTTCAAAGTTTGTCGATTGGTAAAGATGACTATTTTGATAAGTCAAGGCTTGGTTGGTAATGGGCTAATAGAGAACAGATAACTATTTAGTCTTCTTTTTCTTTACTTTTTTTTTCTTTTTTTCTTTTTTTATTTAGGGAGGGAAAATGAAGTAATTACGTTATGTTCATGTTCATCATGAATCTCGTTTTTTGTAGGTGTAAAAGATCGTGTTGTATGAATAGGAGCATTACTTTGAATGGCTAAACCATTTTGAGGAAAATGAGACTTATTCACACCAATCTGTAAGCCATCTACTGCCTGCTGCTGATGTAATAAAGGAGATCGAGGCCTTCTCTTTGTAAACTGTCTTGTTTGATACATCAATGTTTTTATTCACAAAAAAAGGTGTTATATTTTTAGAAATTTTTTTGTCTAAATTTAACTCCATAGTTAGTTGAGTTTATAAAGTCATTTTTCATTGTCCAGGTACAATAATATAAAATACCAGTCTTCTAACCATTTCCTTTTTTTAACTTATTTTTCTTTTTTAAAAAAAAAGGACTTATATTCCAAGTTAGGCTAAATATCTATGCAAATTTAGATAAAAATGACATAGTCTAGTTATTCTACATCAAAACCATCTATCTATCTATCTATCTGTATATAAATAAAGAACAGCAGTAGAATCATTCCGTTCTGCTTACAAGCATTTAAAGTCTAATAATTTCTGAGTTTATTTTTGATTCAAAATTAATGTCTTGGTTTTACGATTCAAATCTAGCGACTAAAGAATCCTTGAAGGTCACGAAAAAGAAGTCAATTGCTACCTTTATATTCATTTCTATTCTAGACATAAACAATTACAGATAAGAATAATTAGTAGCAGTAGCATAAAAGAAAATTAGTGTTCAAACTTTTAGACTTTTATGTAAGGAGAAGGAAATTGTTAACCATTGTAATAAGGTCAAAATTTGACAAATACGAGAATAAAGTATTTGGGAAACAAAACAAGAATATACCATTATAATGCTTCTATAGATAGCGTATCATTAATTTGATATAGCTAAAGTCACCCTATTTAATTATGTCAATATTTGTATATAAATCAATCTTAGTTATAAAGCAGCTGGAAAGCATGACTGTTCTACACATGCTTTTATTTATCAGACGTTTATAATCTTGATGTTATCTTCCTATCTTGAATTATCTATTCTCATTGCTCTTTTAGAGATTATTTGCAATCTTTTTTTCTCAATAAAAAGAAAAAGTAAGAACGTCAGGCTTTACTATTTTAGTCTTATTTAAGCTACTACAATAATTATATAACAAAAAATAGATTGAATACTGTCGGTAATTTGGCTTGAAAACTAGTTGAATAAAGCTGTCAACTAAGATAGAGTGTTCCTACTACTTACTTTTTATATAGTAACGAAATAGATAAATACTTCTTATTTTTTTCATAATATTGTAATTAGTTATTTAAACTGATTTGATTTACCCATAAAGTCTTTTAATTAATTTTTTCAAAAAGTACTCATTTTTCTTCAACTTTATTGTTTGAAATAAAAGATGATTTTTACCTATTTTGCATATACGCACATAATATAAAATATGTCTTATACTGTTTAATAAACTATACATATTTTTAATAATATAAATGCACAAGCATACATACATATTTGGATCCTTATTGTGATAATTTTTAATTAACAGAAAATGCTTTATTGTTTTCTGCAATTATATAATTTTTCATAGGTAAAGGGTATAACAGTGTTAGAAATGCAACTGACTGTTAAAAGAAATGTGTTGTTATTAAGTGAATGGAAATAAAGATTATGTATTACACTCTCTCTACTCTGTTATATAAAACGATTTTTATTAACTATTAGCGACACTGTATCTTTCTTCTTCCTTTTCCTTTTTTTGCTTATAATAATTATTAAATAATAAAGGCACGAAAATTTGTAACAATAAAGATTTTCTTTATTAAAATATTAAAAAAAGGTCTAATTATAAATATATTTTTGTTGTTTTTATGATTTTCTTCTTTTTTTGGTTTTTTTGAGGTTTTCTATTTTTTTTGCTAGGCTTTTCTTCTAAGGGATTTTTCTTCTTTTTTTTTTGATTTTTTGAGGTTTTCTATTTTTTTTTTGCTGTTTTTGTGATATAAAGTAAAAAGAAGGAAGAGAGAGAGAGAAAGAGAGAGAGAGAGAGAGATAAAATTTAAAGTCTAAAGGAATTTGTAACAAAATATATAAATACATATATATCTTTTCTAAAGATAAGTAATAAAAAAGGTTTAGATAAAGATGCCAAAGAGGCCAAAAGCCATAGCAAGAAAAGCGCCGTTCAAAGAGGAAGAAGAACTTGAGACTTGTGCATCATGTTGTTGAGGATTATTTGCTTCATTAGAAGATTTTTTAGATTCTGAGGAGAAAGGTTCAACTGCAGCTTGCTTAACACGATTATCATTGCTGGCTTGTTGCTTTTCCTCCAGTTGATGATGAATATCAGAATCCGTATTAGAAGGATTTGTTACAAGAGCACTATGAGGGTTTTTGTCGCCAATACATTCAGCAGCAGTCATAAATTGATAACCTTTATTTTGTAGGGATTTAATAATTTTCGGGACTTGATCAATTGAAGTCTTATACAAGTCTATGAATAAAAAGAGAGAGATATTAATAATAGTAAAATTTTTATATTAAAGAGAATTTTACCATGCTGTAAACTAATAAAACCAAGATCATTATTAGCATTCAAAGAATTATAAGAACCATTAGATAAACTATCAAATACACGTTGAATACGTTGAGGACCATCCTTTAACTCATGAACATCATAGTCAGTTGGATCTACATTCCACATTAAAGTCTTGTAACCCATTTGTTTAAAGATAGCCTTTACACGCGAATCAGCTTCACCATAAGGAGGTCTGATATAAAGAGGTTTAATACCGATAGCTGCCTGAATAGCTTCTTCTGTTGCCCTAAGTTCATAAACGATTTCCTCATTTGTCAAGCTCATCAGGTGAGGATGAGAGTAAGTGTGTGAAGCAATTTGATGCCCAGACTGATAAGCTCGTCGAATGATATCTGGATACATCTTAGCATGAGCCCCCATAACACAAAAGGTAACTTTTACATTTGTTTTGTCAAGTGCATCAAGTAAATCAGTAGTAAAATTGCTAGGACCATCATCAAAAGTTAAAGCCCAAGTCTTATCCATAAGACAACCATAGATATCGTCAGGTGATGCCATATTACCACACGATTCAAAGCAGTCTTCATTATCATTGCCATCACATTTTGCATTCTTGCATATGCCAGAGCCAATTGGACGAACACTACCTTTAATGAGGGACAGATCAAGACCTTCTAACCAAGCCTGGTTCTTTGGTGTTGTAAATTCAGGAGTATCAATGCTTATATTTGTGTTTTCTTCTTCTTGATGGTTATTATTCTTCTTTGCAAAAGTGAAATTAAAAAGCAAGTTGAAGAAGAGCAAGAATATCCAGATCAACCGAGGTTGTCTTGTTAGAATCATAATAATTGGAAAAAAATAAAATAAAGAATATAAGATATATAAAAGGAAAGAAAAAAAAAACTTCAAAAGAATGATTCAAGAGGTCTTTTTATATCTTTTTTTTTTTCATATTTTATTAAAATAAGTCTTGTTCAAAATTTAATTAACTATTTTACAAACGGCATGAAAATCTTAAATTTTACATTCTTCATCATGATAAAAAATATGTCATATTTTATAAATACGACTGACAAAAAAAAAAGTATATTAATACTGTTTAATAATCAACTAATGATTCTTTATATTATGTCATAGCATTCTTTATAATAAAAAGGAACGAGCGAAAATCAATTTAGATACAAAGTCAATAAATGAATCATGTTAGCCTACAAATCCATAATATAAATGTTACTGTTCATACAATTTAAAAAAAAAAAAAAAAGTCTATACGTTAAAAATAAAATAGTAAAGACATTCTTTTCATGATAGAAATTTGAATTTTACTAATAAACATTTGTATATTGTTCCTGACTTTATTATTATTTTTAAAAAAACTTAAACTTATTAGTCTTTTAAATCAGACAGCGTATACATACGATACGAAAAGAAAGGATATATTTGACGATACGTATAACGATATTTTATTCGTAAAATGACTTATTGCCGTCGAGAACTATTATATGACGAATCGTATTTATAAATATTTGGCAACAAACTTTATCGAAAAAAAAAAAAGAAAGCATAAATCATGATTCCTTTATTATTAAAAACCATTGAGTGAAATATATATACATATATAGTCTTGGATATAAACATACATGATAGGTTTTATGACTTCATGATAATATTGATATTTCCTTTACTTAATCTGGCACTATCTTTCATCTCCTCTGTACTAGTGCCCTTCACAGTATTTCCAAGACCTGTAACAATTTTTTCACGAGAACCTAAAGCACCAGACACTAATAATTCTTCCACAAGCATACGACTATTCTTAATGCAACCTGGGACACTGACACTCAGATAACTAGCCCCTGTGACACTCATGAGATGACCATATTTATCTTTTAATGCATGATGAAGTTCACGTAGACGTGCTTCATGACCTACAAGATATTGAGGAATACATTGCTTTTGAAGATTAACCATTGAATGGGTAGGTGTACTGTTGATATTTAAAAAGACATTCATCACATCATTAGCATATTTATAAGCTATTTCAGGATCTAACTCATCAATAGTGATTTTACCAAATGCGTCCTTCCAATCAGAACCACCTATCATGGCAGTTACCTTTACTGTGTCTGATTGAATTGTTTCTAGACCTGGCATCGTATTTGAATCAAATACAACTCCAAGAGTACCAGGAAGAGAGATGGGATGCTTTGTATCACGATGTGGTGTAAGTATACCAAAACCGTCATATCCCAATTTGACGTCTGATGGATATGCAAAATTGACAACGGCTACATCTACTGAAGGATTATAAGTAAGGTGGGGTAATTTTTGTTCTTTAAGTAATTTATCCAGATTAATTGAAGGAATAGTAGAGATCACATGATCTGCGTAGATATCAGTGGATTTAGTTTTAATCTATATATTATGACACTTGTTAGAGACCAAGCTTAGAGAAAAAAAAAACAAAAAAAAAAAAGTCGAATTCGAATATACTTTTTACCTTGGTTTCTTTTCCATTTGATTTAACTTCAATAGATTCGACAGGGTCGTTTATGATGATGTCTACATTAGGACACTGTTCTAACCAAGCGCGAATTTGATTAGGCAAAGTTTCCATACCGTCCTTAAATCCCAAAATACTCATTTTTTCCATTTTACTAAACCATTCAGGATCCTGATTCCTTGCTCTTACTACCATACCTCGTTCACGCATTGTAGCTGTATTAGAAGTACCTCGTAACATACCCATGATGACGCCACCATAATTTCTCTCTGCTTCATAAAGCATACGCATGGTTGACTTTAGAGATAATTGCTTTACATCACCTGCATAAATTCCATGAGCAAGAGCGCCCATCAAGTTAATAGCTGTATGTTCATTAAATCGTCGTTTCATAAAATCATACAGAGACTCATCTTCTTTGCCATCCTTTGGTATACCATTTTTGAAACGAGACGAACGAAAGGGTTCCAGAGCACCGGCGAGAATAACCGATTTGAATACAGGGGGTTTGTTAAATAATAATGACATAGGACCTGTTGGAAGTGTATTGATTTTATCATCATAATAAATGTAACGATGTCGAACAGAAGGATCTGATTTAGGTATACATAACAATGACTCATTCTTATTTAATTGAAGATGTTGAAGCTTACCAAAAAAAAAAAAAAAAAAATGAGTAAAAGTGAGTTATTTTTTCTATTTTGTTATTATTACTCTTCCCTTTATTTATTTACCATTTCCAATAATATAACACCATTGGGTCCTTCAGGACGTAAACTTCTTGGACCAGCTTCAAATAATATAGAATCATCTTCTTGTGATAACTTTGGTAAATGATTTTTGCTGTCATATTTACCAGGTGAAACACGACGACTTTGAATCCAACCACCTACTCTATCTTTACCCTCAATTAAAATAATTTTAGTTGATTTAGGTGCTAAGCGAGATAAATAATAAGCAGTTGACAAGCCAGAAATGCCACCACCTAGTACAGCTACCGAAGTCATTAATAAAGAATAATCAAAAAAAAAAGAGAGAGAGAGAGAGAGAAAGGCCTTTGATTTTAGTATTTAATAATATATGCTTTTTTTTTCTACATTGAAGTTCAGCACTTGCTTTTTTTGTTAATTTAGTTTCATCATCTCGTAACTTTTACAGCAGCTTTTAACTTTATATTTCATGTTTGATTTCTATTGAATGACTTAAACATATCTTTTTATAGTGTAAACTGAATTATTGATTTCGTTTTCCCTTTTAGTAGTTTGTAAAAAAAATTAAAAATAAAATACTATCTACTATGTTACATCGTATACTTGACCTATTTCTCTCTCTCTTTTTTTTTTTTTGAACTGTAAATTAGCCCATCATTCAGGTAATAGACAATTCCCTGTAGATCAAGTATATATTTATATTTGATTCCATTCTTTCTTTATAATTTAATTTAAATACTACAACCCTCTAATTCGAGTCAGTAAATAATAACTATGTGTAATAAAAAAAAATCAAATATAAAACGCATTAGGAATTAGTAGCATCCCGCATTAGTTTCGACTTTATTAGTCGTCAATATGTATAATTATGGATACTACTTTTAAAAGAGAAAGGAAGTTAATAATCCATTTGGAAAGAGGGTGTGTGTGTACATATTTGTATATATTATAATTAAATACAAAGGGAAATAAAAAATACAAAAAAGTCACAGACCATGATAATCAAAAGGAAGCCTTGATTTTTTTTTTTTTTTTTTTTTTTTTTTAGGCTCTTTTACTTTTTTCCTTTTTGTTTATTTATTCAATAATAAATAAAAAAGAAATTAATTCAATTTAAAGTAAACATCTCTTATTTTTTTTTTTGAAAAAGAAAAGGAAAAAGAAAAGAAAAGAAAAAGTAATTATTAGTCTTACAAATTCTCCATCTATTTATTCATTACTATCTACATTTTTTTTAAAAAAAAAAAGTTGATAATTAATTAGAACGCGCGTCTTTTAGTCCTTTTAATATGACAGATAAAAAAGAAGAACCAGCGACTGTTATTCGCTATACAAAAGAAGTTATGATTAGTTTACATGATAGTCCACTTGTACAAAAGCCAGAATCTATGCCTTCCTTGTTAAGTTGGTTTGGGTAAGTATTATGTTATTTGTATATAAAAAAAATAAATTGAAATCATTCATTATTAAATTTAGTGAGGATCCTGATTCTTCAGTTTGTAAAAATATTTTAAATGGTACAATGACTCGAGCCCCTGCTGGTAAATAATATTTTTATATGTATATGTATATATTTTTTTTTGTATTAGATTACTTATTTATAATAATAGATAAAAACATTATACTTGGTCCTACTAAAACTAACTTTGCTTCCTCATTATATGGTGGGTTAAAGAAAATTCCTGAAGATAATATGTTAAAGTCGCAGCAAGCATCTTCATCAAGACATGCTCATCGACAGGTAATATTAATTATAAAATTAAAGTAGAATTTTACTTGTATTCATTAACCAATGATTTAGTTGGAAGACAGATTACATAATAATATGGGCTTAAAAGATTATCGCACACCTCGTGGGCCTTCCTATATAGGAGAAAAGGGATTTTCACATAATAGAGCTTCAGATAAGTCTACTTTATCAGATAGAAAATTTATGAACAACAACAACAACAACAACAACAACAATAATAATAATAATAAAAATAAATACAATAATGGAAGACGTAAGTGATTGGATATATTATGTAATTAATTTTCTGACCCTTTATTGACATCTATGTAGATATGCAAACCCATAATAATCATAATCGATCCAATAGACATAACTATCATCATCATCAGCAACAACAACAGCAACAGCAACAACAACAGCATGATTCAGATAATAATTCAGAAAAAATACCAGAATGGATGGATTATTCACCACCTGAAGATACGATAACGACTACAGTCAAAGAAGAAGAAGAAAAAGAAGAAAAAGGGAAAGGAAGAGAATTTATCAATGATTTAGAAGCATGGAAACTAAATATGAAGAAAAGAGATGGAGTTACTACAACTGAAAAGAAGGAAACAGAAAATAAAATTGAAGAAACATTATCAAATCTTAGTCTATCATCGTCATCAGATCCGCTTTCTTTCTTTGATGAAGCAAATCCACTTGAAACACGTCGTGAAGGTGGTTCTCGTTTTGCTAAATTCTTTGCCAAACGTGAAGAACCCACAACAACAACAGCAGCAGCGGCAGCAGCACTTTTGCCTAGATCTATTAGTGTAAATGACTTATTTCAAACTTCTTCTTCTACTGCTACTACTACTACTCATCATACAAATTCTCAACAAGAAAATGTTCGTATCTTTTCCGAAGATGATGTATTAAAATCATTAGGAGCAAATAAAAAACCCAATGAAACTATGACAGAAGATATGGCAATGGGATTTAATCGTGTACTTCAAATTCTATCTCGACCAAAACCTTCCTTACCTCAAGATGATTCAGTGATATCAACATCATCGTCATCATCATCATCACCAGCACCAGCAGCAACAGCACCAGCACCAGCAGCAGCACCAGCAGCAGCACTAGCAGCAGCACCAGCAGTAGCAGCAGTAGCACCGCCACCACCAGCACCAGCACCAGCAACAACAACAACAACAACAACAACAACAACAGCACCGCCACCACCACCACCACCATCATCATCGCTATCTTCTATAACAAAACCTCAACAAAATAAACCTTCACCTTCTATAGCAACAGCAACAAATAAATTTGGTAATAGTTTACCTACTTCTGTATTGCGTCAAATGAGTGCAAAGACAACATCAAAAACTACGCCTTCCTTACTTTCTCATTATTCGCCTGCAATGAAGCAACCTCAGGTAGTACAGCAACATCCTCCTCCTCCACCACCTCCCCAGAATAATATGCCACCTCACTATTTCTATCATCATCCAATGATGGATCAACGTGCGTTTGAACAACTTTTACAATTTAATCCACATGGCATGCCTCCTTTACCTCACATGATGATGCCACCACCACCACCACCACCACCAGGTCAAATACCTTTGATGACGCCACCACCACCACCTCCTTTTTTACAGGGTCAACAAGCTAATAGGTTTCCTTTACAACAACAACAACAACAACAACCATCTATGCTACCACATAATATGAATGGTAACAATCACAGTATCCATCATTATGAATTCTATTAACTTGCTACTTTTTAGGTCTTCCTCAACAACAACAACAACAACACATGTTTAATAAAAATCAAGGCTGGGAACAACACTAATTTATTTTAAATAGGAGTAAAAGCCACTGTACAAATTTTAGATCCTGTATGTCCACCAAATTGGAAAACAGGATATTTGACATTTGAGTGATAACGGAAATCTATACAAATAAATAAAAAAAAAAAATAAAATAAAATAAAATAAAATACATACAAACATATAAAAAAATAAAAAATAAAAAATTAGTGAAATTCACTTTACACAAAAACTAAATCATCATTAATACATTACATTGTTTAAAGTTTTCGATTAATTCCTCTTTAGTCCAATTGCAACTTGTAATCAAAAATAATCCAGATTTTGGTTTAATCATTTTATAAACAGCCTCAATATATTTTTCTCGAGGACCAGGTACACCTTCTTGTTTAGCCTTGATTTGGTCTGGATGTAAAGAGATGGCATCATAAGTTCCTTTATCCAAGACAAGATCATATTGCTGTTGGAACCATTGAGGATTAGATAAAAAGTCTACAGTTTGATAAGTGATGGCCAATTGACGTTCAGAGGCAATAGAGGTAGCAAGTTGAATAGCTGATTCAGAGTAATCAATACCATGAAGACTTTTATAACCCGCCTCATGGAGTTCAATAAGTAAATGACCGTTACCACAACCCAAGTCTACTGTACGACAATTCATATCTGAGACATGTTCAGTTACCCATTCAACCATACGTTCTACACTTTCTTCACCAAACCAAATTTCACCAATATCTCCTATCTCTTGGAAATTTTTATTTTCCCGGTCATAGACAGTATCCCAACTATATAAACATCATTTTTTATTTATTTTTTTTTTATTTTATTTTATTTTTATTTTTTTTTAAAAAAAAAAGTTAGATAAAGGGAGGGAGAAATTCATCAATAAAAAATAAACAAAAAAAAGTAAATCTTTTTTCTTTATTTACTAGGATTTTGTACCCAATTTTGATGCTTCAAAGTCTTGTACTTGAGGTAATTCCATTTTATTCTATAAGAGAAAAACTTTTTTTTTTTTTTATTATTATTATTATTATTATTAAGTCCATAGTAATTCAGTTTCAGATGTCGGTAGCGGAGATAGAATAAATACTCCTATAACAGTGAAGAAGAGAGAGAAGAAGAAAGGAATAAATCCGCGTTTTGTTGTTTTCAAGGAAATGTTAACGGATGATTTTTTTTTTTAATATTATTCTCTTTGTTGGCGATGAATTTAAATTTTACTTTTTATACTCAATATGTTTAAGTTGTAAATAAGGGAAAAGAAAGCTTCCTCCTTTTTTTTTTGTATGTGTGTACAATTGATCTAATAGGATGAATACATGATTCTACTAGTTAAAAAAAAAAAAACGAAAACGAAAACGAAAGCGAAATCGAAAACGAAAAGACCCCCTTTTTTTTTTATTCTGACACACACACAATAATTGATATCTTCAAAGAGTGATAAAGTTAATATTGATTTTCTTGCATACATGACATTTAAAAAAAAAAAAAAAAAAAAAAAAAAAAAAAAAAGTAATATATGTATCAGTATGTTTGTTTAACAAGGATTAAAAAAAAAAGTGTGTGTAACAATGAATGGTGTGAAAAAATAATAAAAATAATGTTCTACAGTAGTAACTGTAAAGAAGAAGCTTTTTTCTCTTGTGGACAATTCACGACTCCCATTGAACCAACGGGAACTCCTTTAAAGAAGTAGCCTGTTCGGACACTTTTTTTGTTTTTAATAGTAGTTGAAACATAACAATTATCACTAAAACTTGTGTATAAAGGAATTATCATCCTCTTTTTTTCTTTAATAATACAAACATACAAATAGACATTCATACATAAAAAGAAAGCTCACATAGTCCTCATTATAGTAAAATAAACTTTGTCTCAACTACTGTAACCTTAGATTAATAACTAATGAAATAAAGTAGTAATAGTAATGTGTGACTGAGCAATAATTTATCAATCTTAACAAGCAGCAGTAGCAGTAGTTATTAGTCGGGGAGGAAAAAATAAAAAAAAAAAATAAAAATAAAAATAAAAAAAAATAAAAAAAAAATATAAATATAGAAGTAATTATTATTCTAAATTTAAACCCAGTATACAAATTTACATTACACATTACACACAGCCTTACCTTACCTTAAAACCACCTTACCTTATTTAATTTCCACTAAACTTTTTATTTTTCTTTTTCCCTTTTTCTCTCTCTTTCTTTCTCCTTATATTTGCAAGAAAAAATGACATATATTAAACCAGATCCTGATATGCAAGAACAAGAAGACTTGATCATGTCTTATTTAAATACAGAATATATCTCTTCATCGCCTTCTTCTACTACTTCATCAGAAATAACGGGCTCACCTGAAAAACAAATGATGGATGATGATTTCATGCTGGATACTACTACAACTCCTGATATCTTTAATACTATTCCTATCACTACTACTACTAGTAGTTTTGCTGATTCTACTGTAGATGTTATCAATTCAGCTCCTTTTTGGTCAAATCATGATTTATTATTGAATCCTTGTTTACAAAATAATGTATTAGATACATTTCCTTTCTTTATTGATATGAATACAATGACTCAACAGCAGCAACAACAACAACACCACCATCACCAATTAAATTCAGATTCAGAGCAACCAAAAAAGAAAAGGGGAAGAAAGAAGCGTGATTCACTTCCGGTAGCCTCTTTATGTAATCAACCTACTTTATTAGCCCCAAAACCACTTGCTCCACGTCCACCTGAATCAATACCACCTATTATTAAACAAGAACCTATTATCGTACCTCTCATCAGTCACACCACACCATCTCCTAATCATCCTCATCAAGAAGACGCACAAAAGGTAGCACAAATACAAAAGAGACAAGAAAGATTAATCAAAAATCGAGCTGCTGCTTTGTTATCACGTAAAAGGAAAAGAGAACATTTAACTCAACTGGAAGAAGAAAAACAGAAATTGTTAGTAGAGAATGAAAGACTTCAATCTCAACTGACTTTATTAGAGACAAAACTTGAGAATTTAGAAAAGGAAAATTTAGAATTAAAAGAAAAATTAAAAGAAAAAGAAACGACGACGACGATTATTCAAATGAGTCATCAGCAGCAGCAGCAGCAGCATCTTCAACAGCATCTTCAACATAAAAAGCAACATGATATTTTACAAAAACCAACAACTAAAGCAACTGGCGTAGTTTTCATGGTAAAACTATATATATAAATATATACAAATATGTATATATAAAGAAAAAGGGAAGGAAAAATAGCATTTATTTATTTATTTATTATGTGACTAGATTATTTTATTTTCTTTTGCTCTATTTACTTTACCTACAAGAAGCTCTGTCAATCGTTTAACTGTAGGTGGTTCAGGTTTATTGGAAAAGAATCAGTTTCCTTTAATTGATTCATCTAGGTAATAATCATAAATGGGTCACTATTCATATTAATTCACCCTATTTTATTTTATGTCTCTTATAATAGTATGCTGCCTCCTATAATGAAAGAAGAAGGACGAGAAGAGATACCAACCGATCTTGTTCTTTTAGACTCTGTACGACCACGTGATCTTCAGACGTGGATCAATAATCATAAATTAGTCGATCAACAAAAGAGTTTGATGACAAGTGATAATAGTAACAATCATGTCTATCTCTATTCAAAGGAATTCTCTCAATTAGCTTCATTGACAATGAATAATAATGGACTCAAACAGTTATCATCATCGTCATTACCTACGATTTCACTTTTATCTCCTTATAATCAAACGACTGCCTATGTTGATAAAGAGCAATGTTATCTTCAGATTGATGTGCAAGTTTTGCGCTCAAATGTGATTAAAGGTCAATTAATGTCCTTACAGGAATTTGGTTCAGCTTCTACAAGAGATGAAATGAAAAAGGATTTAATTACTACCAAGAAAAGAGGACGAGATAAAAGAGCGAGTTCAAATAGGATATCTAGAATTATAGTTTAATACGTATATATATATAACATGCATGCATGCACACGCATACATAGATACATATATACATACCTACCCACCTACCTACATACATACATACATACACACATACATATATTTATATACACATATACATATATTATACCTTATGTAATAAATAAAACTCTTTTTCTCGCTCTCTTTTTTTTTTTTTTTTTTTTTTTTTTTTTTTTTTTTTTTACATGTATTTTATTTATTATTTATGTAAGGAGGGGAATACAGACACATACACATACATATATATCGTAGAAATAATAATAATAGTGGATTTTACTCGCTCTCAAAGACAGCAGCCATACCCATACCAGTACCAATACACATAGAGGTAACGCCGACTTTTTTACCTTGACGTTTTAATTCAGGAAGTAAAGTAGCAATCTGTCGAGCACCGGTACAGCCTAAGGGATGACCAAAGGCAATGGCACCGCCCTTAGGGTTTACCTTTTCATAGGGGATACCCAATTTTTCAATAGAATAAACAGCTTGTGAGGCAAAGGCTTCATTGATTTCATAGATATCAACATCTTCCACCTTTAAACCAGCACGTTCAATGGCAACTGGAATAGCAAATGCAGGTCCTACGCCCATAATTTTGGGGGGGACACCCACGACAGCAGATGTGATATATTTACCTATAATGGGTAAACCATATCTTTCAGCTGTCTTTCGTTTCATTAATAAAACAGCAGCAGCACCATCAGAGACTTGAGAGGCATTGCCAGCGGTGGTTGTACCATTTTCATCAAAGGCAGGTTTAAGTTTAGCTAATGTCTCTGCGGTAGTGCCAGGACGAACACCGTCATCACGATCAACAACGATGGTTGTTTCTTTACCTTCTTTATCAACTACAGTGGCTTCTAAGGGAACAATTTCTGCATTGAATAAACCTTTCTTTTGTGCTTCAATTGCTTTAATATGAGATGCAGCTGCGAATTCATCCTGTTTAGTACGATTGACATTAAATTGAGCAGCTACGTTTTCAGATGTAATACTATATATACAAGGGGAGAGAGAAAGAAGGAAGGAAGGAAGAATTTTTTTTTTTTAGAACAACATATCATATAGAAACTATTTTTTTTTTACTTACCCCATAGGAATAAGACAATCAGCAGCAGCAGGACAAGCATCAGCAATCTTTTCAGAAGAAGGAGCAAGAGAGGCAGCACCATAAAATTTACTCATAGATTCAACACCAGCACCAATACCCACTTCAATCAATCCAGTTTGAATAGCATTAGCAATTTGAACAACAGCCTGAAGACCAGATGAGCATTGACGATTACAGGTACTAACTGCGGTCGCTTCAGGGAAACCAGCATAGAGAGCAGCCATACGAGCGTTTGTTGCACCCCCACCAGGAGACAAGACACCACCCACACAAATATCGTTCACCAACTTGGGATCAATTTTACTTTGATGAATGATTGCTTTAAAGACACCCGCCAAGATTTCTTCTGGGAGACTATCTTTAAAACCTCCCTTACGAGCACGAGTGATGGCAGAACGAAGTGCACTTACAATAACAACATCTTCAGGTGATTTCACTCCAATCTTGTTTGCCACATTGTCACTAGGTGCTAAATGAGCAGATACTTGTTGAAGACGAGAAGCCATTTGAGAATTATTTTTTTGTGTTTCAAATGTAATAAAAACAGAAAAGAGAAAGAGAAAAAAAGAGAGAGAGGGAAAATTTTATTATTTGTATTTGAATCAAGTAATAATGTGGAGTAAGCAAAATTACTATTGTGACTTTGGATTTTAAATAAGGACCATGAGAAATCTGAGAATTCACATGTCAATGATTATGCTGACGAATCAAAAATAATTCAATAGGTTAAAAAAAAAAGGAATTTAGGCAACCTATTTACTTGTAATTTTTCCATTGATAAGATTGTCTTTTGTGTAGAAGGCTGCTGACCTTTTATAAGAAGGTAGAATGACTATTTTTAGCAAAGTGGAAGCCGTGTTACCATCACTTTTTTTGTAAGCCAAGACAACATCACAACAATGAGAATACATGAATGATAAGTCGTCTACTTGATGTAAAAAAAAAAAAAAAAAAAAAAAAAAGAAAAAAAAAAAAAAAAAAAGAAAAAGAAAAAAAAATAGCGCTAACGGAAAAGTAGTAAGTATTCATCTACAGTAGCTATCTAGTTAATCATTTATTTATTTTTTGCCACATTATCATTTATACACCTTTAAACTTGGCATTGTCTTTATTAAACATTTCATTTCCAAAGGGGGGCGGCTACCATTGGAATAATTATAAAATTTATGTAGTGTTCATTGTCTTTTTATTATCTAGTACGTCGAGTACTTTGGTACACTAACTATAGTATTTGATCTATTAAAGGATCATGTGTGTGTGTGTGTTTGTTATTGTTGTAACATATTCGACATACCATGGGTAAATTAACAATGTTTGCTATTGGCATATTAAGATAAAAATATAGCTCATTTTTTTTTAATCTTTTCCTCACAAATACTACTTTTTCCTTGGGGTTGTGAAGTAGAAATTTGCCAAAGATATACTTTAAAGCCCTAAAGAAATTGTTAAAAAAAAAGGGGGAGGGGAGAGAGGAAGCAAGGAGCATAATTGCGTTTTATACCGTTAAGTCTATGAACGTAGTTGATAAAATGAAAGGATATTTTCATTATAATGAATAAAACTATAGGATTCACTACAGTGTGTTTTGTTGTGGATACAATCAAGACTTGTGAATATAAATCATTGTTTTTGCCTTTATATCCACTTGTTTTAAAAAATACGATGAATAAATACCTTTCATTAAAGAAGCATAATACTTATAAGAGCTGTTTAGAATGAGGGGATAACTGTTTATAAAGATAATTGAGTTGAGGACAATTGAAATTATGTAAATAGAGTATAAACCATACCTCTCTCTTTCTCTTTTTTTTTCCTTTTAGGGAATACGAGGAAATAATTGAAAGATATGCTTATATACAAAAGCAAGCTGAAATAACCATGTCCTTTTTATTTTTATAAACTTGTATCAAATTCTTTGCATCAGAGATAATTTTAATTGGTAAATCCGGTATTTAAAGAAAATGACTGCTATTTCACTCTATATGAGCAGTAGATGAATTTAATTTACTTTGCTTTTTTTTTTTTTTTCCACAAATATTACCCTTTTAATTCAATGTCCAATACAACAGACAATATCATACCCATTAATTCTAAAGAAGATTCAGTCTCCTTCTTTAAAAAGAGATCAACGAATAAAAATATTCGTAAACGTAAAGCACCAATGAAAACTCGCAGTGATTCTGATGACGACGACGACGATGATGATGAAGAGGATGAAGTTGTATCTGAAGTTGTCACAAAAGAACGTAAAACAGGTTTAAATCCATTTGTTCAAAGTACTCGCAAGAGACGTTCAAAGAAAAATGAAGATGATGAAAGTGAAGAAGAGGAAGATTTAGTTGGCGTTCAATATGCTGCTGATCGATCTACAAACATAAAAAAGAGTGATGCTACACGATATGACACTGAATGGGAACTTGAAAAGAATGAATTAGATAAACGAAATAAAACGGATGAACCTAAAAAGAATGTTCTTAATTCTAAAATGTCGATTGGACCTCAACGTGCACCTGCTAATCTTCGAGTAACAGCTAGATTTGATTATCAACCAGATATTTGTAAAGATTATAAAGGTAGAATTGATTGATTCATTCATTTACTTTATATATATATATATATATATTATATACTGAATCTTATTTTATTAGAAACTGGTTTTTGTGGTTATGGAGATACTTGTATTTTCTTACATGACCGTGGTGATTACAAGACAGGCTGGCAATTAGAAAAAGAATGGGAAGAAGCACAAAAGAATAAAAGTCATTTTGGAGCAAGTGATCCAACTAAATATGTCATTTCAGATGATGATGATGATTCCGATGATGAATTACCATTTGCTTGCCTAATTTGTCGACAGGAATTTGTAGACCCTGTCGTGACTCGTTGTGAGCATTACTTTTGTGAATCTTGTGCTTTAAAAAATTATAAAAAATCACCCAAGTGTTTTGCCTGTGGTGCGCCTACACAAGGGGTATTTAATACAGCCAAGAAATTAATTGCAAAATTAGAAGAAAAAAAGAAGCGTATAGCAGAAGGAAAAGAAAGCGATATTGAAGAAGATGATGGATTTATTGAAGGTTTAGAGACAAGGAATGATGATACTGAAGAAGAAGAAGAATAATACACAGCATAAAATGATGTGAACACGTAAAGCTTCACCAAGTAATAATCCATTTTTTATTCGTATAATAATAAATAAAGGAAAATACGACTATTCACTTATACCCTTGCTTATGTAATAGAGATATTTTAAATCACAAGGATTATAATACCATGTAAAGTAAATAAAAAAGTGATTATCTAAAACTCCATGTCTTTTTTTATACAAACACTTCTTTTGTAGATTATCATCATCTACAACAAGAATAACCTAAAAAATTTCTGATTTTATATAAATATTGCTAATTTTCCTTTCTTTTTTATTTTATTTTCCTTTTTATTCTATTTTATTATTTTTTACCCTTTTTTTTTTTTTTTTTTTTACTTTTCTCTATCATATCTCTCTTTACACTTTCTTTTTATTATGCTTTAAAACGAATAATATCGATTATTGTTGTATATTCATTGTAATTGGCGAGATAAGAATTCATCCAATAAGATATAACTTGTATTCTAAAAATGGAAATTTGGTGTTAGTATCGTCCATAAATGTGAAACATACCATATATATTATTTGTATATGAAAATAAAAAAAAAAAAACAGATAAGCTAGCTATAAGGCTCTATTATATTTATGTTTATAGTTATTTATTTATTTAATTAAAATAATAACAAATGATATAAATAATACCAATTTCTTTTTATCTATGTCTCCATATTTGTATATAAAATGTAGGTTTAAAGCAATCAATTGAAAATTAAATCTCCGGATTAGCATCTTTTCTCACTTGAAATGACTCATTAGGGTTATTCTTTTGGTTTCAAAAGCTGATGTGTACAAAAAAAAAAAAATTTTTTCTATTTAAATAACTATGCACGCATATCTTTTTATTTCCTTTTTTTTTTTTTTTCTTCGCTTATTTTTTTCTTTAGTTAAATTCCCTTACTATTAATTATTTCTTTTTTGTTGCTTTAACTAAACGCGCAAATTATACACTTAACTAATTTTAATTAAATTCCTGAAACCCTTTTAAACAAGCTATAAAACCCTCCTTTTTTTATTTTATCGAGTTGTGTACATTTTTAATAGTGAAATGTACACTTTTACCTTTTAATTAATTAATTATTTTATCTTTTTAACTCCTCCTTTTTTTTTTTTAAAGAATAAGTAAAAAAAAAAAAAAAAAAAAAAAAAGTTAAATAATAACAAGAAACAAGTCAAATAAATAAGCAAATACATTAAACAAGATGGCCTACTATTATATGTTTAACGGAAAGCACGTAGGAAACGACGTAGATTGAAACAGAAAACAAAGAAAACCATTATCAGCATTTATATTATACACATATACAAACTAAAATAGTCACAAATTACACATTTATCAATTATTAACAACAATTAATATTATCCATCATGAATACAACAACAACAACAAATATCCAAGAAAACTTGAATTTTATTACATATCAAGATCCTTTGCTCTTCCAGCAATTGGACACATTATCTCATCAACTTCCTACTTTTTCTGAAAATGAAGCTCTTTTTACTGACCTCTTCAAAGATCCTACTATCGATCAATTATTACTCTCTGTTTATAACTCTCCTATTTCATCCCCTGATTCTTCTGCATCCGAAACTTTAGATAGTCCTTCCACTACTTTACTTCAAGATAGTCCTTCTAATACTTTACTTCAAGATAGTTTCTTGGATGATTTCTTAACTACCTCTCATCCTATGACTTATGACTTTGGTGCATTAGAAAAATTGATTCATTCGGAAGAGGTGTCTGCTGCTACTGAGACTGGAAAAGGCCAAGAACAAGAACAAAAAGAAAAAGTAAAGGAACAACAACCCATACGTTTAAAGCAACGTTCAACAAAGAAGAATCAACTTCAAGGACAATCCACAATGTCTATCAAGATTAATACTCAGAAATCAACTAAACCTCCTCGTAAGTTGGAGTGTTTTAATTGTAAAGTAACCAAGACTCCTCTATGGCGTAGAACACCTGATCGTCAACATTCTCTCTGTAATGCTTGTGGACTTTATTATAAGCAATACAATACGCATCGTCCTCTTCATGTTCGTAATAAGACTCATACAATTCGTGCTCATCCTTATGCTTGCGAACGTGTTTTACCTATTACTATTATTCAGCAACAAGAAAAGGATTCCTCCTCTTCCTCTACTACTACTACTACCTTAACAACAACAACAACAACAGCAGAAGAAGTAAATAACAATCAATCAGTAGGACAAGAATGTGCTAATTGTCATCAAACTCAAACTCCTCTTTGGCGAAAGAATGAACGCGGTGAACCTGTTTGCAATGCATGTGGTTTGTATGCTAAACTTCATCATCGAGATCGTCCTGTAGAATTACGCAAGACAACTATACAAAGACGTAGACGTGATTGGCATTCTGACGAAACAGAAGAAGAAGAAGTAGTAGTAGTAGCAATAGACGAAGCATCTGAAGGCTCACGACAATCAAGTCAAGAACAGCAGAATACGATCCTCGAAACTAATCATTCAAATTCACCTGAATCGTGTGCTACACCACCACCACCACCATCACAGGCCTTATCTCCTTTAAATTCTCCATTAGCTGGCCTTGAGGCAGAAGATACCCGCTTTGTTTCTCTTTTACTTCAAATGGATCGTGATCAAATGCATGGTTTCCTTGAAACGCTTGAACGTAGATGTGGTTTCCTAAAGACCCTTCTTAGCACCCCTGCTCTTAACAATAAATAATTCTATATATAAAATTTACTTCAACTTTAAAAAAAATAAAAAAATAAATTATTTATAGACTTATAGCTAATCTATTATGTGTGTATACGTTAATATATATATTTTTTTTCAAGATATATAAGAATTTTTTTTTTCTTTTTCATATACATATATATTATTTGAAAAGCAAAACTTGCCCATTAACGCTTTGATTTCACACTTATCTACGTTATCATAACAAATTCTTTATTTTTATAAAGTTACAAAATATGTAACTATGACTTTCATATTTGACAATCTACTACAAATCAATTTCCTTCATCCCTGACACTGCCATCGGAAGATGAAAAAAAAAGAAGATTTTTTCCCGTGAAATATTTAATTAGCAGCAGCAGCAGCAACAGCAATTGTGCCTTAAAGTCTACTTTTTTATCAACAATGAGTAAATGTATAACAAAGTAGAAAGAAAAAAACAAGCAAATCTGATTATAGTAAGCTATACTTTATACATAAATAACGTGTCACTAAAAGAAGAAAATTGCAATAATAATAAAAACAAAAACAAAAGGAGGGGGGACGTCATCAGCCAAGTTGGGTGTATTTATGTATGATTGGAAGAGAAGTTATGACACACTATTCCAGTAAACAAATTCCTTTTTCTACACAAATTTATCTCATCATAAAGTAGAGAATAAAAGGTATTTTAATATAAAATAACCCATTTCTATTTCTGTTTTTTTTTTCTTCAAGTGGGGATAGGTTATGAAACTATGTCCGCTTTCGAATAAAAAGTGACGCTATCTCAGTAAGCTTTTATCTATGCTCGTGATTTAAAAAAAAAATTGTGCCCGGGAAAAAAAAAAGCTATGCTGTACGTCATAACAATAGCTACTCTTCCGTTGTCCTTTATATACATGGATGTTAAGTTAATATAGAAACTAATTCTTATCAAACAAATAATATATTATTCACCAAGACTATTTACATGTTATATGTTTATTTGGATGAAAGGATATGTTATATATAAAAAAAAAGAGGCTTTAAAAACATGACTATTTTGCTTTAAAAGGTGGAGAGGATCGACGTTTCTAAATGTATACGTATTGATGAGAAAAAAGAGAAAAATGATGAATGATGACTGTGTTAAAAAAAAACAAACTAAAATGAATTACACGCAATCAAATATTATTAAAAAATAACCTAAAACTTTCTGCCCGTGTCACACTAAAAAAGCTTCTTCTTATAAAGGAAGAAAAGATCTACGTAGTAATAAAGATAACAAAGTAATAATATAATGGTTAATGTACGTCTCTTATTGGATTAAGCTTTTTATTAAGTGTAATATGAATTAGATCAATTCCAAACCTTTTAAGGACTGAACAGATTTTTTTTTTTTTTTAACTCCACTTATTTTATACGTTTAAGCAATTGCTGGTACATACAATAATATCTGTACGTATGTATTTTATGAATTCTGTCTTTTTTCTCTTATACACAAATATATAATTTTTTTTTATTAGTTAATCAAACTTTATCCGTTTTTTTTTTCTTTTTTCTTTTTTTTTTTTTCCTTTGTTGATATGATACCTGTTAATAATACAAATGCAACTAATATAAAAAAGAAAAATGTCACCATGACAAATAATGCTACTATAGTAACTGTACCTGAACTGCCTTCTTCTTCTTCTTCTTCTACCACCGATATAAACTACTATAATTCAGGTACTTCTACATTCAATTATTATTTTCCATCGGCGACTACTATCCAACAACCTACTTATCTGAATTCAGCAGTATCCACTCACTCTCATCATGAATTATTTTCACCTCATCATTCATTACCTCCTCTAACATGTTTATTAGCTTCAAAAAAGACTCTGTCAAATCAGCAACAATCATCAAATCATGAAATGGATCATACAAGTAACCCCTCTTCTGCTGTTATTACTTCTAATCATCATCAACACCAACACCAACAACAACAACAACATTCAAAGAATAGACTGGATAAATCTTCATATCTTTCATTAAATGGTAATATAAATAACAAAGATGATAGCGTTAGCAAGTATTATTTAAAGTCGCAACAAACCTCTTGTTCTTTTCCTCGATATAAAAAGGATACGGAATATCAAAGAACATCTATCTATCCACCAGAGTCATCCCATGTGATGAGAAATAATCATGTTTCAGTATCAACAAGACGTGGTGGTAGTGGTGGTGGTGGTTTGTATGTCTTACCATCTCAACAACAACTACCACCACCAACAGATGTAATAGTACAATCTCAATATGGCTTAGTTTCTGATAATCATAATATGATGATGCCATCTTCTTCAGATCTTTCCATGTTTCCTCAATCCTCTTTACAACCTCATTCAAGTGGAGAAGGTCAGGACGAGTTTTATCCTTTACCATCACCACCTACATCTATAGTGGATCGTGTTCCTATCGTTACTAGTCATGCTGCTCATGTTATTATGACAGAGGATAGTAGTGATATGAGTAACAATAATAGAAAGATATTCTCGTTTGTACCTCTTCCTGGATTAAATCAAAGGAAACGACCGAGAAGAAAATATCATGAAGTTGAGCGACTCTATCATTGCAATTATCTAACTTGTACGAAGGCTTATGGAACTTTAAATCATTTAAATGCTCATGTGTCCATGCAAAGACATGTAAATAATAATAATAATAATACGTTATTTAATATGATGTGTGTTTTAACATGCAAATTGATAATAGGGACCTAAAAGACAGCCATCTGAATTTAAAGAACTTCGTAAAATGTGGAGAAAACAGAAACGAGCGAATACACAACATGGTCATCATTCATCTTCAAGTAATACAAGCCAAGGACAAAGGATTCACCAAAGTTTAGATGCCTTTCCTTCTTCGTCTTCTTCTTCTTTGAGAAATAATTATAATGATATTATCTTGAACCATCCTTCACTTATTGCTTCTTCTACATCTTTAAACCAACAAAACTATTATGTTATTCATAACAATCAGCAGACTTCTTCTATGCCACCTTATCCTATGCAGCAGCAGCAGCAGCAGCAACAACAACAACAACAACAAATACATCCTACTTTACTCTCTCATGCTCATCCTTCTTCTCCAGCTGGTCACTGGATTCATCATCAAAATACGCATCAAAATCCACCTATTCAGCAATATCATCTTACTCCAACTGAATTTATGCCCCATGGATATTAAAGAATTATTTCATTCAATGAAACTTATTATGTTGTCTACATGAATTTTTATATAAAAAAGTAAAAAGAAAAAAAAATGATAATTATTATTATTATTAAATATGTTCCTTAATAATCTTGATGTTGTATTAAAAAAAGTACTAATTAGTTTATAGATAAGAGAGTATCATAATTATTATTTTTTTTTCTCTATTAACTTGGTGATATTCAACGTTGTACCTTTTATATATATAATAAATTTGTAGATTATACATAGATTGTGTTCTTTTTTCTTCCAAATAATAATAAAACCAAAAAAAAAAAAAAAAAAAAAAAGATTAAAGCATTAGCTCAAGAGCAAGGCATCTATTAAAATATGAAATACAATATCTAATCTATACTTGATAATCATCAGTGATTACCCCCTTTTTTTTATGTTTTATTTAAAGTAAAAAAAAAAAAAAAAAAAAAAAAAAAAAAAAAAAGAATTCAAAAAGGTATATAGAAACTTATTAAATATGGGTTATTAATTGTAAGAAAAAGTATCCAAAAGAATATATCTTCTTGTAATAATTATAGTCTGTAAAGTATTTATATCCTTTGTGAATAAAATTGGTAGGTAAGAGTAAACTATGATATACATAACAACAGTAGGGAGATGATGGTGACAGGAGTTTATTATATTCATTCATATATGATAGTGACTTATGCTGTTCTTTATATATATATATATATACCGTATAGATCATTTAAATCAGCCATCACACATCGTCACCATGTTTCTTCTACTATATACATACATGTTTAGATATCCCAATAGATTTTATTATCGCACTGCTTAACCAGGTAATATCTATTCGATTATATAAGCCTACGATTGATTTGGCTCTTGTGTTTGCTTTTCTCAGAAAAAAAATTCAATAGTCAATTTATATCTTTATCCTTTTTTTTTTTTTTACAAAATAAGTTTCCTTTCTTCAATCAATGTAGTTAATAACAATAAATATTTGGTTTTTACTAAAACTATATCCACCTCAAGGAAAAAAAAAACGAGCTAGTCCAGTATATTATTAAATTATTTAAAGTGAAAGTATATTATTCATTAGTTTTGACTTGTTTTGACCTAATCTAGTTATTTAAGATAAACTTCCACTTTGTATTATTATTTTCTTATTTAATAAACTCTTTACAGCCTTACAAGCCCGCAAAAAAAAAAAGTAAAATTCTTATTTGCAAATTAATTAAGAGAGGGAGGGATAGAAAATTCCTTTTCACTCTATAATACAAAGTTTTTTTTTTGGATTCTTAACGAAGATGATTTAGGAAAGTTTTTCAATGAGTCTGGATATGAGCAATTATAAATGAAAGTTGATGAAGAACGAATGAAGTGAAAAAAAGAGAGAGAAAGAAAAAAAAAAGCGGCCATAAGCATGTGAGACAGACAGAAACTTTTTAAAAAACTGAAAGCCTGAATACAAGGAAAACTAACTCTTGTAGAGTAAAGTATATTGTAAGGTTCTTCATTACTCAGAATCAACCTTTGAAACTTGTTTGAAGAGAGAATCTGTATAATAAAATTCGCATACTATAATGCAAAAGTTGTGTGTATAATAAGTTTCTATAAAAAGGTTTATTACCATAATGTACAAATAATTTATGAAGAGCGTATGGCCCTTTTTTCTTTACTCATATTTGTATATTTTATTACACAAGCACAGAGATATTTTAATATTTTGACTCACTTTGCTGTCTTCTCCGGTTATCATTATTCTTGTGTAATATCAAAAATCAGTATTAGAAAATGTTATGGCTGTGTTAGAAAAAAAAAAGGGGGGAAGAAGGAAAAAATCCTTACAAAATAAAAAATGCTGTCAGTTGTTATGGTAAAATTTTATGAAGGAACAATATTTATTTGTATAAAATAAAAATATAAACAGTCTGATGATGATTTTGTATCTTGTTTTTTTTTTTTTGTTTCAAATCAAAGAATTTTATTAAAAAAAATTACGCTTATTGTTCTTGAACCAGGGGTAAATATCCTGTTGGGGGAGGGAAAGATAAATAACAAGAATACATTTATTTAAAATACATTTAATTTACCCCCATAAAAAAAAATATGTTTTTAATTTTCTGGCGGGGACTAGAAGGAAAAGAGAAAATAGATCACTTAAATTAAACTCATGAATAAATGAATAAAAATAATTAATATGAAACCAAAAAAAAATAAAAAGAAAGCAATAGTGTGGGGTAAAATATAAAAAAATGATATAATATATGAATTATCTACAAAGATTAAACCTTTGTTTATACTTTTTTCTTTTACCCCAAAAGGATCAATAGATCAAGATTGTCCCCAAAATCGAACATAAAGTAATGTAGAAAATAAAATAAAAAGCTTTATTTTAACTTTCCCGCTTGTTGGGGTATTCTCTATAATGATTGGCAATCATTTCTATCTCAGTTTCTAGCTTTAGTTGCTTTATTATTATTTTTATTACCAGGAAAGGTGGGGGGCGAAAGGAGAAGAGGAAGAAAAAAGTTTATACTCGACATTCTTCTTTCTTCTTCTTCTTTTTTTTTTTTTTTAATTTTAATATTTTTATCTGGAAAGAGCAATCAATAGAGAAAGAAGGGATAGATATTAATTCGATTGTATATAATTCTTACACACATACTCCCCTCTATATTTATCAATTTTGAACGTGCATTAATATAAACAAAGTTTCTTGTTTCTATACCAAATAACAATAACAATTTCAAAATGGTTGATAAAAAAAATTTATCTAGTCACTTTTTAGGTATAACGATAGTCAACAAAACTAATTAGACTTTTCCTCTCCGTCTTTATTTTATTTTAATTTTTCTAAACTTAACTTGTTTGTTTAAATAGGTGGCAATTCTCTTGAGACTGCTTCTCCAGGCCCAGTAAAAGATTTTGTTGAAGCACATGAAGGTCATACTGTGATTTCAAAGGTTTTGATCGCTAATAACGGTATGGCTGCTATGAAGGAAATTCGTTCAGTAAGAAAATGGGCTTATGAAACCTTTGGGAATGAAAGAGCAATTGAATTCACCGTCATGGCAACACCCGAAGATTTAAAAGCGAATGCAGAATATATTCGTATGGCTGATAACTATGTTGAAGTCCCCGGTGGAACAAACAACAATAATTATGCTAATGTTGAATTAATTGTTGATGTTGCTGAAAGAACTGGTGTTCATGCCGTTTGGGCTGGTTGGTAAGTCCTTTGAAGAATATAGGAAAGAAAAAAAAATTCTAAAATATTATATATATATATATAAATGAATAGGGGCCATGCTTCTGAAAATCCACGATTACCTGAAATGCTTGCCAAATCAAAGAATAAATGTGTATTTATTGGCCCTCCTGCTTCAGCAATGAGATCATTAGGTGACAAAATTTCATCCACAATTGTAGCACAGAGTGCTCAAGTACCTACTATGGGGTGGAGCGGTGATGGTATTACAGAAACAGAGATGGATGCATCCGGTCACGTAATTGTCCCCGATCATATCTACCAGAAAGCTTGTGTTAAAACAGCAGAGGAAGGGCTTAAAGCTGCTGAAAAGATCGGTTTCCCTGTGATGATTAAAGCATCTGAAGGTGGTGGTGGTAAAGGTATTCGTATGGTTAAAGACAATAGCAATTTCACCCAATTATTCTCTCAAGTACAAGGTGAAATCCCGGGTTCTCCTGTCTTTATCATGAAGTTGGCTGGTAATGCTCGTCATTTAGAGGTTCAACTCTTAGCAGATCAGTATGGTAATGCCATCAGTTTATTTGGTCGTGATTGTTCAGTTCAACGTCGTCATCAAAAGATCATTGAGGAAGCTCCAGTTACGATTGCTAAACAAGATGTATTTGAACAAATGGAAAAGGCTGCAGTTAGATTAGGTAAATTAGTAGGTTATGTCTCGGCTGGTACTGTTGAATACCTTTATAGTCATCAGGATGATAAGTTTTATTTCTTGGAACTTAATCCTAGACTTCAAGTTGAGCATCCTACGACAGAAATGGTTTCAGGTGTAAACTTACCTGCTGCTCAACTTCAAATTGCAATGGGTATCCCCCTTTCTCGTATCCGTGATATTCGTGTTCTTTATGGTGTTCAAGCTAATGGTACCTCAGAAATTGATTTTAACTTTGAAGATCCTAATTCTCTTACCAGTCATCGTCGTCCTACTCCTAAGGGTCATGTTATTGCCGTTCGTATCACGGCTGAAAACCCTGATGCTGGCTTTAAACCCTCTTCTGGTATCATGCATGAACTTAACTTTAGATCAAGTACCAATGTCTGGGGTTATTTCTCTGTTGTCTCCGCTGGTGGTTTACATGAATATGCTGATTCTCAATTTGGTCATATCTTTGCTTATGGTGAAAACCGTCAACAAGCTCGCAAAAATATGGTTATCGCTCTTAAAGAACTTTCAATTCGTGGTGATTTCAGAACAACTGTTGAATACATCATTCGTTTGCTCGAAACACCTGACTTTGAACAAAACACGATTAACACAGGTTGGTTGGATATGTTGATCTCCAAAAAACTAACCGCAGAACGCCCTGATACGATGTTGGCCATTTTCTGTGGTGCCGCCACCAAGGCTCATAAGGCCTCATCAACTTGTTTCCAACAATACAAACAATCTCTTGAGAAAGGTCAGGTCCCTAACAAGGGTGCTCTCAAAACTGTCTTTTCTGTCGAATTCATTTATGAAGAAGTTCGTTATAATTTTACCGTTGCTCGTTCCGCACCTAATATTTATACACTCTACTTGAATGGATCCAAGACTCAAGTAGGTGTTCGTGATTTGTCAGATGGTGGTCTTTTAATTTCAATTGATGGTAGATCGCATACTACTTATTCCCGTGAAGAAGTGCAAGCTACTCGCCTCATGATTGATGGTAAAACTTGTCTTCTCGAAAAGGAGAGTGATCCTACTCAACTAAGAAGTCCTTCCCCTGGTAAGCTTGTTAACTTGCTTGTTGAAAATGGCGATCATATAAAGGCGGGTGACGCTTATGCCGAGATTGAGGTAAAGTACTATTTTTCTCATATATTGATACAAAAAAAAAAAAAAGAATATATTGGACAAAGAAAAAAAAAACTAGTATTTTATTTAATTTATATATACATATTAGGTTATGAAAATGTATATGCCTTTACTTGCAGCTGAGGATGGTCATGTTCAATTCATTAAGCAAGCTGGTGCTACTCTTGAAGCAGGTGACATTATAGGTATCTTATCACTCGACGATCCTAGTCGTGTTAAACATGCTATTCCTTTCAATGGCGTTGTTCCCACCTTTGGCGAACCTCATATCACTGGTGATAAACCTATCCAGCGTTTTAATGCTGCCAAATCTACACTTGAATATATTCTTCAAGGTTATGATAATCAAGCTCTTGCTCAAACTGTTGTCAAGGATTTAGCTGATATTTTGACTAATCCTAATTTGCCTTATTCTGAATTGAAATCTGTCATGTCTGCTTTATCAGGTCGCATTCCTGGTCGTTTGGAGACATCCATTCACAAATTAACTGATGAATCTATCGCTGCTAATCTTGATTTCCCTGCTCAAAAATTCGAAAAATTAATTGAAGATTTTGCTCGTGATAACTTGGTTCTCCAATCAGAAGTAGCAGCCTTCCGAAATTCAATTACTCCCTTAATCATTGTCTTTGAGCGTTTCAAGAACGGACTTAAAGAACATGCCTATAATGTTTATGCAAAATTGATTGAACAATATTATGATGTTGAAATCCTTTTTAATCAACAGCGTGAGGAAGAAGTTATCTTGTCTCTCAGGGATCAACATAAAGATGATTTGGACAAAGTGTTGGCTGTAGTCTTGTCTCATTCTAAGGTGAACATTAAGAATAATGTTGTTCTCATGTTGCTTGACTTGATTAGTTCTTCATCAAGTGGGAATGCTCTTGATAAATTCTTTGCACCTATCTTGAAACGTTTGTCTGAAATCGATAGTCGTGCTACTCAAAAAGTTGCACTAAAGGCACGTGAGCTTTTGATCACTTGTCAATTACCTTCCTATGAGGAGCGTCAAGCACAAATGTATCAAATCTTGAAGAGTTCCGTCACCGAATCTGTCTATGGTGGTGATGTTGAATATCGTACACCTAGCTATGATGCATTTAAGGACCTCATCGATACAAAGTTCAATGTTTTTGATGTCTTGCCTCATTTCTTTTATCATACTGATCCCTATATTGCTTTAGCTGCCATTGAAGTTTACTGTCGTCGTTCTTATCATGCTTATAAGATTTTAGATGTTGCCTATAATCTTGAACATAAACCCTATATTCTTGCGTGGAAATTTTTGCTTCAAACAGCGGCCAGTAGTATTGATTCAAACAAGCGTATCGCTTCTTATTCTGACCTTACTTTCTTACTTAATAAGACAGAAAAGGAACCTATTCGTACAGGTGCCATGACTGCTTGTAATTCTCTTGAAGATCTTCAGGCTGAGCTCCCTCGTATCTTGACCGCCTTTGAAGAAGAACCTCTTCCTCCTAGTTTACAACGTAACCATGATGAGCCCAAGGAACATCGTATGGAAAACATTCTGAATATTGCTCTTCGTGCTAATGATGTAATCGACAGTACAGCCTTTAGAATGCAAATGTCAGAAATAATTAGTTCTAATACGGAAGCCTTCCGACGTGCTCATCTTCGTCGTATCACAGTTGTCGTATGCCGTGATAATCAATGGCCAGATTATTACACGTTCCGTGAACGTGAAGATTATAAGGAAGATGAGACAATCCGACATATTGAACCTGCAATGGCGTATCAACTTGAATTAGCACGTCTTTCGAATTTTGATATTAAGCCCTGTTTCATTGAAAATCGACAAATGCATGTTTATTATGCAGTTGCTAAAGAAAATCCCTCGGATTGTCGTTTCTTCATTCGCGCCTTGGTTCGTCCTGGTCGTGTCAAGAGTTCGATGCGTACCGCCGATTACTTGATCTCTGAAAGTGACCGTCTCTTGACCGATATCCTGGATACACTTGAGATTGTGAGTCATGAATACAAGAACTCGGACTGTAATCATTTGTTTATCAATTTTATTCCTACTTTCGCAATTGAGGCTAATGATGTGGAGCATGCCCTGAAAGATTTCGTGGATCGTCATGGTAAACGTCTTTGGAAGCTTCGTGTGACAGGAGCAGAGATTCGATTCAATATTCAATCCAAGAGACCTGATGCTCCGATTATCCCTATGCGTTTCACAGTAGACAATGTATCTGGATTTATCTTGAAGGTTGAAGTCTATCAGGAAATCAAGACAGAGAAGAATGGATGGGTTCTCAAGTCAGTCAATAAGATCCCTGGCGCTATGCATATGCAACCTTTATCTACACCTTATCCTACAAAGGAATGGCTTCAACCTCGTCGTTACAAGGCTCATTTGATGGGTACCACCTATGTCTATGATTTCCCTGAACTCTTCCGTCAAACCATTTATAACCAATGGGCACAAGCCATCAAGCGTAACCCTATGCTGAAACAACCTAACGATCATCTTGTTGAAGCAAAGGAATTAGTTCTTGATGAAGATGGTGTCCTTCAAGAAATCGATCGTGCCCCCGGCACGAATACAGTTGGCATGGTTGCCTGGATTATGACTCTTCGTACCCCTGAGTATCCTAGTGGACGTCGGGTGATTGCGATTGCTAATGATATTACCTTCAAGATTGGTTCCTTCGGTGTTGCTGAAGATCAAGTCTTTTACAAAGCTTCTGAACTTGCAAGAGCTCTTGGTATCCCTCGTATTTATTTATCTGCCAATTCTGGTGCACGTATTGGTCTTGCTGAAGAACTTATTAGTCAATTCAAGGTAGCATGGAAGGAGGCCTCAAATCCTAGTGCTGGTTACAAATATCTTTATTTGACACCTTCTGATTACGATTCACTTGTTCAACAAGGAGATACCAAGAGCGTCTTGGTTAAAGAGATTCAAGATGAAGGTGAGAGACGTCTAAAGATTACCGACATCATTGGCCATACGGATGGTCTTGGTGTTGAGAACTTGAAGGGGTCAGGTCTTATTGCTGGTGCTACCTCACGTGCTTATGATGATATCTTTACCATTACTCTCGTAACCTGTCGGTCTGTAGGTATTGGTGCTTATCTTGTTCGTCTTGGTCAACGTACTATTCAAAATGAAGGACAGCCGATTATCTTAACTGGTGCCCCTGCCTTAAATAAAGTATTAGGCCGTGAGGTTTACACCTCTAATTTACAATTGGGTGGCACTCAAATCATGTACAAAAATGGTGTCTCTCATCTCACAGCAGAGGATGACCTTGAAGGTGTCGGAAAGATTGTTCAATGGCTTTCATTTGTTCCTCATGTTCGTAATGCGCCAGTTACGATGCGTATGGATGTTGACCCTGTTGATCGTGATATTGAATATACTCCACCCAAGGGACCATCTGATCCTCGCTTCTTTTTGGCTGGTAAGAATGAAAATGGTAAATATTTAAGTGGCTTCTTTGATCAAGGTTCCTTTGTTGAAACCTTGAGTGGATGGGCTCGTACAGTTGTTGTTGGTCGTGCACGTTTAGGAGGTATACCGATGGGTGTTGTCTCTGTAGAAACGAGAACTGTTGAAAACATTGTTCCCGCCGATCCTGCTAACTCAGATTCTACTGAACAGGTCTTTATGGAAGCAGGTGGTGTTTGGTTCCCCAATTCAGCTTACAAGACTGCACAGGCTATCAATGATTTCAATAAGGGTGAGCAATTACCACTGATGATTTTCGCCAACTGGCGTGGTTTCTCGGGTGGACAGCGTGATATGTATAATGAAGTTTTGAAATATGGTGCGCAGATTGTGGATGCCCTTAGCAATTATAAACAACCCGTCTTTGTTTATATTATTCCTAATGGTGAGCTTCGTGGTGGCGCATGGGTTGTTGTGGATCCTACTATTAATAAGGATATGATGGAAATGTATGCAGATGTAAATGCTCGTGGTGGTGTCTTGGAACCTGAAGGTATTGTTGAGATCAAATACCGTAAGCCTGCTTTACTTGCAACCATGGCTCGACTTGATACAACCTATGGATCATTAAAGAAGCAATTATCAGAGGAAGGTAAGAGTGAAGAAGAGAAGGCTTCGATCAAGACAAAACTTGAAGCTCGCGAACAAGAGCTTTTGCCAGTATACCAACAGATCTCTATTCAATTTGCTGATCTACATGATCGTTCAGGTCGTATGATGGCTAAGGGAGTGATTCGAAAGGCCCTTGATTGGCGTCGTGCTCGTCATTACTTTTACTGGCGTGTTCGTCGTCGTCTTTGTGAAGAATATACATTCCGTAAGATTGTCACTGCCACTAAAGGCTCAATGGCTCGTGAAGATATGTATAACCTCGTTCAAAAATGGTTTATGAATGATAACGAATCAGTTGATTTCCAAGAAGCCGATGAACTTGTTTCTGAATGGTTTGAAAAGCGTACTAGTGTTATTGACCAGCGTATTCAAAAATTAAAGACTGACGCTACAAAGACACAAATTGTAACTCTTGGTGTTACAGATCAAGAGGCTGTTGTAGAAGGATTCAGTGAATTATTAGAGAAGTTGAGCGAAGATGCTCGATCCGAAATTTTGCGTAAACTTAATTCTAGATTTTAAAAAAAAAAGGAGGAAGACCATTATTACTTTCCCTTTTTTTGCTTTAGAATAATAATTATATAATTTTTTATATTAGCATATATAATAATTTTCCCGCATTCTTTTTTTTTTAAAAAAAAAAAAATAAAAAAAAATAAAGTGAAAAAGTTCAAATAGAATCAATTTTTTGACCAATGCCCTGATAAAAATAAATTTATTTGTATATAAATGGAACGATTAAAACAACCTATTGACATTGTATACCGTGATGAAGATTGGTTTATAATAAATAAGCCTTATGATTGTAGTATTCAAAATTATTCTAATCGATCTGATCCTTCAGGTACATGAATAGATGTCTATGATAAAATCAATTAGATTATGTATATATAATTTTTAGTTGAAAGTATTTTAAAGGAACAATTCCCTGAAATTACAAAGTTTCGAAATGTCCACCAGCTTGATTACGCTACTTCAGGAATTTTTGTATTAGCATTAAATAAAAAAGCTGCTGCTGTTGCAAGTAAACTTTTTAGTGAACGCAAAGTGAAAAAAACATATTTGGCAATACTTAATGGTCATTTACGTAATGATAGGTAAATAATGGAAGGAAGGAAAAAAAAATAAAAATAAAAATAAAATAAAATTAAATAAAATGACTTAACATTAACCTGATCAATTTTCAGTTATTTTATTGAACAACCCATTGCTGAAGATCCTAATCATGACTTTCGTATGAAAATTAGTAGTACAGGAAAGCCTGCGCAAACATTAATACAAGTCATTCAACGAGGACAATATCAATACAAAGATAAGGAAACAGGTACAGAAAAGACGATTCCAGTAACTAAAGTGAGCCTTTCTCCGATAACTGGAAGACGCCATCAATTGAGGTTACATACAAAGTTTATTGGGCATCCAATTGTAGGCGATTATAATTATGAAGAAGACTATACAGCCACTTTTCGTATGATGCTACATGCGCATCAAATTATTTTTCCTTTGCCAGAAACAGAAGAATTGAAAGCTACAGCAAATGATCCATTTATAAATCTTATCAAATAAAAATGAATGAATTCGTTAATACAGAAGATTTAAATTACTCATGCTTTTTACCTTTCTTCTCACAGCAAATCAGCTTTTTTATTTCAAGTGTATTTATTTATCATATTATGCGTTGAATTCATATGCAAACTACTATAGTTTAGAACTATCTTTTATACATACAAGATTTTGTTTATAAGAGGCTTATTTGATAAACTGTATATCAATTATCATTTTCTCTTGTCACAGGTTATTTCAATTCAATATTCGAATACTAACCACAGTACGTACCATCCTTCTCTTTATTATAATTTCAGTATTTAATTAAGAATGCTGTGATTGAGTGTTCATAGTAGGAGTAGAGTAAACAATAACTAATCTTTTTTTTTTATTTATTCCATTTTATTATATTTATTAACAAGAAAGTAAATTAAAAAATACATTAAACAGTAGAGAAGAAAGACATCTAAAAGATATCATGTTCATTGTCATTATAGTCATCCTCATCATAAACATCCTCATCATAAATATCTTCGTCAATATTACTATACACAGCCTTCTTCCTATGGGGTGTTAAATATATATTTGGAGAAAGACTTTTGGCTTGAGTAGGAGCAGGGGTAGTGCCAACACGGGCAAAGAACTCTGATTCTTCATGTTTCAAGGTGGCATTTAATACTATATTTTTCAACATAATAAGACTGTTTTTCCAAGAGTATAGCCTATCCAATGTTTCTATAAATGACGATATTTGACAACTATACTTTGGTATAATTAAATTGCTTATGTGCTTAGCGATATAGATATCTTCTAAATGCTTTAAACCAAACATATATCCCATAAAACCTATCATACAAAAATAAGTACATGTATATAAATATATGTAGCAATATAAGCCTCAGTTTTACCAGTCCAGTCCATTCCGATAATAAATATTTCATTTTCTAATGGCAGCTTTTCTACATGAGTTAAAATAGCTTTGTTTACTCGTAAATTTTTGTTCTGTTGTTTAAGTGATTGTGTAATGACGGTCTTTTCTTTTTTCCATTCATTAGCAGAAAGTTCAATTTCTTTAGCAGATAAAATAAGATCGATTCTTCTTCCAAAACTACGTGATAAGCGAATCGTGTTGCTGAATATTTTAGCTTGCTCTTTGGCAATTATTTTTGTTGCTTCGCATGTGATTTCTCCACTATAAGAAGGAAAGAAAAAATCGTGTTAAAGTCATGTTAACCTTTGATTCTATTAATTTACTTACTCGAGCATATCTAAATTTGTACCTTCCAATAATTCATCCAATATTTTTGCAAGCTTTCTATAGCAAGTCGTTTCGCTTTCTTTTTTATTTATTTTTGTAATATCATCTGTGCAGTTTTTAGTGACAATCTCCATAATATCAAGGAGTTTTAGATTATTTGTTTGACTCGACTGGATCATGTTTGCTTTTTCTAAAACAATATTTAATCGTAATTGTAACAAGTCAATTTTATCATTGCAATCATCTTTGCTTCTCTAATGTTAAAATGATATTTTAGTTTTTTTTTTTATTTTCTTATGGCATAGGAACAGTCTAATTACCTGTATTATAGTATTGTATAGCTTCTTCTCTTCTTCAGACATTCCTGGACACAACTCTATGCTAGTGTTGGAAATTTTCTGCCAAAATACCTCATCTTGAATGTATTTTTGAAAAATAGACTTAACGTTAGCATTAACAGTATCAACTATTCGAGATAAGGAAAGCCTAAAACAAGTATATATATATATAAATATATAAAAGAATTAGTATTCTGATATCTAAACTATGAATGATAGAACATAGATAGGATTTAGAAATTCCCTTACTTAAGCGCATTGACTTGATGAATATCATTTAAATCTATTTCATTCATGAGTCTTGCAGACATCATATCTAATTTTTCACCTAAGGTAACTGGCTTATAAAAATGGATCATTTGTCGTAAATATGCTGTATCCGAATCGTTAGATGTTTTAGATAACTATAAAAAGTTCAATAGGTATATTGCAAATGCGTCCTTCAGATGAAAATCTTACAATTTTGATACCACAAGCATAAATATTGTTTCGAAACTGGGCTGGGGATAAAGAGGAATCTACAAGGAATCGAATGAGTGAAAGAAAAAAAAAACAGTATGTTTGTTGCTTGTATTGACTAAAATAGATGTACCTGGAAGAGGATTCTAATAAAGATGTATTATTATTTATAACGTTTAATATATATTTGTATTTCTTTTAATTGCTTGCTATCCAGTTACTTACAAAAAGATCATCAATTTTGTCTCTATTTAGGAAGAAAAATATAATAGGTGAATTTTTTTATACTAGAATTCATTAGTATATCAACACCTGCCTTAACTGATGAGATTTCTGTACATTACTAGCAGACGAAGGTGTCTATGAAAGACCAAATTAAAAACCATTCAGCTAGCAAATTGAAATAATAATAAATCTTACGTCTTTCTTAGTTTGTTCTTGCTCGATATTGTCAAATACACCTATTTTTTTATTTTATTTTTTTAATTAGTAAGCTAATTATGCGTACATGTACCGAAACTAGCATTCACAATTTACGTTTTTGTCCAACAGTAGAAATGTTATTATTGTTGCCATAATTTACTATGGACGATGGTCCTTGGTTAATATTATAAACGTTTGTTGGGCTTACGGAAGAAGAATCATTTAACTACAGGTAAACAATTAAAGCATTGAGACATTGTTTTTACAACACTAGTGCATGGCATTTTTAACATACATCTTTCAACAGCTTTTCAATAAGGGGTTTTATGCACTTTGGTGTTGCAGGATTATTTTTTATAACCTTTAAACAATGTTTATACGCTATAACCAATGTTTTCTTTGTAGGAGGATTCCTTAGTGTTGAGAAATGACTTTTAAATGTTTTATAATTCCAGTCTTTTAAACTTTTTTCTTTAAAAAATTGCATATAAACATCATCGCCATTATATGTAAATCGATAATCCTCCAAGTTCATTGTTATTTACAATGATGAAATACCTTTTTTCCGTTCGTGATTTACGCGTCTGAGCTTACTAGTGACGTTTGCAAATTATTTTGAAGGGGCGAGCATTTTTTTTTTCTTTTTCTTTTTCAATTTTTTAAAAATTCTTTTTTCTTTCTTCATTACTGTTTCACCCATCTCGAACTGACTTGATGTTGAATGTGAAGACAACATGACAATAGGACTACGTATGCTGTTGGGACATTGTGCAGTATACGTCTCTGGTCAGCTTGTTTCCTTGTAGCTTGATCAGTTTCCCAAACTGATGACAATAGCGCTCCTTTGGTTTCTTCTTAATATTATTAACCATTGACCGTGGCTCAAGGATCAATATTGTCGAGATGGAAGTATTAAAAAAAAAAAAAAAGAACTGACTTGATGTTGAATGTGAAGACGACATGACAATAGGACTACGTATGCTGTTGGGACATTGCGCAGTATACGTCTCTGGTCAGCTTGTTTCCTTGTAGCTTGATCAGTTTCCCAAACTGATGACAATAGCGCTCCTTTGGTTTCTTCTTAGTATTATTAACCATTGACCGTGGCTCAAGGATCAATATTGTCTTTTTTATTTTTTTTTTTTATTATTTTATTTTCAAAATATGGATGAATACTCTACATGTCAACAATGAGTAAGATTTAGGTAAATATGATTTTTAATAAGATGTGGATATTGGCCTATTCTTGCTTTTTTTAATAGGATCTATGTGGCATTGAATAGCTTTCTTTTTTACTCGTTTAAAGTAAACATTGATCTTTATGGAATGTGTATTTAAAAATGATACCATTAACAACTGATTTCTTTAGCCTTCTTTTTGTTTTGTTTTGTTTTTAAATAATAAAGCAAGGCCATTATATAAAATTTTTAGAAACCAATATAATGTGGAAGTAAATAAATATAAAAGATTATAACTTACACTTTTTGGTCTATACTAAAGGGTACGAATTATTTTCTTCAAAACCAAGCTTAGGTAATATTTTGTACTTTACAAAAACCTGTAATTATTATGCCTTTTATTTAAAGATTGCTATAATGAAAATATTTGTTTAAAGTAAAACACACATAAAGTTTGAAGGATATTAAATAAATTATTTTTGTAAAGTATAATTCAAAAATATTCACAAAAATTTGAATAGAGTCTTAAAGATGATAAGTATAAGAAGCATCATTACAGACTTCTGTTGACTTCTTTTTTTTTTATGATAGACTTAAACTAATCAATAGAGTAAGAGAATGATGAACATATTAGTAGCTCTCTACCTCTATTATTATTATTATTTCAACGTTTCCAGAGTTTCGCATAGATGTGTTATCCATGACCAACAAATAACAATCCTTTGATTCAGAAAATTCACCACTTATATAATTTAATGTACATGGCATGAATCAAATAATACAGTCAAAGCAGAAACCTAAAGCGCACAGTCATATTTTCGTTTTTTTTGTTTTGTTTTTAGGAATACAACAAGACATAGAAAGTTTTGTTTGCAAGAAAGACATCTCTTGACCTCAATATATCGATATTTGAGTGGTTCATTAATATCGAGCAAAAGAAGTATGACAAAAACCCCCCCTGAAGCAACATTTGACAAAGGAAAGAAGAAGGGCCGTAATACGATTCTCGAAAACAAGCACAGAGAATATAGCATCCGTAATATAGATCTCTCTGATATGATGCTGATACCTCTTGTATCGAAGACGTAATGAATAATTCTTCCATGATAAGAAGATGTTCGAAAGTTTGTACCATTGGGGTCTTGCTTGAAGTTGTTTGATATATGTTAGTCAAATAATAGGTTAATAGGAGAGCACCCTTCCCTCTCCCTTCCTCCCCCCATTATATAATAAAGGTTATACTTGCAACATATAAAATTTTTCATGTGACTAGAGAAACTTGGTTAGGTAATAATAAAGTAATACTTCAGTAGAATATTAACTCAAATTACTGAATATGTTACGCATACTATTATTTTCCCAATTGACGATATTAGGACTGTAGTAAATATATTCTATTTAAATTGGGAGTAAGTTATTTATGAATATAATCGAATGAATTAAAGCCCTTGTGGTTAATTGATTCAAGGGAGCTAAAAAAAAAACTTTATTATTGAAACAAAAGTTCAAGAAGACGAGGAGAGCTACAAGGGCTAAGGTGCATACGAAAATAAGAGAAGGAAGACTATGGTAGAAAAGCTACTTGACTATAGTTGATTTAATAATAAACAAGCAATATTAACAAATTATAGCTAATGGCTTTTTTTCATCATTTCTTGTCCCTAAATAATAAGTCATGCTTATTTATTATGAATACCTGTTTCTTTCAAGTAATGATTTTCAATGTTCTCAGTAAAAGACTCAATAGCGACATCCATCTGAGGTTCTGAAAGATCGTCATAAAATTTAAATTTTTATCTTCAAGCCAACCCTTAATTATTTCATCGTCTGATTTTTTCCTTTTTTAGCAGTATGATCAACGATGCTTCCTGCCAGTAAAAAAAAAAAAAAAAAAGGGAGCTTTTTCTTTCAGATAAGTTTGACTGAAAAAATAAAATAAAATAAAATTTAGTTACCAATTAATTAAAAATAGATCTGGATTGAATTAAACTACTTTGCTGAAATAATTTTGGATAATTTACAAAGAAATCAGCAGTATTTAAAAGAGAAAGATTAGGTTATGCTTGTCATTTCAGATCTTCATCAAGATTTTTTTTTTGGGCAGTAGATATTCTGTGGTTAAATTTAACGACTGTTTTTGTTCTTGGTCAGTTTTTTTTTTAAAAAAAATGAACTTGCTGTTTATGTAGTAGTGTAATAAGAGATAATTCTTCTTTTCCTCGTGTTTGTTTTTATATATATATATATATTGGTAAAAGAAAAGGCTTTATTTTTTTTTTACGTTTCATAGTTTCTTGCTTTAGTATTCATCAGCTTTATTCAAAAAAAAAGGAAGGGTATTTCTTTTTTTTCATACATTTTTACTTTTTTAATCTATTGGTCTGATTTGGGGCAAGTTTATTAAATTAAATAAATAATATCTTGTATTTATTATGCCATTAATATAAATGGAAAAGACTGCTTAATTGTCCTAGTATGTATTTCTATATTTGTTTAAGCTTTTGATTATTTAATCAATAATTATAACCAAGGAAGAACCTTTTTTTTCAAACGGCATTTGAAATATTGATTATGTAATGAAACACTAAACCAATTTAAGAAACAAATTTTTTTTATGGTACAAAGAAGTGGACAATACAACACATACTATATAAAGTTGACATAGCAAATCTATTTATAAATGATGAATATTATGAAGCAAGTAATGAAAGTATCATGGCAAAAGGAAGGAAATACTAAAAGAAAAAAAATAGACACATAGAAATAATGTATGCAATGTGTTGCTTTCTTAACAAAATCTTAAAAAAAAGGGCAAAAGGGGAAAGATAAAAACTAATTTTATAAGCTTTGTTTCAATATTCCTGCAAAGAAAAAAAAAACTGGAATAAATTTTAAAAAGCGATACAATTCTTTCCTGCTTAAGTATTTTAAATAAGAAATGTAAATATATTTGAAAGAAAAAAAAATGTATTTTTTAGCGTACGTTAGCTTCAATAGTTAATGTACAAAGAATTAGATTCTTTTTTTTTTTGAATATTTGAAAAAATAATAAAGGTACAGATGTTAGTTGCTTTGTTCAGAAAAATCTATAGATTACATAAGTCAACTATTCCTGAACTGAATTTCGGCGTTTTAAACTATTCAAAAAAAAAAAAGTGTATTTAAGAAGAACCCCTTCAATTTTTTTATTTTATTTTATTTTTTTTTATTATTATTTAATTATAATACATAAAATAAATATGGTTCAAAAGGCTGTTCTTGTTACTGGTGGTGCTGGTTATATCGGTAAGTGTTAGAGATATTCACATTACAATATATGTTCCTAACTTTTTTTTTTTGTTGGTTGTATTCTTATCTATTAGGTTCTCATACTGTTATCGAATTATTAGAAGCTGGTCGTGAAGTAGTCATTTATGACAATCTTTATAATGCCTCTTATGAAGCTGTTCGTCGTATCGAAAAAATTACAGGAAAGAAGCCTATTTTCTACAAGGCTGATATTCTCGATAAAAAAGCTCTTTTAGAAGTTTTCAATCGTCATCCAATTGATTCTGTCATTCACTTTGCTGGTCTTAAGGCTGTTGGTGAATCAACCCAGATTCCCCTTGATTACTACTATAACAATATTACCGGTACTATTGTCTTATTACAAGCTATGAAGGAAGCTAATGTCAAGAACATTGTCTTTTCATCTTCTGCTACTGTTTATGGTGAACCACCTATTATTCCTATTCCCGAAACTTGTCCTACTGTAAGTTTAATATATTAATATATAAATACAGGAGGAGGCAAGTATTAATAGTAATAATTAACGCGTATGTCTTTCTTTTTTTTTTTTCTAAAAAAAAAATAGGATGCCAAGAGTCCTTATGGCCGTACCAAACTCTTTGTTGAAAATATTATTCGTGATCTTTGTACTGCTGAAAAGGATTGGAATGCTGGTTTACTCCGTTACTTTAACCCTGCTGGTGCTCATCCCTCTGGTATTTTGGGTGAAAATCCTACTGGTATCCCTAATAACTTGATGCCTTACTTTGCTCAAGTTGCTATTGGTAAACGTGAATGTTTATCTGTCTTTGGTAATGATTATCCTACTCGTGATGGTACATGTATTAGGTAAGAAAAAAAGAAAAAGAAAAAAGAAAGAAAAGAGAAGGAATAGTGAATTAACGATGTATGTTACAATAGAGACTATATTCATGTTGTTGATTTAGCAAGAGGTCATTTAGCTGCTCTTAAGAAACTTGAAGAAAATCCTGGTTGTGTTGAATATAACTTGGGTACTGGTGTAGGTTCTACAGTTTTAGAAATGGTTCATGCCTTTGAAAAGGCTGTCGGTCGTGAATTACCTTACAAGATCACAGGTCGTCGTCCTGGTGATGTCCCCAACCTTACTGCTGATCCTAAAAAAGCAAACGAAGAATTAGGTTGGAAGGTTCAATTCACTTTGGATGAAGCTTGTGCCTCTTTATGGAAATGGCAAAGTCAAAATCCTAATGGTCTTGAAGACTATCCTTCTGAGGCTCCTGCTGAGACTATTCTTAACTACCTCCACTAAATTAATCATATATCATATGTAGAAAGTTTACATACAAACAAACAAACAAACAAAAAAGACATTATATACATATTTATATATATATACGCTTTTTATATTTCCCTTTTTTATTTTTTATTCTAACACTATCTGTTCTATATAAACATATATATATATTATTATAGCATTTCATTATAATAAAGTCATCATATTATTATTTATTTTTTTATTTATTTTTTTTTTTTTTTCGTCATGTATAAAGTTCGAGACAATATGAGGTAATACTTGATAAATAAATTCCACGTGTATTTTTATATAAATGGTAGATAAAAAAGATCTATTATATATTTTTATCCAAAAAGTATCTTCTATGCCCACTAAAATATTCAAAATTAGAAAGTGAATAGAATGAAACCCAAAATGAATAATAATAAAAAGTCCTTACCAAATCTCGAAGATATTTCTTTTCTGAAATCCAGTTCACTAATATTTTATTTGCTTCAACTAAATCAATCTTTTGATGTTCAACAAGCATCTCTGCTAATGCGTCTTGTACTCCTTTAGCCATACCCTTGGCATCACCACAGACATAAATAGCAGCGTCTTGATTGACAATCAAGTCATACAATCTTTCTGAATCCCGCTTCATTAAATCCTGCACATAGACCTTGAGTTGACTATTTCTAACTTCATCATCCACATCTGGACGACTCTCGGCTAATGCCAAATGAGTAATCGTTTTGTCTTGAACAAATTCTTCGAGTTCCTTTTTAAACAAAAAGTCCTTGTGTCGATTACGGAAACCATAATAAACATAGATGGGTCCAAAGTCAGCAAGAATGTGTTGTGAAGAGCTGGCGCCTACAACATTGCCCATCGATAAACGAATATGGCGTTGGGCTTGACGATGCTCTAGGAAGCCAATAAAGGGGGCAATGCCTGTACCGGGGCCAATAAGCACCAAGGGACGTTCAGTTTCTTTGGGTAAGACAAAGGCATTGACGTTTTGTCGAATAAAGATGGGTACTTTAATATTGTCTTCTGCTGTTATCTGGACTTCTACGTTATTAGGTGTTGTACGACTTGGAATCTTGCGTGTTAATTTATCCAACCAGGCTGTAGCAACACCTTTACGTTCGGCTTTACCGACTGCTGTTATATATTCAACCACATTGAATGCAAAACGAATTTTATGGTTACGCTTGAGAGGAGAACTAGAGATGGAATAGAAACGTGGTAAATGAGCAGGTAAGAGATCCAAGAGTCGTTCAAGAGGGGGTTGACAACTAGGGAATGTTTCAAGGATATCGAGTAAGTTGGGTGATTCATCACGAATAGCATTAAAGACAGCAGCACCTTGTTTACTACAAATGTACATCAATGATAACTTTTCTTTAGGATCAGAAGCATAATCAGCAAGCATACGGAAGAGGGCCTTACGAGGCTGACTTGTAAGATCAAGACCATAACAAAATAATTCAAAGAGTGTACTTGAATTGGCCTTTTGTAAATGACTGGGTAAATTATCTCCACCTTCTAACTTGTATAACTGATAAAGATATTCATCTTCAGAGATATTTAAGCGGCGAAAGATAGCCTCTACCAATGCCTCATCATTAGGTGCCACTATACCAAAGGCATCACCAGGCTCATATTCAGTTCCTTCACCTATATCTATTTCAATTTCCAAGGTACGTTTGATAGCATCAGAGGATGTTAAACAAGATACCATCGTTACAGGTGCATATGTAATAGGAGTAGGTGTAACTACAAAATCGGGCACTTTCCCACTCGAGAGATCCAAAGTCACTTTATTGCTTTCTTTCTTATGGCCTTCTAACTTTGTTAATTTCGTTACAGGAACTGGTACACGAGGTAGACCTGTTAACTTTGCACCGGGAGTTAATCCAACTAAACTAAATTGAAGAGGGAAAGCCTTCTTAAAGACCTTTTCTTTATTATGATCTTCAATAGGAATTTCCTTTTCCATCTTCTTTACTAAACTATTTTCCAAGTTGATGTATTTTTCAACCAAATCTGGAAGTGTCTTTTTACGGTTTTTCATAGAATAAGGAACAGAGACAGGATCAATTTGAAGTTCTGTCATTTGTTTTTCTAATTTTTTTTCAACTTCAATAGAATCAACAACGGATAACTCTGTGTTCTGTTCTAATACTGTAGGTAATACTTCCCATAGTTTTTCAATCCAAGGATCAACTACATTTTCTAATCTATTATAAATGGTTAGATTTTAATTTGTATCTATTTATTATTATACCCTTCAGCGTCATCTGCTAAGCCTTTTTCATAAAATACAGTAGCACCTAATTCCTTGAACTTTTTTTCGATTTTTTTACCCGTATTGTTGAAATTGGAGTAATTACTATCACCCAAACCCAATACAGTGAAACGAGCATGAGCAAAATAAGTTTTATCCTTATTGCGACGCAAGAATCTCCAAAATTTGAGAGCATTATCAGGTGCATCTCCATCACCTGTATTTGAAGTTACCAAGAT